>NC_133862.1:9758316-10246706 GCF_044706935.1 Curcuma longa | reverse complement strand
AATTTCTTATTCGGTTAAACTGAATTAATTAAATTAGAAAAATAATTTATAAATTTTAAATAAATAAATTTATAAATCCCTAATTCATTAGTAAAAATTTTATAATATTTAAAAAAATTTGGTTAATTCGGTCGAAAATCGAATTAACCGATAAAATATTGGTTCGGTTTGTTCGGTTTTTATTGAAAAATTTGGTCGGTTCGGTTGGTTCGAAAAAAATCGATTTATTCGGTTTTCGATTTAATTTGATTCAGTTCAGTTCGATTTTAACCGAATACTCACCCCTATCGATAATCCTATGAAACCGCTGACAAGAAAGATGACCATGCAGACGATCCAAATAACAAGGATGGTGATGGGTTTTGATTTTGATTTTGATTTTGGTGGGGGCAAGGACGATAATAATCAAGCTTAAAATCATAAAATTTTTATCGTAATTTAATTTAACGATCAATTTTGTATTCAGTTACTAAAATTAACAGTTGCTGTAGAGTTCGGTTGTTAAATTCAGCCGATTTAAAATTCGATCGCTAAAATTAGTAATCTGAATTTGTTTTCGGTCGTTAATGTTAGCGAATGAATTTGTATTCGGTCGTTAATTTTATCGTTAATATTTTAAAAATTTCATCACCGTCTCTCTATTTTTCTATTTTATGTTTTATTTACATACATATCAAAATTCTATACAATTCATATTCAAAATACATATCATAAATTTATTATATACACAATCCATATTACTTTGATATTCAAACGATATAAAATATCCACATGAAATAAAATATGCAAACGATACAATATGATGCAATATCCAAACGATATAAAATATTTATATCTACCTAATTGAGATCTTGTTTATGTTATAGTATAAACAAGCGATGAGTTGGTGGGAGGATATATGCCCCTTTTTCGAATGGATCCTGTGACAGGGAAGATGTGAGTTTTGTTTATTTTTCATTAAATTTCCTTTTATTTTATTTTATACTAGGATTAAATTTCTTTTTATGGTGCTACAGATAGTGTGTCCCTTGTAGGAAACTGCACTTAGAGAGCTGCGCGCGTGCAGAGAGGGACGCTGAGATGAATAGAGCTATTAAGGAGGAGGAAGCGTGCCTGCGTGAAGAGAGGTTCGCGAGTGAAGAGAGGCTCGCTGAGATAAATAGGACTATTAAAATTTCTTATTCGGTTAAACCGAATTAATTAAATTAGAAAAATAATTTATAAATTTTAAATAAATAAATTTATAAATCCCTAATTCATTAGTAAAAATTTTATAATATTTAAAAAAATTTGGTTAATTCGGTCGAAAACCGAATTAACCGATAAAATATTGGTTCGGTTTGTTCGGTTTTTATTGAAAAATTTGGTCGGTTCGGTTGGTTCGAAAAAAATCGATTTATTCGGTTTTCGGTTTAATTTGATTCAGTTCAGTTCGATTTTAACCGAATACTCACCCCTATTGATAATCCTTGTGAAACCGCTGACAAGAAAGATGACCATGCAGACGATCCAAATAACAAGGATGGTGATGGGTTTTGATTTTGATTTTGATTTTGGTGGGGGCAAGGACGATAATAATCAAGCTTAAAATCATAAAATTTTTATCGTAATTTAATTTAACGATCGATTTTGTATTCAGTTACTAAAATTAACAGTTGTTGTAGAGTTCGGTTGTTAAATTAACGACCGATTTAAAATTCGATCGCTAAAATTAGTAATCGAATTTGTTTTCGGTCGTTAATGTTAGCGATCGAATTTGTATTCGGTCGTTAATTTTATCGTTAATATTTTAAAAATTTCATCACCGTCTCTCTATTTTTCTATTTTATGTTTTATTTACATACATATCAAAATTCTATACAATTCATATTCAAAATACATATCATAAATTTATTATATACACAATCCATATTACTTTGATATTCAAACGATATAAAATATCCACATGAAATAAAATATGCAAACGATACAATATGATGCAATATCCAAACGATATAAAATATTTATATCTACCTAATTGAGATCTTGTTTATGTTATAGTATAAACAAGCGATGAGTTGGTGGGAGGATATATGCCCCTTTTTTCGAATGGATCCTGTGACAGGGAAGATGTGAGTTTTGTTTATTTTTCATTAAATTTCCTTTTATTTTATTTTATACTAGGATTAAATTTCTTTTTATGGTGCTACAGATACTGTGTCCCTTGTAGGAAACTGCACTTAGAGAGCTGCGCGCGTGCAGAAAGGGACGCTGAGATGAATAGAGCTATTAAGGAGGAGGAAGCGTGCCTGCGTGAAGAGAGGTTCGCGAGTGAAGAGAGGCTCGCTGAGATAAATAGGACTATTAAAATTTCTTATTCGGTTAAACCGAATTAATTAAATTAGAAAAATAATTTATAAATTTTAAATAAATAAATTTATAAATCCCTAATTCATTAGTAAAAATTTTATAATATTTAAAAAAATTTGGTTAATTCGGTCGAAAACCGAATTAACCGATAAAATATTGGTTCGGTTTGTTCGGTTTTTATTGAAAAATTTGGTCGGTTCGGTTGGTTCGAAAAAAATCGATTTATTCGGTTTTCGATTTAATTTGATTCAGTTCAGTTCGATTTTAACCGAATACTCACCCCTATCGATAATCCTTGTGAAACCGCTGACAAGAAAGATGACCATGCAGACGATCCAAATAACAAGGATGGTGATGGGTTTTGATTTTGATTTTGATTTTGGTGGGGGCAAGGACGATAATAATCAAGCTTAAAATCATAAAATTTTTATCGTAATTTATTTTAACGATCGATTTTGTATTCAGTTACTAAAATTAACAGTTGCTGTAGAGTTCGGTTGTTAAATTAACGACCGATTTAAAATTCGATCGCTAAAATTAGTAATCGAATTTGTTTTCGGTCGTTAATGTTAGCGATCGAATTTGTATTCGGTCGTTAATTTTATCGTTAATATTTTAAAAATTTCATCACCGTCTCTCTATTTTTCTATTTTATGTTTTATTTACATACATATCAAAATTCTATACAATTCATATTCAAAATACATATCATAAATTTATTATATACACAATCCATATTACTTTGATATTCAAACGATATAAAATATCCACATGAAATAAAATATGCAAACGATACAATATGATGCAATATCCAAACGATATAAAATATTTATATCTACCTAATTGAGATCTTGTTTATGTTATAGTATAAACAAGCGATGAGTTGGTGGGAGGATATATGCCCCTTTTTTCGAATGGATCCTGTGACAGGGAAGATGTGAGTTTTGTTTATTTTTCATTAAATTTCCTTTTATTTTATTTTATACTAGGATTAAATTTCTTTTTATGGTGCTACAGATAGTGTGTCCCTTGTAGGAAACTGCACTTAGAGAGCTGCGCGCGTGCAGAGAGGGACGCTGAGATGAATAGAGCTATTAAGGAGGAGGAAGCGTGCCTGCGTGAAGAGAGGTTCGCGAGTGAAGAGAGGCTCGCTGAGATAAATAGGACTATTAAAATTTCTTATTCGGTTAAACCGAATTAATTAAATTAGAAAAATAATTTATAAATTTTAAATAAATAAATTTATAAATCCCTAATTCATTAGTAAAAATTTTATAATATTTAAAAAAATTTGGTTAATTCGGTCGAAAACCGAATTAACCGATAAAATATTGGTTCGGTTTGTTCGGTTTTTATTGAAAAATTTGGTCGGTTCGGTTGGTTCGAAAAAAATCGATTTATTCGGTTTTCGGTTTAATTTGATTCAGTTCAGTTCGATTTTAACCGAATACTCACCCCTATCGATAATCCTTGTGAAACCGCTGACAAGAAAGATGACCATGCAGACGATCCAAATAACAAGGATGGTGATGGGTTTTGATTTTGATTTTGATTTTGGTGGGGGCAAGGACGATAATAATCAAGCTTAAAATCATAAAATTTTTATCGTAATTTAATTTAACGATCGATTTTGTATTCAGTTACTAAAATTAACAGTTGCTGTAGAGTTCGGTTGTTAAATTAACGACCGATTTAAAATTCGATCGCTAAAATTAGTAATCGAATTTGTTTTCGGTCGTTAATGTTAGCGATCGAATTTGTATTCGGTCGTTAATTTTATCGTTAATATTTTAAAAATTTCATCACCGTCTCTCTATTTTTCTATTTTATGTTTTATTTACATACATATCAAAATTCTATACAATTCATATTCAAAATACATATCATAAATTTATTATATACACAATCCATATTACTTTGATATTCAAACGATATAAAATATCCACATGAAATAAAATATGCAAACGATACAATATGATGCAATATCCAAACGATATAAAATATTTATATCTACCTAATTGAGATCTTGTTTATGTTATAGTATAAACAAGCGATGAGTTGGTGGGAGGATATATGCCCCTTTTTTCGAATGGATCCTGTGACAAGGAAGATGTGAGTTTTGTTTATTTTTCATTAAATTTCCTTTTATTTTATTTTATACTAGGATTAAATTTCTTTTTATGGTGCTACAGATACTGTGTCCCTTGTAGGAAACTGCACTTAGAGAGCTGCGCGCGTGCAGAGAGGGACGCTGAGATGAATAGAGCTATTAAGGAGGAGGAAGCGTGCCTGCGTGAAGAGAGGTTCGCGAGTGAAGAGAGGCTCGCTGAGATAAATAGGACTATTAAAATTTCTTATTCGGTTAAACTGAATTAATTAAATTAGAAAAATAATTTATAAATTTTAAATAAATAAATTTATAAATCCCTAATTCATTAGTAAAAATTTTATAATATTTAAAAAAATTTGGTTAATTCGGTCGAAAACCGAATTAACCGATAAAATATTGGTTCGGTTTGTTCGGTTTTTATTGAAAAATTTGGTCGGTTCGGTTGGTTCGAAAAAAATCGATTTATTCGGTTTTCGATTTAATTTGATTCAGTTCAGTTCGATTTTAACCGAATACTCACCCCTATCGATAATCCTTGTGAAACCGCTGACAAGAAAGATGACCATGCAGACGATCCAAATAACAAGGATGGTGATGGGTTTTGATTTTGATTTTGATTTTGGTGGGGGCAAGGACGATAATAATCAAGCTTAAAATCATAAAATTTTTATCGTAATTTAATTTAACGATCGATTTTGTATTCAGTTACTAAAATTAACAGTTGCTGTAGAGTTCGGTTGTTAAATTAACGACCGATTTAAAATTCGATCGCTAAAATTAGTAATCGAATTTGTTTTCGGTCGTTAATGTTAGCGATCGAATTTGTATTCGGTCGTTAATTTTATCGTTAATATTTTAAAAATTTCATCACCGTCTCTCTATTTTTCTATTTTATGTTTTATTTACATACATATCAAAATTCTATACAATTCATATTCAAAATACATATCATAAATTTATTATATACACAATCCATATTACTTTGATATTCAAACGATATAAAATATCCACATGAAATAAAATATGCAAACGATACAATATGATGCAATATCCAAACGATATAAAATATTTATATCTACCTAATTGAGATCTTGTTTATGTTATAGTATAAACAAGCGATGAGTTGGTGGGAGGATATATGCCCCTTTTTTCGAATGGATCCTGTGACAGGGAAGATGTGAGTTTTGTTTATTTTTCATTAAATTTCCTTTTATTTTATTTTATACTAGGATTAAATTTCTTTTTATGGTGCTACAGATAGTGTGTCCCTTGTAGGAAACTGCACTTAGAGAGCTGCGCGCGTGCAGAGAGGGACGCTGAGATGAATAGAGCTATTAAGGAGGAGGAAGCGTGCCTGCGTGAAGAGAGGTTCGCGAGTGAAGAGAGGCTCGCTGAGATAAATAGGACTATTAAAATTTCTTATTCGGTTAATCCGAATTAATTAAATTAGAAAAATAATTTATAAATTTTAAATAAATAAATTTATAAATCCCTAATTCATTAGTAAAAATTTTATAATATTTAAAAAAATTTGGTTAATTCGGACGAAAACCAAATTAACCGATAAAATATTGGTTCGGTTTGTTCGGTTTTTATTGAAAAATTTGGTCGGTTCGGTTGGTTCGAAAAAATTCGATTTATTCGGTTTTCGGTTTAATTTGATTCAGTTCAGTTCGATTTTAACCGAATACTCACCCCTATCGATAATCCTTGTGAAACCGCTGACAAGAAAGATGACCATGCAGACGATCCAAATAACAAGGATGGTGATGGGTTTTGATTTTGATTTTGATTTTGGTGGGGGCAAGGACGATAATAATCAAGCTTAAAATCATAAAATTTTTATCGTAATTTAATTTAACGATCGATTTTGTATTCAGTTACTAAAATTAACAGTTGCTGTAGAGTTCGGTTGTTAAATTAACGACCGATTTAAAATTCGATCGCTAAAATTAGTAATCGAATTTGTTTTCGATCGTTAATGTTAGCGATCGAATTTGTATTCGGTCGTTAATTTTATCGTTAATATTTTAAAAATTTCATCACCGTCTCTCTATTTTTCTATTTTATGTTTTATTTACATACATATCAAAATTCTATACAATTCATATTCAAAATACATATCATAAATTTATTATATACACAATCCATATTACTTTGATATTCAAACGATATAAAATATCCACATGAAATAAAATATGCAAACGATACAATATGATGCAATATCCAAACGATATAAAATATTTATATCTACTTAATTGAGATCTTGTTTATGTTATAGTATAAACAAGCGATGAGTTGGTGGGAGGATATATGCCCCTTTTTTCGAATGGATCCTGTGACAGGGAAGATGTGAGTTTTGTTTATTTTTCATTAAATTTCCTTTTATTTTATTTTATACTAGGATTAAATTTCTTTTTATGGTGCTACAGATACTGTGTCCCTTGTAGGAAACTGCACTTAGAGAGCTGCGCGCGTGCAGAGAGGGGACGCTGAGATGAATAGAGCTATTAAGGAGGAGGAAGCGTGCCTGCGTGAAGAGAGGTTCGCGAGTGAAGAGAGGCTCGCTGAGATAAATAGGAATGCAAATGAAGTAAAATCAGTAGCCACAAAGGTTCAAGAGATTATGGCAAGCAACCTTTAGTCCTTGATCATGAGTGGTAAGCCAACACCTGAATATAATTTCCTTCACAGCAAAATGAATCTCCAAAGCCTGATGGCCAAGATTCGGACCATCTCTTAACAAGTATGTATTCAGGCATTCCATGAGTTTCCTTAAAATCTTCCCTTCATTCCTGAACAACGCCAAAAGTGCATTTGATATCAGAAATATTTGAAGTTTGATCTCTGAAGACACTTTTTTTTTGTTAAGGATAGTAATGGTGATCATTACTCATATCTTTTGATATTGAAATTCATTTTTTTGAGGTTCACAATGATAGCTCCTTTCTATGAAAAAGATTCATACATGTACTGATACTATATACAGTTGGAAACTCAACATTACTAGTAGCTTTGATAGTTATCTTTGCTTTGAAGTCAGTTTTAGTAGTTCTATTTCGACTAATACAAGCATATATAATATGACGATATCAAGAACCAACAAGATACTGCTTACCTCACTTTGGAGAAAATTTTTGTAAATGTCTGCACAACATCTTCTCGGATGTTATCTGGATAATCACCTGGTGGGTTTTCTAAGAGAACATAAAGAATTATGATACTGCGGAAAATATCCTCATTGGAACTGGCCTGGCTAGGATTCACATCCATCAGTGTACCCAACTTGGTGGTGTAGAGAACTACTAGACCTGCTAGCAGAGAGATCTAGAGTGTCACTGACATGAAAGTTTATAGTGTGTCTTAAATGGTTGCAAGAGCTAATACAAGAAACACCCACCGCAATAAACCCGCTTCCTCATTTGATATCGGTACTCTTTGACAGTTAGAAGATGCCTAAGAATGCTGCTGTATTCTAACTGATAGCTAGGAACATCCTTAATAACATCCAATGCATGATTGAATACCACTTTCGCAACAGAAAATAAAAGAAATTTGTTCCCTGCAACAATATATATTTTCTCAAAAGATATTAAATCATAAAAAGACATGTTTCTGCTTCCAAAATATCTACAAAAACAAATACATGCTTGACAGAACTGTTTCTAGATAAAATGAAACAATGAAAATGAATCAAGGGCAAGAAATTAGAATCAGACCAAAAGCATTGAGCGTTTGGTCACTAGCCACTGTGCTTACTATGACTTGCAAATGGCTTTATTGATGTCACTAACATTACAGGATGTGAAGTCACTCACTAAGTTGCATATGCACTTTCTCAAATATCAAACAACACCATAGCAACTAATTTAGCTAGCATCTAAGCTAAGCTTCGTAATAGCCATAGCTATCAAGTCCTAACATATTGGTGCTAAGCATCCCGACAAATTATCACTATCAAATGAAACCTATAATTGAGGTGGTGCAATTTGAGGTAGAAGATGATGTTTAATTAAATAATAAAGCAAAAGTTACAACTTTTCAAGACTACATAATGTTGACAAGCTATGTATCAAGAACACATGATAACAGGAAATGGATAAATCATCTGAAACCATTCTTCTGCATACCTGAGATCCTTGCATCCTCTGCAGATTGAATTGTAGATCGAAGAGTCTTTGCAAAGATCAACTTTGGTGGCCGTTTCTTGCTTGTAGAAATTTCTGACAAGATGCATCTCATGAGCAACGTGACTAGAAAAGGCCATGTCTCCGCTGCCAAAATTAGCAACAAAATCACATGGATGCAAAGATCAAACTCTTATTGGGGTTTAAAGATGAAACATAAACAATCTTAAGTAACTTTCATAGAATATGAAATGTAAATATCTTAACATTAAGCTCATGGAGGGTTTATATATATATATATATATATATATATATATATATATATATATATATATATTTTGATATTTCTCTTCAAACAAGTGCTTAACAAGTAGCCCAACAGCAAGTATTGAGTCAATTCTCAATTGTTAACGTAATGATACATTGCAGCATTCTCCAACATTCATTAATTTTTCACTAAATTGACAAAAATCAATGACTAGTATCACTGGATGATTTATTCTCTCCAGAAATGTCCTTATAACATAGTTAGATCACCATACTAATCCAAATAAATAGCAGTTGAAGTATAGCATCCACCTCCATCTTTGAATCCTAGAGTTGGTGCTTATTTTGAAATTTAAAATTAGTTTTTTCTTTCCAGACAACAAACTAATCAGGAAAAGACAGATGGATTTCATCCACACATCCTTATAACTTTCTTCGTGTTTTTAATATGATATCCCGTGCTTTAATTACCACTTGAGCATGAGGTGCATATTAACTAGATATACAAGTATCAATCTCAATTCTCAAAAGACCACTGAATGCGATCTTACAAGTTTGCCATGTTTACATGCTATTTTAGAAAAAAATGCATTTACAGTTGAGGTGATGAAGAGTCTTTCATGCTGGCATCAAAGGATTGACCACATTTCTCCTTGACTTCATAATAACCTAACAGCATTGCATTGGAACAGTAAACACTTAATCCTAAGATAGGATCTTTAGATTCAGTAATTGGCCAATGTCAACTTTCAAAAATAGCATGAATACTTTGTTAAGTGATGGATCAATGTCATGCTAAGCAGCTTCGCATAGCATTCTACATGTAGTCTATAATGGTGGAGAGGGATTGTTTTATTTATGTACGCCAACTGAGATAATGATCATTTTGCAGAAACCTAAGAGGATCAAGTTGGCATAGTGCCTAGCTAGGTACCAAGCGCTTTACCTGGGAGATAAAGGTTGCAGAGGATTCGAACTCAAGAATTGAAGATGCACAGGTAAGTAGGCCATCAAGCATTGAGGGGCAACCTAGGGGTGGGTTGGTGTCTGGCACAGCAACCAGAAGCCACTTACATAAACATAGTTCCAGATACAAGCATCTGGAATGTCAAGAATACGTGATGAGACTTGAGGTTGGGTGTTTGGGAGTGAAGTTCAGGTCCGAGGAGGACAATAGAAGAATAAGGCAACAAGACGTTACCATTGTAGTATGGTGGAAATGTCTCCTGCCACAGAGTTCACCTGACGAACACCAGAAGATGCTTTCAGTTATGTTGGTCAGCATCATTCAATCAAGAGTCAGCACAAGATTGTTAATGTCCTATTTGGACATGGATTCACGCTATATGGCAGGAGAATAGCACTATGAATCAGACTGCTAACAACAGGCAAAAGCATGTTTCACGAGGTTTTTATTGAACACATAGTTGGTGCTATTTGTGCTTCATTTACAGGTGCACATCCTATAGTCCCATGTTACCTGCTTTGATCGACTTTGGACCTTACCCGCGAGAAAGTGTCAAACCCTAAGTAACAACTAGATCATTCTATAAACGGTATTACGATTTGTAATCTAACTAATACTTGCATTGCAAACAACTCACAGTGTGGGATCTCGTCTGGCTTGATCTTGGCGGTGTTCCGGCTAAGAAGCTTGCAGAAATCGACCGATCGCTCACCTTCTAACCAGCTACTCAAAAGTTTCACCCCTTCCTGGCGGAGACGATATCGTAAATGGAAGGAAGTATCAACTATAGTGAGTATAAGGACAGTGCGAGGGAGGATGCTCACCTCTCGAGCTTTGGCTTTATCGGACGATAGCTTGGAGACGATCTCCTGGACATCCCTCGAGGTCGCCATGGCTCCGGAAATGGCCTTCGCCTCCTACTTCGCCATGGTGATGGAGCGCAAAGGCTCTCGTGAGGGTTTGGGGGGAATATTAAAGAGAAATGCTTTCCTAATCTTTTGTATACTTTCTCATTTAAATAATCAGCAATGAAAATTAAAGAGGATAAATTATTATTAGAAGTTATTCGTAAAATTTTAAGTTTGAAATTAAATATAAGCGCTCTATTTTAAAAATATAAAATGGAAACAAAATCAGTCCTGTATAATTCTAAAAATAATGAAAATAAATTAAAACTGTTTTTCCTTCCCTCTCCTTTTTTCAATTAAAAAATATAATAATAAAAAAATTAGGGATTAAAATAATATCTTTTGCTTGTTCAAATAATAATTGTATAGCGAATGAGATTTTCTTTTAGGTTCATAAGAAGCTAGAAGAGGATACGATTCCTTATTTTTCTCCATTTTTAAAAATAGTGCTTAAATTTTCATCTAAGAACATGGTTGAACAATTAACAAGTAAAATTTCATCCAAAAAAAGTATCTTTGCTAAAATACTCTTCAAAGTTTATTGTTTAATTATTAATAGGTAAAAATTAAATGAGCGTCCATATTTAAAAAATCATATTTTCAATTAAAGTTAAATAGATATTCCTTTAATATTTTTATCTTAAAAATACCTCTTAATCATGCATTATTATAACAATTATCGATAGTTACAACACGTATAAAAGTTATACAATAGTTGTTATAACATATTTATGATAAGTTTATAACATGTAGAAGTTACCAAGTAACTGTTACAATGTGTATAAATCACCGAATAACTACTACAATATGTAGAATATACCCAATGGTTACTATAATGTGTTTAAGATTTATACTATATAGAAATTACGAGTGGCTACTATAATATGTAAAAGATACACAATAGTTGTTATAATATATTTACGGTGAATAATCTAGGATTTTATGATTTAGAATCTCTTAATAATATTATATCAAAATATTATTTACAAATTTGATCAAAATTAATTAAATTTCATTGAAAATCACTTTAAAATATTTATAGAAATTATTAAGTAGTTACTATAATTTTAAATCTAACAACTACTCAGTAGTTTATATGATGTAAATTTTAAATCTTAAATTTACTATATTGAAATATCTATCAGTAGCTACCACAATAACGATGGATCAAGAGATATTTTAGAAATAAAATCGCTGATGAATGGCTATTTATTTTTTTTTAAAAGGGAATATCATGTTTCTTCTTTGATTTCTATCCATTATTAATTATTGCAAAAATTAGACAATTTGATTGCATGTATACTCTCTCTTATCGATTCGTTTGGATCCGTTTCAAAATGCCACGTCAAACCAAACAATTATTTCAACGTTAAGACGCGAGAAGCGGTTCTTATTTTGAAGATTCCAGAAATTATCGATCGCCCTTCATTCGTATTACAAAATTAAATTAATTAATATTATAAATAATATTGTAGAGATATATATATGTATAGATCCCATGAAGACGAAGAGAAAGAGACAGGCAGGAGATTTTTTTTAGGAGGGGATTGAAGCCGTCCTGGTGCTTTTCTCCGAGCGAAACGTTCTCCGTCATTTGGACAATCCATGTTTCCACTCGGGAAATCGGAACTCCGTCTTCCTTCCACCTCTCTCGGTTCGAACGATCGACCGAAGGGGGAGGGAAGTTTTCTTTGTCGCGATTGTTCTTGTCGTTGATCCTTGAGAAAAGGCGGAGAGGAAAAGGTGGCTTTTTGGCGAGTAGCGTTTTGTTTTTTTGTTTGAGTTCAGGCTTGGAGATTTCCGCCGTTGTTTTGATTCGTCTCTGCCGGATCACAGCTGCAAGCAAGACGTTGATCTGACACATTTTGTTTCTTTCTAGGGGAGACTTTGATCAAGGTATCAGAAGCATAAACTGAAAACGGATGCTGAAAATTTGGGTTTCTTGCCCGAGGGCATTATATCTACAAAACCTCACATCGGGAGATAAAATTCCAAATCGTAACGTCGCGAGGGGTGGGTGCAAATGCCATTGAAGAGCCTCGTCCGCGAGTTGAAGGAGAAGAGAAATGGCAGTGGAAGCATGCCTAGGAGAAGAGGGCGTACGGAAGGGGCGATGGTCGTGCAGGACCGTGGAGGCCCAAATCGGCCGAAGCTGGAGGTACGACAGGAAAGGTGGGCGGATCTACCGCCAGAGCTATTACGGGACATCATCAAGAGGGTGGAGGAGAGTGAGGTGTCATGGCCGGCGAGAAGAAGTGTGCTAGGGTGCGCAGCGGCGTGTCGTTCATGGCGGAACGTCACGAAGGAAATCATCAGATCCCCTGAGGAATGCGGGCGGATCACCTTCCCTATCTCCCTAAAGCAGGTTGCTTTACCTCTGATTTCGTTCCATCCTGTACACTTCACCCTAGATACCATTATGCTTCGGCTTGAGATGATATTGCAATGGATTTTACCATGTAGCTTGCTCTGTTTCTTTCTTTCTCTTGATTGTTACTTTGTCTGCTTGAAAATAGCCTGCACCTCGAGATTATCCGATTCAATGTTTTATCAAAAGGGAACGAGCAAAGTCGACATTCCATTTGTATCTGGGTCTAAGCCCATGTAAGAATATTTTCCCAATTCAATAGTTGTTTGTAGGTTTCTGCACTTGTTATATGCACCTTTTGGTTTGGATTAGAACATCTTTTGATGATGATGGTGACTATTTGACCATTTCAGCGCTTCAGGAGCAGCATGACAAGTTGTTGCTAGCAGCGCGCAAGATCAGAAGAGCAACTAACACATATTTTGTGATCTCATTGACTGCTAATGACTTCTCTCTAGCTAGCAATACCTGCATTGGAAAAGTGAGGCAAGTGATCTCTTCTATTACACTTCAAAATCTACATTTTCCATCTTGTTTCTCTAATAGTTTTCTGGATCTCAACCAGGTCAAACTTTCTAGGAACCAAGTTCATGGTTTATGATACCGAACCTGCTTATGTTGCCGCATTATCTCTAGGCAATCATTCAAGCCGAAGGATCAATTCCAAGCAAGTTTCACTCAGAACATCAATCAGCAATTGTGTCATAGCTACTATTTCTTATGAGCTCAATGTTCTCCCAACTCGTGGCCCAAGAAGAATGCAGTGCACCATGCACTCAATTCCCTTATCTTCCATCAAGGAAGGTGGAAATGTCCCAGCACCCCGGAGTTCCATCAACTATATTCATGAAAAATCCTCCAGAGTACATGCTGCGAGGGACAAGAAGCCTGTGCTAGAGTTTTCCTCCACCGGTCTCACTGACTCGTTTTCACCTGTCCGGTCTGTTGAGGAGTCACTCGCTCTTAAGAATAAGTCCCCTAGATGGCATGAACAACTCCAATGCTGGTGTCTGAACTTTAGAGGACGAGTAACTATGGCTTCTGTCAAAAATTTTCAGCTTGTGGCAGCTGTAAAACCTTCCTGCAGCATCTCTCCAGTTGAGCAAGAAAAGGTTATTCTTCAGTTTGGAAAGATAGGAAAGGACATTTTTACCATGGATTATAAGTATCCACTCTCTGCATTTCAAGCATTTGCTATTTGCTTGACAAGCTTTGACTCTAAGCGAGCATGTGAATGAATTATTGTCAAATAGAGGTACACCAGTATTTGTTTTCTCGCAACTATTTACTTCCTCGTGTCTAAATTTGCTAGATTTTTGTGGAGGGAGTGTTAATATTCATCAAATCTTAATCATCTGACACATGCATGTCATATGCTTTAATGCACTGTCAGAATTATCCACCTTAAAATTGAGTTAGACCAAATGGTTTAGCATCATCATCTGATCAATAAAGGTACTTGCTCTACAAATGTAGCTGAAAGCGGTGTTACTAAAGTTCTAGTGTTGTTTACGTACATACACACACAAGTTGTAAATATGGGCAGGCCATTGGCCTTCACTTAAAAAATGTTGGAATAAGTTCATCTTTACATCTCACATAATAAAACAATCAAGGGTAAACAATTGCTTTATGATTAAGTATGCAAACTGCTACACTCTCCATTCTACAAATCAAAGTGCAAGCATGGACATCTACACATATTATGCAAATGCCATAAATTTCTTTCTCATCAATGCTATATATATTGGGAACCATATCAATTACAACATAGAAATTTCTCTGAAATGTTAGCTAAAGGGCCTCAGGCATTCCCCTTTTTGATACTAGTCTGGTTGGTGAGAGATTTAGCTGGATTTGTGTGAAATGCACTCTGCAGGGACTGGATTGGTCTTATCTCATCCTTTGAATTTGCAAATTCAGCTGGTTTAGTAGAGAATATCAAGTGAACTCCTGGATCTTCTTGGGTGCAAGAACTCTCATGAATCAATGAGTTGTTGATGCTCTGAACATTGCTATTCACACTTGTGCTAATTGAGGGGACTTCAGTACTTTCCATTTTAGGAGCTTTGTCATTGACTTTGCTTCCTGCACTTGGATGCTCTTCAACAGTGGATCCTCTCCTAGAACGTGCCGTATCAAGTGTCTTGCGTCCTATGTGCATGGATGCACCACTATTTTCTCCAGCTAGAGTAATAATGCTGATTCCATGTTCACTACCCCCTTGTAGCGACTGCTCGATATTCAACTTCTGGGCCAACTCGTTTCCATCCTTGTTCTCTGTTTGGAGACCGTGTCCACCACGAGTTGCTGAACCTTGTGGAATCTTGGGATCCACTATTGTTTGCTGCTTTTCTTCTAAACCCATCTTACTTCCTTGGGTATCAGGTTGCTTCTCTTCAACTTTTTCATTTGTTATTTTTGTTTTTGGACTGTGATGGCTTATCTCTCTTGTAACTTCGAGATCTTTTGTTATGCTTTCTCCATTCACATGTTGTGTTGGCTGTTCCTCATTTACAGTTTCAGCATTAGCTTGTGTGTGTATGGAGGTCTCTGAGTCTTCTTTTTCTTCAACATCCATTTCTTCTTCTTCCTGAACCTGAGAAGTGTATATGTTTGCTACTGAATCTGGATATGTTATCCCTTTATCAGTTAATGGCGTCTCTTTCGGAATTGCGCTACTCGTAGGAATCATGGTTTCTATTGTGTGCTCTAACTCAGGTGCAGATACAGTTTCTGGCTGTGTTAATTGTGAATCTGGTTCTACTTGTTTTGGAGGTTGAGTAGTTTGCGATTCCTGAGTAGGTTCTTTAGTTGTCTTTTCATGCATTTCAGTTTGCAAGGTTGTTGGGGTTTGAGATACTTCCTGAGTTAATGTCAGTTGTTGCGGTTGATGAACACCTGGAGACGACGGAGTTGGCGATACGTCGGTCGTTGCAGCTGGATCTTCTCTTCTCGATCCTCTTGGAGATGAGCTCGAGGCCGGAGAGAATCTACTCGGAGGAGTAGGCTGTTGAGGCACTTCGTCGGTTGCCCGCCTTGAAGGTGATGCTTTTGGTGAAGGTGTATGAGTCCTTTGAGACGGTGGCAACTCTTGATCGTCTTCTGGTGATATTTCGACCGGCATTGGATCTTCCTCTCGCGCAGTGGGGCCTGAGACTGGAGAAAGCTTCATCGAAGGTGGTTGTCGTCGTTCCATAGGTGAAGGTGCAGGCAAAGGAGATGGTGGTGGTGTTGGTGGTGGTGGTGGTGATGGTGCAGTCGATGAAGGTAGGGAAGGCCTTTTCGATGGCGGTTTAGATGGAGCTGGGGCTGTTGTTTTTGGCTGTTTCGACGAAGAGGCCTTCCCGGTGGTCGTACGAGGAGCGGTGCTCGGGTTCCATGGCCAAAAGCGAAAAGGTTGCTTCTTCTTGGGTTGGTTGGCCATGAATGCTCCTGGTGTTTTCTCCAATCGAAGATGATACGATGAATGGCGCCCTCATCGTGTATCATATATATATAGCTATAGATGATCCAAAGAACTCTTTTCTAATTAGGTTTTGCATCTAATTCTTTGATTTCCCATGTCTCGTGGAGATTCTGAAATTTGGTATATCTTAGATTCATTGCTTTGCATCAAATCGAAGCATTCTTTTGTGTGTCTTGCCATCCACCCTTAGCATCTTTTGAATAGGTTATTCTTTTTCAATATCGGGCAAGACGCCACAGCAAGGAAGAATGCTTGACCTCGAGCTCGAATCTTAAACAGGGCAAATATTCTGAAGGTCTTGATGAATTTATCTAACAGACCAATTAGAAGAAAGATTATTTATCTAAGATCTTTGAATTATTAACAAATAATAATCAACTGGCAAAAATGGAAAAAAAATAATAGGGTAAAAATTAAAGGAACTTACTTTTTCTTTTTAAATCATCAAAGTGATGTCCCTCTGTTTTTATCATGAATTTGACATATGTAATAATATTCATATTATAGCAGTTAAGATTTTATTTATCTTATTCAATAACATTCACGTTGTAGCAGTTCGTAACTGCTATAACACGACTTATCTTGTTCATATGATTAACTATTCTAGATGTTCAGGGAGGTTGAATTATACGATACACATGATTTATGATTACATCCCAGCAGATAACGCTCAGTAATTAAGCAACCCCCGTTTCTGCTCAGGAATCACATCTCCATCTTCAGATTGTCAGGCAAGGCATTTCCTGCAAGACACAATTATTGTTTTTAATCTCTTATCTCATCTGTGAAATTGTTATAAGTTGGTTATGTTTTCTGTTCATCTCTCGACGAATCAGATCATAATAAGACTTTTTCTTTTCTTTTCCTTTTATATATCCTTTTAGTGGCAAAAACATGTATCACAGTTGATGTTAAGGATCTTTACCTTGCATGAATAGCTGGAAGTCAACCCCATACAAACCCTGCGACAATCAGAATCAATGCTCATGAGATCTTTCAACTCAAAAAAAAAAAAAACGAAAAACTGATGAAAATTTTACATTAGACACTGGATCTGAGGAATCCATGAACATGCCCATGCTGCTTGATCTGGAGTCTGCAGGATCCACAGCAGCAAGCTTCATTGACAGGAACTGCTCGAGGAGCTGCTGGTTAGAGCTCTGGCGCCAACAAACAAGTAATCTTATAGCAATCTGAAGCATGTATGCACCTCGACTTGTCGTTGGAGGGACTGAACATAGTCGATGATCTCGTCGAGCAAGCCGGCCATTCCAGTGACCTTACTGCATCCGGGCACCAGTTCCTGGAGGCATTTCATCCTCTGGCTGATCCTTTCCCTCCTCACCTGCAAACTTTTTCAAGTCAATATGCGAGCTTAGTGGAGGTGCCCAGTTAACTGGACTTTGCATACTCTTTCAGCCAAACTATGGCTATTGGTGGCTTGTCCCCGGCGAGCTCTGACGTGAATGTAATCAGTCTTTGGTGCCTTCTCCTTCTCCTTCGATACCGCTGCCGGTCTTCTTCCTCTCGTCGCCTTTGATTTGGGAGAGCTCTGCAGCTTTCTCTTCCTTGTGATACATGTTTCCTCACCATTTGCAGCAACAGCAACAGGGTTTTGAGTGCTCAAGAGATCAGGGCAGCCATTGCTGAAGCCATTGGAAAGAAACCTCTGCATGATAAGGGATGAGCCACAGGGATTGCAATAACATGAAATGTGTTGAGTGTGTATATATAGCAAAATTGAGAAGGGGTAGATAATATTAGTAGTTCTGGGATGAGTACAATTTGCAATCTTAAACAAATAACTACAAAAATAATGGTGAAACTAAAGATAGTTAAAGCGATTGGTTAAAGTTCTAATCTGTAAACTAATCTGAGTTCATATCATCAATGCTCCAAGAGTTGTATCTTTCAGCTTCTTTTACTGTTGTTGGATTGACATCGTTTCCAGGTACAGAAGACTGCATTTACACTGTTTGGAATTCAAGCATGGCTCTCAGACATGTCGGCTGCTGTCCCATGAGTTCATGTATGTAAACTTAGCCATTGGTGTGCTTAGCTTGCATTCTTCTTCTTCTTTTTGGTGTGGTGCCATTCATAATTAATGACCTCAATAAATGTCTTTGATTAATGGAGTTAGGCATTTCATGGCTTACAGTTAATTATTATTATCTGAACAGCAGCTTTTTAAATAAAGAACTGAAGGTTCAAGGAAATTTCAGCCAAATTATAAAACAATGTGAGCAACCTAATCCATAATGCTTTACAGTAGTTATATAGTACAGTATATATCAAGCTAATGAACACGAACAAGTTGCTGCTTTATAACAAGAGCTGGCAAAGATGAGGTTTTGAAGTCATAGTAAAGGTTTTAATGCCATACGAGTATAAAACATGTGTGTTTTCAGTATTCAGTAACACCAAAGGTAGCAACAGATCCAAGGAAAAGGGACTCCACCGATTCATAAATGCTCTTCTCCTGCAAGGATTTATGCTGAAATAAGTCTGACAAAAGTGAACACGTCGAGCCATAAATTAAATGTGCTGTTGAATGCATGCCACCTTCAAAGACTGGAGCTCGCAGTCCCTTTTTCTGAGCTGAGTAAGTCTGATTCTATTGCGTGCCAAACAAGAAGTCAAGCTGCCAGTTGGTGTTCTTCAGTAGCTGCTTGACCTACTAGTCAATATCACCAAGCATCTTGCACTTAAATTCTGGACATTAAATATAAGCTGTAATTGTGATTGATACTGTAAACTTGCAGCAAAGTAGACAGTAATGAGTAATCAGTATCTTTTATCTCATAAGAGCATCGACATTGGACATATATTTAAAGCAGGAAACAAAGGAGAGCAAGTAGAGGTCTCTCCTACACTCTTTCATGTGGCTCTGTCTCCAGTTGCTGTGGCCATTGAGGCCACCCTGCAACCTACCACACAACCAGTTTTCATCCACCATCAACTCTCATTTCAATCTATTATTATTATTTTCTTATTCAGAAAATAAAATGTATTCTGTAGACATTTTATAGTAGTTATATGACTGGCTTTAATGGTTGATCAAAGTAGTTGATGCAGTGTGTCTGCTTGAATCCTCTAAATTCTATCTGATCTAGTGTATATATATATATATATAATGATCAAGTCAATACTAGATTGAGAAGGGATGAAAATGAAAGAATAATAATAGTGTTAGTACCTTTGCTGTCCTATTTACAGGGACATGCTCCCTAACCCTAATGGACTCTTGAGTCTCAGATTTACTAGGCTGGAAGAGGAGCAAAGTCCCCTGGTATCACATTCATTTGAGAATTCATTGCTTAGCTTAAGCTCTTTGAGATATAAATGCAGCTTTTAGTAAGCGAATGCTCAAGTCACAGTTTATCTTTCCAAAAATGAATGCTCTTTTTTTTTTACAATTCATTTAATTCTTTCTATTTCCAAGCTCCTGTTGCTTTTGAGGAACTTTTCAATGAACTATGGATCATCAAAAGCTACAAGTCTCCAAATGAATCATCTAAAACAAATCATTATGTAGATTCCATATACATGTTGAAAAAGATTTTTCTTTTCAAAAAGTACTTTTACTCTCATGAGATCACTGTATGTGAGGTTTTTAAATTTTTAAGTGGCTTTGTAATTTCTGTTTCAGAACGGTCACAACAACTCACCAAAAGTGGCTTTGTAATTTTCAAGGCAGAGATCAAATATACCATTCAATGCAGTGACCACATGGTTGAGGGGTTCATAATCATTTTAGTGTTTCTACAAAAGAAACACAAGTAGACATCCATCACAGACAGTAATCAAACATGAACTTTGCAGTAACAAATGTTTCAAGCTGTGGATTGTGGGTTTGCTGATGCAACAAGACTCCAATGAACAATGATACAAAAATCCAAAGAATGTAGTGATACGCAGACAAGAAAAGGAAATCCTTCAAGATCCAGACAGAAACCTGATACAATGCTGCTCCAAGAACAGTATGCTTTTTTTTTTTTTGCTGTTCAACCGATTGGAAGCTTGCAATCTGATTCAATTGTTAGCAGCTCATTGAGTTTATAAAGCAACTGCATACCTATCGCCTTTATCGCCGAACAAAAAGCGCTCAAGATTTCAACTTTATCGTCACAGGAGCCGGCGCCGGAGAAGGCGCTTGATCTCTCCTCTTTGCCACGGGGGTCTTGACCTGGTGAGCATCTGAAGAGCCCATCATTCTCCTGCTGACCTTGATTTCGAGCAACGCCCCACCTGGATCTGCAGGAACTAGTTGGGTTCAGATTCTCAGAAAGGAGGCGGCTTTAGTGGATTGGAGCGGAGATCTTGATCAGGAGATGGGGAAAAACTGGATGTTCGATCGACTATCCAAATAAGGGGGAGAGGAAAGCTTACCGGCGGCGACAAGGTGGTTTGGCTTTGCCGACGCAGACCAGGATATGAGCGTTGGGGTGATCACGGTGAGCAGAGCCCAGCAGGCGAAGATCAAGACGTACGCTCTGGGCGGCATTGCCGTGAGCAAGATTGGATCTTGAGGCGGGCGGGTGGAAGACTCAACTGAACTCCGAGCAGCAGATCAGGAGGCACAAACTTGGCTGGGACTGAAGAAGAGGAGAAAACAAAAATAGTAGACAAGGAAATGAGAGAAAATTTCACTTTGGTCTTCGATTTTGTTACAATTTTCGTTTCACCCTTTTGATTTTGATAAATTGCATATTGATAGAAGATCAACCAACGGAAAGGCTGACGGTTGCATCGCAAGTGTCAATGTGGAATTATGTGAAATTCTGGACAAATTTTGAATAAATTATTGGAAGCTTAGTTTGTATGAGATTCACACAAGTTTCAACCCAATTGATCGAATTGGGACTTCCTGTACATGTAAATGAAGAGACTCTTATTATGCCCCGAGGCATAGCTGAGTTCATTACGACGCAGCAGATTTATTAAAGAGGACAAGAGTTTCTCTCAATTATTCATAAATAGTCGTTTATGTGAATAAAGTAACGGATTCCACCTTTTTAGAGAAGAAGATACTTCTATTATTATTATTTAATAATTTATATATTTTTAAATATTTAATTTTATAAATTTTTTTTATTAATTATCAAAATAAATCAGAAAGTACAAATGACAGATCACTCAACCATCAACATTCTAAAATTGTCTTTACATTTGTAACACACCATAGTTAGAAATTGATTCATAATCAATATTCTAAAATTATCTTTTCATTAAAAAAAATTAATCTATAATGCTTCCAGTTAAAATTACGAGAATATTTTATCGATGCACCATAACCTCAGGGTCAAAGAGACTTGTAAATACAATACTTAAAATCACAATACAATACTTAAAATCCAAAAAACGAAAAACGAATACTAAATGTCAGAATTGTAAATAAGAAATCATTATTGGCCTGGCCTTGGTTTGCTAAGCACAATTTACGCACCATCTAAATTATTCATCTAAAGTTGATCCTCTTAATTAAATGCTATAATAATAAGACATTAAAAATATAAATGCTATAATAATAAAAAATAATAAAAATAAAAGCAAGTAGTAAAAATATTAAAAAAGACTAAGAAAATGAAATTGGAAAATACAAGCAATCAAAATAAAATTTGAATTGTTTGGATAAAGAAATAAGATTAAAGGTTAATTTAAAAAAAATTAATTTGGTAAATTTAAATTTAATTTACCTAAAAACCTTAAGTGTTATTTTAAAAGATCAAACCGCATTTGGTCAAAACAAAAACTTTTAATTGTTTAAACTAGTGAGTCAACCCAAATAGCCCATTGGCCCAATCTGATTTGCAGAATAGAAACAAAGACATATGAAGATTTACTTGTGAATTCTATGCCTTCTTTTATCGAACTAAAAAGACACAGAAATTCATGATCTAGTTGAAATCTCATTTCTCAAATCCAACAATTTCCAGAGACAATGCTGACTTTTACTAAACATGAATAAGGAGAGTCAAAACTTAGATAAGCAAAGAGGAAAAATATGTAGTTTACTTGTCAATCTTCAGGTCAGGCACATCGAATTTGAAGAGCATCCAGGCGACCCACCCTCCGTTATGAATCAATCAATCCTTTACCAGTCCGCTGCTTCCAGCCATTTTTTCTCCATATTTCTGGTACAAACACAATGAGATTATAGTTTAATTAACAATAATATGATTATAAATGCACAGACCTGGATAACTTGTCGACAATTAGCCTAAATCAAACTGTGAAATGAAATGAAAGCAATAATATGTTCATAGTTAACTCCAGAAAGCCAAAGCTTATTAATCTCAATAACACAGGCATAATATGCACCAGGTGTTCTTTAAGGACCAGTTTACGACTAGAGGAGAGGATTGAAAAGGAGGGAGGAAAAATAATAATTTCTTGTTTATTTGTATTTGTCATTGAAGAGGAGAGGAGAGTATTCGAGACGATAAACTATGAAGCTACCCTCACTTTCACTGCCTCACCCACCATCCACCACACCCCAATCAAGGTGGATCTTCCCTTACATGGACACAGTGGTCATTCCAACCCAGTGCCAAAATCCATCCATGGAGAGATCTGAGAGCACCTATCGATCACGATTTGGAGTTGGTAAACGAGAGACACCTCCAAATCAGCCTGCTCATCTTATCTCCTCCTAGGTAAACTGGGCCTAAATCCAGACATTATGATATTTCACTAAATTTACACATATTAAATCATTTTGAGACAATGCAGTATTGTAGTAGTCTTGTTGGTCTTGACTATAAAAAACTATATCATTAACAATATTTAAACAAATTAGATCTATTAATCACTAGGCTCCCTCTATCTTTCTACACCTTCCACTTTAATTAAATCAATTAAATTTGACTAATCACTAAAGTCCATTTATCACCTACACCTTCCACTCTAATTGATAACATTTTCTAACTATAAAATTTATTAATGCTCTTTGAATATGTACATATCATTTTAATATATTTTCTTTAGTTTCCTTATAATTGCTTTCCAAAGTTAAATTTTTTATTTATTTTATATTTACCTTCTTACCTTATTTCACGATCATATTTGATAGTCTTGCAGATCAATCAACTAAAGTACAACTATACAAGGTAATGCAAAATATTAATGGGGCGCACCTGCTTTCCAATGCTGAACGGCACATACTTGTACTTAATCATGTGCACAATTTGGCGCTTCATTGTTAGGAAGAAAAGAACAATCCAGTAGAACATAAGAATGGGCCAAAAGACGGGGACGTCAAGTACAGAGAAGAAGGTCATCACGAAGGCAACACAGAAAGCTTTTGTTACGGAATACCTGGAAGTAATGAAAATTGTTAGCCAAAAGAAACTAAGGTTCTACTGTTGAAGATTCTTAACAAAGGTATACTGGCGAAGATTCTTTAGAAGCGACGACATAACCATCATGATCAAACTTCCTGTTAGTCCCGACATTTGAATTCAACTACATTTGAGCTCAACTTAGGCCTATATTGGCACCACTGAGACAATGTAACTAAAGGGTCTTGATGTAGCAAATGAATGATATGAGAGAACTCATAAAAAATCAAAATTGGTCTTTTTTTCTTCAAATAATGAGGAATTCATTCATGATATTGCATGACATATAAAAACATGATTTAGCCCTTCCCATAGATGAGAGATATAAGAACTAGTAGTCTACTATAAACTTGTGACTCCAGAATCTCTCATACCAAGGGAACCCGTTAAGTAATTTTACAATTCAATGCTCAGGGAAAGGCAAAGAACTGAAGGAAAAAATATTACGCAAAAAAAAAAAGACAGTTTAAACTGTTGAGTAGTGATCACTTCATAGTATGCCAAAGGTCCAACCAAGGGAAACCATGAAATGAATAACTATTGCTAAAATTTCAACAAAGGAATCAAGCCAAGTTCAAAGTTTACCAGAATTTGAATTCAGGAAGACGACGCACAAATGGTTTGAACTCGTCGGAGCCCTTCGTCGGCAAGGCAGGTCCATCAGTAACTTCAAGCTCTGGATCCGCCAGCGGCGAGAGGAACCCAATCAAGAGATTTAGCAGATAGATCCCTAGCCCATACGTGATTATGTAAAACCCCTGGATGAAGTAAACACGCAGGACATAGATCGACGCTATTCCGGCGGTACCGAGCCACCTTCCGGGCGCGTGAGGAGTCGATTTATCCAGGTAGTACTGAAATGTTCTCGAGAAGTCGCTTTTCCATTTCAGCAAGGGGACCGACGCAGCTGCGCCGTCGACCTCCATAGATCCGAACGCAAAAATCTCTCCAAGGAGGATCCCTTCCAAATATCTCAGGTACAAACACCGCTTTCTGAATACGCCGTACCATCAAAATCCGATTAGGGCTTCGAACACAATTTTTCTCAAAAATGAACAAAATAATAGAGAAAATCACCTGTAAAAATTAGGGTTCTCGTTCGTCGTCGATGCAGAGGGAATTGAGATTCCAGTTCCAAACAGGAAGAAATCGAGATCGAGGAAGGGAACCACTAGAGCAGCGAGAAGAATGAGATTGAGATGAAGATCTCCATCGGATTGCTCCGAGAGAGGCGGAGATCGGTGTGGTTTTTATTTGGGGCTGCGTCGTCAAGACTTAATTCAAATTCTTATTCTCATTTTTTTAAAATAAATAAATAAATAAATATATATATATATATATAGATATGGGCCCCACTGCTGTCGCTTTCGTGTTCGGTGTTTATATAATCACACGAAATTGATTGATTCAGTCGCAATTTTTTTGTTCGCTTTCTATTTATACGGCGCGGAGCCCGAAGCTTCGGCGACACGCAGTATCCAGGCCTAGGGTTTCACTGGTGCGACGCTCAGGTGAGGCTCACCTCGCCATTGATTTTGAGGCGAACTTATTTATCCTCGTCTTACTCTTCATCTTGCAAATCTCCCAGTTTTAGGGTTGAGTTTCTGCTAATATATATATATATTTTTTGCTTCTCTTTTCTACTGTCGCCGCCGTTGTCTCTATTTTGGTCACGATCGACTTCCCGATTTTGAGATAATATTGGATTGAATTTTGATCATTCTGTTGTCGGACGCGCCTCTTTTGATAATGGCTTTGTAAAAATTTCGGTGGGTGACGTATTTGATGGATTTTTCGGGCTGCAGGGCTTCGTGGACCCAAAAGATGCGACCTTTGGTGGCTGAACAAGTTTGATCTTCTTGGCTTCTCGTTGCTGAGATGCCGACTTTCACCGCGATCGCCTTGGAAAGGCTTTTGGAGCCCGGGTCTCGGGATCCTGCTCAGAAGCCGCCTCCGATGCCGATCACGGTGGAAAGAGCGGCACGAGACACCACTGTAAGGAAGAGCGTTCCCTGGCCATATATTTCACCTGCCCTCTATGCCACCCCGGTTGCTACTCCGCTTCCCGATTCTTTTCCGTCAATTGTTTCGGAATCTCCATATCTGATCAACCATAAGAGACGAGGACCCCGTCTCATTAATGGTCTCCAGAAGAATGCTACCAGTAGCGGACAGTCTCAGCAATCAGACGTGGAACTGAAGGTTGATGTGGTGAAAACAAGTGACCATGGGATCAAGAGTCGTGAAGCTGATAATGCCCACACAAGCAACGGTGAGACATTAACAGATGAAGCTAGCGGTGGGAAGGTGCCAAACCAGAATCTGGATATTGGAAAGGTTGGAGCTGAGGATGTCAAGAAGCCTGTTTTGGATACTATTGAAAGAGATGAGGTAAATGATGACTCTTTTGACATCCATAGCATCGCAAGCAATTTCAAGATTGGAGATATCTCTAGTCAGACTGGATCAAGTACTTCTATGGGGGAATTCTATGATGCTTTGGAAGGTATTTTCCTTATTCAAATTTTAATTTCCCTTTTGTTCCCTTTCATTGGTGTTGTTATTACAGTATTTTCTTCTTTGGGAGCTGCCTTTTTCCCCGTAAGTTGTGTCATCGAATCTTCCAATTATCCCAATTGTTGTTCTAACTTAGTTAAGTTATCAATGCCCTTTATCCTATTTCACTGTTTTGCTTTTTTGGGTGTGGTCTACAATCAACCTCCCAGTTAGGGAAGTATTGAACAAACTACTTGCTATATTAGTTTGAAGCAAGGTTTTCACATTTGAACCCAACTAACTGTTTCAACCCATTACTTTAGAAATGCAGTCCAATCGGGTCCTTTTGGCTTGGCTTTTTGACTGGTTCAACATACCCATCTAGGTCTGAGGAACACTTGGTTGAGGATAAAGTGGTAGGGAAAACACTTGGTAGAAGGAGATCCAAATTGAACCACAAATTAGTGAAACTGACATCTATTGTTATTTTATCAGATAGAGCAGTTTCTTGTTCAAGCCTTATGACTAAAAAAGTTAAAGTTGTGATATAGGTGATGGGTACCTTAATCAAGGTGAATTTTTCAATTTTATCTCAAGTGGAATGTAATGCTAATAGCTTCTTTATTTAGATGATAAGAACACAGTACAATTGGGTGTTTTATGGGGAAAAATACATGTGACGTTCTTTGTTCCTTTCACCTTATAAGGGGTACACTTGATGTCACCTAATTGTTCATACAACTCCATATGCTCATATAAAACTATAAGTTGGGTTTGCTTAAACATCTGTGGAAAAGAACCATCCAAGAATCAACTATTTTTTTGTGTGTGTTTGTATATATGTGTGTGTGTGTGTGTGATAATGAAAAAATATATAGGCAATTTATTTGTCTTTCTTGTTTTGCATGCTAGCATAGTTTACGCTCTACTCTTAAACTGGAATCAGGGAAGTCAATGTAGTTTGTTTCTTCTTTTGTTTTAGAGTTCTCTAGTGGTGGCACACCTAAATCTTCCTATAACAACTTGGAAGATGAATTGTGTGACATGAAGCTTAATCTTCTGATGGAGATACAGAAGCGGACACAGGCTGAAGAATCACTGGAGCAATTGCGAAATCTCTGGCAGAAGATTTCCCATCAGCTGTCACTACTGGGACTAAGTCTACCTATTCCACCAAATAACTCTGAAGATATAAGTGCACAATCAAACTTGGAACCTGTGGAGGAATTGTCCCAACAGATTGTTGTTGCACGCTTTGTTGCTGATGCTATTAGCCGGGGTTGTGCACGCGCTGAGGTTGAACTAGAGATGGAGTCTCAAATTGCAGCGAGGAATTTTGAGATTACTAGGCTGGGGGATCGACTCCAGTATTATGAAGTTGCAAATAGGGAAATATCTCAGAGGAATCAAGAGGCAGTTGGTTAGAATGCTGAACTCATTTACTCTTTAATTTGCTTTTTCTCTATTGCATGCCGACTTTAATTAAATTGTTTGGTTGGTTACTTTGTTTTGGCTTGGGATCCTCATGTATTATTCACTTCCTATTTCATACTAATAGGGAAAACCCACATGGCATCAGTGAGCTAGGGGTTTTCTTTGAAAATCTTTCATAGAACTATTTTTTCAGTAGTATGTGTTCATTAATTTTCAAAGTAAATTCCTATTTGGCTTCCAATTTCTTAATAAATAGTTCTCACTCATGATTTTTTTGTTATCGTGCAATGTAACAAACATCAAAATTACAAAAACCATACCGAAACAACTATACCTTCCGTTATCAGTATGTTCTGAGATATGTGCAGTCATATTTCAATCAGACTTGTTTGTTCTTTTTTTATGTATCTAATGTGTTAGTTTACATATGTTCATGGGACAAATGTTTATGCATCTGAAGTTAACAAATCTACTATAATATATATCCTCCTAAATACAAGCAGCAATTGCATGAATTAAACCAGGTTAATACTAAGAAACATTACTTTTAATGTTTGTTTTATAAAACCCAACCAATCTTCTATTCTGGACTGTTTTTCTCTTTAAATCATCTATCTTCATTATCAAATGCGTAGCTTCAAGTCTCAATAGGTAACAGCCAGCACAGTGGATGCAATATCATTTCTGTCATTAGTCGATACTGGCACCCTGTCGGCACTAGATTTAAATGTCATTGTGCCACCTGTGTGACATGGTGAAGGAAGCCTAGAAGGAGATAAGGTGCTAGAAAGTTTTCTTAGCCCTACTTTCCCTTGTTCCATTTGTTGAAAAAGTTCACCATTAACCTTCATTTTTGTTGTCATGAAGGAGATAAAACCCTATAAAGCCGCGAGAGGAGGGAAAACATTAGTGAGAGCACTATTAGCAACAAAGAGGAATGATGTGAGAGTTGGAAAAACCAAGATACATCAATATAGAACCTATGCCTTCTATAAATATAGTTGTGCACACACAACTCCAGCTTTCAGTTAATGATTTATATTTATGAATATGTGGAGAAATTAGTTTTAATATGGGATAATCATCTAGGATGCTATAAGAATTTATGCTACACTGCTCAACACTCATTTTGGTATTAGCAAATTACAATCATCAATTGAGATGCTTGTTATTGCTTTTGTAAATTTTTTTAATTTAATTTAATTTTAATTTTTAATTTAAATGATTGTGAGTTGATCTCATTGCATGTTGTAGTGTGTCAGTGTTGACACAAAAAACTAATGAAACCATACCAATCTGGTTGGTCAGTTATAGAAACTCTGACATATTTAAAATCTTGATGAAATGTCAATGCCATAAATAATGAGTAAATCTTATAAATCAGAGACAAGATCTAGTGGAATCTTAATTTGTAAATATTATAGGCATGCTATATGCTGTTTAAGTAAAAAAGGATATTTTTTTGGTCAACTGTGACAATAAGTTACCATTTTAAGATACATAAATTCTCCATCATGTATGCATATTTACCTGTGACTGTAGAATTTAAACTGTACAATGTGTAGCAGCAGCATATTTGTAAGCGTATACATGAAAAACTTTCCTTTCCTGATTTGGAAGTGTGATTATTTTATGTCGAATGATGAACTCAAATTTGGAAGACTTAATCTTGCTATCATGCACCATAGATTTTGCTAGATGCATATTTGTGAAATGATGCTTGTGCCGAAGAATTTCATATACTTCAACTATTTTATTTTGTTTGGCAACTTATAGGAGCAATTGGCTGTTCGAAGTAACGAACAATATGAAATGATGCTTATGCTTGAAGAATTCCATATACTTCAACTATTTTATTTTGTTTGGCAACTTGTAGGAACAATTGGCTGTTGGAAATAACAAACAATATGAAAATGATGCTTATGCTAAAGATTTCCATACAGTCCAACTATTATATTTTACCTAGAGTTCTAATGTATACCATACTGTTTGTTCTGCTGCAGAAATGGCTCGGCAACAAAGGAACAAGCGTTGGAAGAGACAGAAATGGGTTTGGGGCTCAATCTGCCTCGCCATCTCACTAAGTGCCACCGCTATTGCCTGGTCCTATCTTCCTTCATCGGATACGATTGCTGATGCGTTTACCGGTAGCGAGCAAGAATGATGATGAATCATCCTAATAATCGCCGACGAGTGTGATGCATCTATTACTTGTATTGTTAAAGCATCGGCCAGGTATTATCGCATATCGGCTCTCAGTTTTGGATATCTCAGTTTTGGTTCCTATATCTATGGGTGGTTTCCACTCAGGGCATGTTTAATAACAAGACCACAGACAACAATTGGAATATTTCCTCTTTTTTCCCTGGAATGTTCAAAGGTTCCTGCTTATAAACAAGCAAGAATGAAGGTTTTGCTCTGGGAAAATTTTGTATGTGTTTCTCATCTGGTGTGCTACACCTGAGATCAATACTACATTTGTATCTAAAAAAGTCCTTGGATACAACTAACAAAACACAGATCTCTTTCATTTTTTTTTCTTGCCTGTTTCTTGTCAAGTCAACAAGGCAGGAGACAGTTCAGAACAATTACTACAAAACCAAAATGTTATAGCAAAAAGAAGATTTTTTTTTGGCCTGTAAACAATGAACACACATAGTAAACAACAACAATAAAATCTAAGCTAAACAACAGTGCCCCTGTAAGCACTTCTTGAAGCAAGAGCACCCTTTATGTGTGCCCCTGCATTTACCATAATCAATCCAGTGCTCAGAGAGACCATTTTGACGCCTTTGCCAGCTTCAAACCATTCAAGACTAGGCATTTCCATTGCCTAACTCTTAGGGCCGATTACTTGCATGGAAGATGCAAGGTCGAGGAGAAAAAAACATGATACAAAAAAGGTACTCTCTGAGGTTGTGATCTGTTCCCTCCTGTTTCTTACTTTCATTCAAGTAATCGGACCTTGGTGCTAAATTTAGATGGCATTGCTCTTGCGTGATATCGCTTGTGCGTCTTCTAGGTCTCTTAAGAACCTGCATTTTTGAAAGGCATTGAACAGGACCATAGGAATCACAGTTTAGAATATCATCATATGCATGGTTGAATGCAATTTAAAAGGAGGAGGATAGTTGTTTTCTAGCAATACGATCGAAAATGTAAGTCTGCATAATGAGCTTAGTAGCAATGTACTATAACCATCATACAGTACCAAAAGCATCGCATAGTTTCTCATTTAGCTATGAGCATGCTTCACAAGTCCTGAGTACATCATCAGAAACTTATTGTGTTACATAAACTGTCATGGATCGACAGATTAGCAAGTTGTTTCCTCAGGAAGGAGAGCAGCTAATTTCCAGTTCATGAAAAGAGACCACGAAAACATTCAAGCTAAAAAAAATGAATGCAGTTAGTGTACCTCCTGGAGTTGAGAACCACTGAGCCTCCAAGTATGAAGCGCGTTCCGGAACTTGAAGCATTGTGCAGAGCCACGGTGCGAGCCTCCTCGTATGTTGTCCCCCCAACAATGAAAATCACTACATCCTGAGGCCTGCATCACAGGAACCATGCTCACAGTCTCAGATGGCTTCATGCCTTTATATACTAAATGCAATGCTTGTTCTTTATTCCTGGAACACCAAAGTCTAATTTTCTAGGTGTTAAGAGGATCCATACTCACCTCCCTTGTTGAAAGTGATTGCCGATAAGCGGATAGTCAACGTCTCTTAGTCGTCCTTTGATGATGCTTTCCATTGTTTGAAATAGAAGTGGTTGATGTTGCGTATACACGTTCTCAACACCCTGTGATGGAATCACTTCCACATTAGAAATGCCCTATGCATAACCAAAGGTAAATTTACTATCGGCAATACCTTAAGTCCGCGAGCCATATTCCGAGCAATGTTCAGTAGATCACGATTACCATAGAGATCTCCAGTTCGCCTATCAACTCCTGCTTGCTTTAGGAGGAATTGGACAAGCTGTAAGCCAAGATAATAGGGTTATAAATCCACACTGAATGCTAGTGGAAGTGCAAAGACCGAAATGCATCTGGAAAAATAATTGCAACAATTTTTCTTGGTTTTTCATGACCACTAACAAATACAATTGCAATGTTAATGCAAGATCATAGTCAGAAAACTGAAGAAATAGAAAGATTCTTTTATCAAAGAACAGAATGAAGATGAGCAAGTAACAAAGATACACCTCAAACTTAAATCCAGATAAGGAATAAATTTGCTAACATTACCCCAGGCTTATATTTTGCAGAACGAGAAGCTAACTTGTTGAAAAGTTGCATCAACTGAACTGGGCTATCTTTCTCATAGCGTAAGGCATACAACATTACTAGCCGCAATCGATCAACGTCAGAAATAGCTTCATTGTTCAGAAGGTTGGTGACGGCCTGTGAAATTCAGCTATTAAATTGGCAACAAGCTAACAACAGCAATCAACTTGATTACTCCATGAAAGCTCCTTTGCCAAGTACAACTTGATAAAGTTAAAGAGAATATGATCTTCACACATTCAAATATTATATTGAACAGCAGTAGAAAGAACATGGAGATGGAGAATTCTCCATCAGAAGGAACTAACAAGTAAACTTCATTTAACATGGTAGAATCTATAAATTGTTCATTTCATGAAGACCATTCCAGTTAGTGTTGACAAGCCTGCTGCGTGATATCTATCTTTACATTTTGTCACTTCATTGCATAACAACCAATCAAATAATGACAAGATCATTCCAAGTCATCATTATGACAACCGTGCTACAGTAGGAATGGCAAGGAATCCAACATAAATGGGTTGAATGGAGGACTGTGGATAATCTATAATGTAAATATGCAAAGACAACTTGGCTTTGGCTACAATTTAGTGATTGAAAACTTAAAGGAAAACAAACTTCTAGATGCTTAACACATGAAAGCCTAATGGATTTTTATAAATGTGAATTCTCATGAGAAGATCTAGTTGTTTGAAAGGATACTCTGCTATTGTAATGTTAACAAGGAACATGATTCAAAGGCATCAATTGTTCACTCAGCTGTTCAAAGTTTGCAACAGTAAAGAGCAAATAACAGAATCAGTGAAAGAAACCTTTACTATCCAGGACAACACCAAGCTAACACTTATTCTGAAAAAGAAAAGAAACCATGCGAAAACAGTTGGATAATAAAAAATATATATTAACCTGCTGTCCATGTTGGCTTATGAAGCAAATATAGTCAGATTTTGTATTTAACCTAGAACATTTCACTATCCTTATGTAGCATCTTAATCAACCGTTTAGTCAAATTAATATGTTTGAAATACCTCGAATGCTGCTGCTTGTCCACCATTACAAGCAAGCTCTTGTTCAGTTTGTGAAACAGTCATGAGCTTTCTGTCATCAACAATTCTACTCATTTCTGTGACCATTGTTACATGCTTTGAAACATTTCCTTGCATCTTTCGGTACTCAGGGTAATTGTTCACAAATTTTTCCATATCCTCTAACAAGAGGTCATTACAATTGTAAACTTTCTGCACTTGCAATACTAATTGGAGACAATATAACCAACTCCAATCCAATGTATACCTATTGTCTGAATGTTTTGATTACTCTTTGCCACCTGCTGAAACTCATCCACCATTGTCTTAATATTCATTCCAAGGTCCCCAAAATTCTCATACATGTTAGCTTTGAAGAAATTATCTTGTTCTGATGAGAGCACCACCTCCTGTGTCAAGCCAACCATGAGAAAAATTACTAACAGATATGCTAATAGTCTAGTAGCATATTAATGTTAAAACTAAAAGAGATAAAAAATATGAAGATAGACCAAGCAACCTGCTGATCTTTGGAGACTTTGCCAATGTTCCTCAAGTCTACTTTATTATCTTCAATTCCAATCAGCTCATGAACCATTGCCTGTCATGATGTAACCAAAATAACCTATCTTGATAACAAGGGCATTAACAGAATCTTGTACTCGGTTCTTGTTAATCTTACTTGATATGTCCATTGGTTCAGTAGGGGTGTAACTGGATCATCCCTCCGGTCGATTACAAGCAACAACGGGGAGAACTCTGTACGCCTAAAATCAAACAGACCGCTTTCTTGCTCATACATAAGCTTCTGCAGAATTGGCAAATAGAAGCAAGTTCCTTGATTAAAAATTATCATATATTATCAGGAAAGGATAAAGCAGCTGTATCCAACAGAAGAAGCCATATGCATATTAATCTATGATGAATAAGATTTACTCACTGCAGTTTCTTGTGCTATTCTTTTAGCAATGAAGTGATATGCATATTAATCTATGATGAATAAGGTTTACTCACTGCAGTTTCTTGTGCTATTCTTTTAGCAATATCAGAAGTTCGCTGATACCGAATAACAGGACGACGCTTGAGTGCTAAAAAAATTCCAGCAATCCCATCAACTGCTCGATCACAGAAGCTTTGGGAACTTGGAGGATCCACAACAGTTGGCAGCATGTATATGTGATGCATTGGCATGTTTAAAGTGAAATGGTAAGGATCAATGGCACAAAAGTCAGCAAAGAACTCCTGAACACCACGATATGTAATGTTACCACAGGAAAGAATCATTATCCTAAGTTTAACAATCTAAAGGACTTGCTTTTTGTTCTTGTCTGAAATTGACAGAGAAATTATCAGTTGAAGTAAAACATTTCAGAGAAGCAACATAAGATTTAACTGCCAGATTCATATTTTAACTAGGGGGAAAATTGCTGTTTTGCAGTAATATTAAAGCCACTTCATTTAACAACTCAGTGTTCAATGGACTTCATAAAAGATTAGAAGTAACCACTTTCCCTGTAATCAGATCGTATTACAATAACTCAAGCATAGATATAATGAGTAAATGTAACTTACTTGAATTTGGTGGACAACTTCCTGGTCGTCAGAGTCAGCAAGTACTTGAATCTGGGTAATTTTCAAAATATTGGAGAAAACTACACGAGAACAAAGCTAGAAGACTTTTAATATATATACATATAACTACTAAATTGGATAAATTATTCTTGACTATTCTACAATTCATACATAGGTGATATTCTCCAAATCTGGGGTTGGCCAATTGACGTCGTAATTTTTGGATATTCTCATTGGATGGGCGGAGAAAGTAAACTGCTTTTAGGTGAGTCATTGTTTCCTTGGACATGGAATCAACAAGCTCCACCAAAAAAACCTCCTTCTTGAGCAGCTCTGATTGACTATATGCAACACTTACAATGCTGACCTGCGAATTACCATCAGAAAATGCACCATAAACCTGTTACTTATTATGGAACAATAACAAAATGCTCTCAAACGAGATCATACTTGTCTTAGCGCGCGCACACAAATTAATGACAGTACACTAATACTCACACCGCTCAAGGAGCCTGTAGAGCTAACTTTAAGGTTTTCCAGACTTTCTGAGAAACTCTCAAGGTAACATAAACAGATGGTGTTTTCTTGAGAAAGTAAAAGAGATCTACTGATAGAACCAGAGGCAAAATAAGTTTTTCTTTACAATGCAGAGATTATTCAGACGATCCGTTTAGGTTTCGATTCGCTTCAACAAATAGTACGCTGGAATTTTGCTGTTCGATATCGCTTATTTCATAGTCAAATGTCTAATCCGAACCGTGTTTGAAACAATTAAGCAATTCAAATCCAAAAAGCGTTCAGGTAAGGTCTTGCCAAATGAAAGCGGCGAACTCTCCGAACATAAATCCTAGAACTTGCACATGAAAGAGAAATCAGTTAACCTAACAAACGCGTTCGACGCCATGAGGATCCGTCCCATCCAAGATGGGGACCGGAAAAGGAGGTCCATAAGGATCGCCAATTTGTGGTGTTAAAGGATGAGATCTAGAAGGCAATAACAACTTCAATACTCGAACATTGTTTACATTTCAATAGGATTGGTGGGCTTCGTTCGCCCTTATCACGAAAGTAAGAGAAGGATCCACGAGAGGTACCGTTTGGGAATCAAGGATGAGGACTTTCATTCCGGGGATGTCCTGCAGCATCCGCCCGATGTAGTCACGAACCAGAGAGATCAGCACCATCTCTTCTTCTCCTCCAGAAGCCGACGAAGAGTCAGAAAAGGGATCGCTTGGTGCCTTCGCCGGAGGGTGGTTGAGGTGGCGGGGCGCAGCAGAGGAGGGGGGATGATCGCGGTCCGCCGGAGTAATTGGCGACCAGAGTCCGCATAGAAATACGGTTATACGACGGTCGACGTGTGTTTACTTTGATGGTCCTCGGACCAGATAAATTTCATGTGGACCTACAATTTATTAAAATTTTCATTTCACCCCTCAGCACAATTATCAGTTTAAAAAAATAAGAAAATAAATTAGTTTTACATTAATAAAAATTCTTATTTTGGAATGCGTACAATAATAAGGCCAAGTACATCTTAAAGAAAAGCCTTCGAAAAAGGAAAATCAATTAATACGAGTTCGAGTTCTTGCATCAAGTAAACTGATAAATGAGAAATATTAGCCTCACTTCTCCATCGCACCCGGAAAACTTACCTTTCTCGTGTTTTATGATGTATCAACAAGTTCTAATCAAACGGTATCAAAGGCGAGTATAAAGTTGGGCTTTTACTATGCACGTATGGGAGTGACTAAAATTGATACTCTTATATATACACATACCCCAGTCTCATCCACCCATTTTATCTCTCTCATCTGGCAGAAGACGAGGAGAGGAGAGGAGAGGAAGCGGATCGGGCGTAGTGTTGCGAGAAGAACCCTAATCTTCGTTTTGGAGTTCGGGATTTTCGATCAGCGTTGTTGGTAACTCGATCCGGGTCTCCGCGAGGCCGATTGAACGGCTGCGAGAGGGCGGAGGATTGCGCGGAATTGATCGGACACCCACCAGGCCAACTTGGCTGATCGAGCTTCCTACTGGCGGTCTTCTCCGCGGAAGGCTCACCTGGATCAGATCGGCTTCCTGATCTGTTGACGCTTTCTTTCACTTTACCAAACAGGGTTTCTTCAGCTCGTGAGGTACTCCGCTGGATTCTTCTAATAGTAAATCTCGGCTCGTAAGTTCATTAGCTCTGTTATTTTATTTAAATGATGCTTTTATTGGAATTCTTGATTGTTGGGGATCTCATGAACAATTTGATTACTGACCTTTGATGGTGTGTTTTTTTCTTTGTATCTTTTGACGGACCTCTTGCCTACTTTTAGCTGCCTCTAAGTTGTTGGACCGCCAAATTTGTGTTTTTTATGGCATGCTTTATCTATCAAAAGCTATTGGTTTCTCAAAATCCAGAATTTATGGCATCTTATGCCGTCTCATATTGCTCGGATTGCATTGTAATCATAAAAACCTTTGCAGTTACTGAATCATCGTAATGGATTTTTTTTTCCTGAATTTTTATAAGTAATACCTTTTTAAAATTTCTTTTTGTCGATTTCTTTCTCATGGAAAACTAGAAGAAGAAAAAAAAAAGAAAATTCACGTGGGTGCTTGACTAAACTTTGATAAAGATACCACTGCTTATAAAATTCTTTCGTAAGAGTTGATGCGTTACGGTAACTGACTGTTTATAAAGTTTTGCCAGGAATGAAGAAGGCTAATGACCCACACTCTTACATTCTTTTTCGAAATTGACCTCATTCTGTTAGACTAAGTGCATTAGCATACAATTGACTTGCATTAGAATTTTTGTGTTTACCACTTGCTCTTGTTTGATCCTTTGTTTTTGTGAACTTGATGAGGAAGGAATGCTATCACTCTTACTTGACTAGAAAAGTTGGGAGTCTTATTGGGCCACTAAACCTACTTGTTGGACGAATGATATGTTGCATTCCTGACTTTTTTTTTCTTATTATTCTCGGAAGGTACTTTGTTCTGTGTAAAACAATTACAATTATTTACCGATTTAGGTTAAGCCCCACTTAGGATGATGATGCCATGACTTTTCCTTTTGACATTTTCATTGTTTCATACTATCAAAGTTGAAGGGTCATAACAGTGACAAAAGCATTCATCTCTCTCCTCCCCACGCACATACAGCTTCTGCTTCTTACCTTTGAGAAGGGCTGTACTAATCTTAGTGCTTCTTATGCGTTCCTTTGGAATAAGACAAACTGAAATTTGGTCATGCTTCTTGAATTTTTGGATTTTGTTTCCTACCTTCACCTAGTGGGATAAGGCTTGATTATTGTTGGTGTGTTTCCTACCTTCACTGAAATTTTAAATATTTATTTTATCTCCTTGTGTTTGTCATGTCTTGATGATTTGGATGATCTACTTGTGTTTGTGATTTTTTATATTCATTTTAAAAAACTACATTTTTTTGTGATAGGTGAAGCTGTGGTGGGCTCAAGGTTTGTCATTCTTTTCCAGGCTCCTGATGATGCAAAAGATATTCATATTTGTACTTTTATAACACTGATATTTGTTTCCCTATTAGATTTCTATAAAATAAATCAGTAACGAAAAGCAATATGGGGGCCAATTGTTGTGTGGCGGTGAAGGATAAACACTCGCCAAACCCAGCTCGGCTTGATGTTTCACTTTCAACATACAGAAATATAAGGCACTCTCCTACTTGGAGCTTTCGGTGGGACAATCGAACACACATAGAGGTTGTCATGGATAACACTCCTCAAATCTCTTATCATCTGGATGCTGGAAATGAAGTTAAGAATGAGTTACTTACTGAAGCAGAAAGATTGTCTGACAAGGCTGGTCCATCAACTGCTTTCCAATTACAGAAAAGTGAAAAATCTATTAGGAATGGAAGTGCTGGGATGGCAACCAATGATACCTCAGGTACATTTGTCATCTTATTGTCCTTTGCGAAATATATGTTTCTGGATGATGAATAGACAAAATAGGTAGCATAACTTTAGCACAAGTCTTCATTAAAATCATTTGCAAAGTTGAGTTTTGTTTATAGTTTTCCTAAGAAACTAAGTGGAATTATTAGTCTTTGTTTTTCTCTTAAATAATAAAAATGTTGATGAGGATTTCATCATCATTGTTCACTCTTCCAAGACATCCCATATTGTGTCAACTAAAGAGGTTGCTCAGTCTTCTCGAATAGAGGGTGCTGTTTGTCTCCAAAAATGTCATTTCTCACGGATCTATTTTGTTTACCTATTCTCATAGATCTATGTTTGCTTACTCTCAAATGATTCTTGGTCTATCAAATTTATTACCAACCCAAAATTGTGACAGTTTACTTATTTGCCTGTCATTATCTATGTTTTGATCCAAGTTATTGCTCTAACTTGTAAATCATCACTTGCTTAGTGGTTTTAACATTTAACATGTCTATTGATTATTTTGCAATTTAGTTACGTTGATTTGCCCTAATCTGTGATAAGCTAACCATTGTTGTACTTGATGTAATCTTAGTGATCAGAATATTTAGTTGTCAACTCTACTCACATGTGGTTTTATAAATGTATGATCAGAATATTCGTGATAAGCAAATTAGTGGTTTTATAAATGTATCATTTTTCCTCAATTTGGATGTTAGGATAGACTCTTTTTTTTCATGTATTTTGTTTCCATTCCCCATCTTATTGTTCGCATTGGTTAAGTGAGAAATCGTAAGCTATACCTATGAACACCATAACCACCAAGCTGCTGATTGTTTTTTTGGCTAAGGAGTTGCTTCATGGTTATGTTTGTATTTGTTATCAGATCAACATATGATAAGTCTGGTAATAGTTGTTTGATGAGGGATTACTTCTTTGGTAGCCTTTCTCAAAGAAAGGGGAAACCTAGTTACGGATTTTAGTTAGGTACAAATCTCTTTCTACATGGATTCGAATAACATTATTTTCATTCAACAGATGATCAATCCAATGGAAGCACAACATCCCCAAAGGTGAGATTGAATATATATCTGTATATATATATTTCCATATCATCATCACAATTTGGTTGCTGTGAACTTAGTGAAGTTGTTGTCATGTTTCCGTCTTGTTCAATTTCCAGAGAAAGAGCTCTCCTATGCCTTCATTCTTGGCACCAAGCACTTCCGATATGAAGTCAACATTTTCAGTGCCTTCAACTCCTTCCCCTTCATACACAGCAGATCCATCATCTTCAAGGTGTCATCGGCTTCCATCCGATCCAACTTCTTCAAGAAAGGCTTGCCGGTCGCCGGGCTATCAACTGTCTCGGCAGATCTCTGACAGCAGAATCCCTTCTCTACAGTCTCTCAACAAAAACAGTTCTCCTGAGGGGAGGCAGTCGTTTGTTCTCTCTCTCTGCAGCAATGACTTTTCCACTGGAGGCTCTCATGGTGGATCTTCAGACGGTTGGTCCATGCGAACATTTTCCGAGCTCGTGGCTTCTTCGAACAGGGAGAGATGGTCATTCGACAGTGATAACCTCACTCCCACCAGCACTAAGATTTCCAGCTCATATTCTCATCAAAGAACACACAGCGGTCCTGATCAGCAGACTTGCAGAATATGCTCGACTCTATTAACAGACCATTGCGTGGTTGCCATTTTGGTTTGCGGGCACCTCTACCATGCCGGGTGTTTGGAGAAAATGACCACCGAAATCGACCAATACGACCCGCCGTGCCCTCTCTGCACACATGGAGAAAAATCTGCAGCCAAACTGTTTAAGAAAGCCGAAGCCAAGGCTAAGAACAGATTCTCAAGGATTGGAGCAGCTGACAATGACTCCCAGGGAAAAGCACTACTTTACAATAGCCAACCGGCCACTGGAGCAGGACTCAGGAATGGAGCTAGTTCTAGCACAAAGTCCTCATTTGGCTTGAGGAGACATTTCTCTCTTGGCAGACCATCAAGATCAAGATCCGAAAGCGAATCCAAGAGGAAGAAAGGCTTCTGGGGAAGATACCGCGGATGATGATGACCTCCGATGATGGCTATTCGTAAACCGATACCTGCATCCTATTCTCCGTTCCTCGCACCGGCAAGGAAAACAATGTTGAGCAATGGTATGGCAGGCAATGTCTCTTGCTTGCCGGATTCAGTATGGTTTCCGAGCACCAACCATATCATGTAACGTAACGTTCCTTGCCACAGGAAAGCCAAAGCAAGGGCAAGTTTACAGTTTAGGTCGACAGCGAAGAGTAATCACATTTCCAGTTCCACTCCCTGGATCGCAATCTCTTCCAATATTCCCGGATCTATCGAATGCCTTTACTATATCATAATTTTCCTATGAATTCATTTCTATTTCTTGGATAATAACTGCAAGTTGTTCTCTTGATCCTTGTTCGTTAAGCATGTAGGCACATGCAAAGTTATTTTTAATTTTAAAAAAAAAGTAGCATCAAATTTTTTTCTTCCTTTTTTTTTATATTATTAATTTTGGGGATTTGAACTGCAAGTTGACCACGCGAAGTCAAAGCAAGGTTTGACTTTTTGAAAGTAGTGCGCTCTGACCTACCCTAAAATTGCGGCGGGCGTGCATGCGATGGTCAACTGGCCGCAAATCTAGAGGAAGAGAATCCATCCATGGAACTCGCCCAAATTTTAGAATCTCGATGATCGAATCCAACCGCTATAAAAGAGACTCCGTGAGATATCACCAGCAGGAGAATCCAACCACATGGCGGCGAGGCTCATCTCCATTCTTCTTCTGCTTCTTCTTCTTCTTCTTCTCTGAGCTCCTCAGCCCTGCCCTACTCGTGCAGTAAGTAAAGCTCCTCCTCCTCTTCCTCCTCCATCCCTGTCTTGTCTGATGTAAGTGAATTTCAGTTCCTCGCAAAATGGCCGCTGCAGCCACGGACAGACTGCCATGCGACGAAGGGTCGGAGGACGATCCCAGGGGCAGCGGTGGGAGATCGTCATCAAGCGGGTGGCGGAGAGGGTACGCGCCGCCCACGCCCACCAGCGGGAAGTCAAGGTCCGCCGACGCCGGCGCTGCTCCTCCTTCCCAAAACACATGAGCGATCGATATGAATATGAATCCTCTGCGATTAATTATTTCCTCTCTTACTACAAAATAGCGCGATCGATCGAACACTCTCAAATGATCGTTTGCAAGCTTGTAAACATGGTGATGATAATAAGCAGTACAAATTCTTCCTTCCCGAATGTATCGGAGAGTCGCCGGACTGTGGCTCGTGATCAGGACATCGCTGCGAGCCTTTGGACGAAGAGGTCGAAGGCCTCGTCGTGATCGACCATGCTGACGCGCGCGTACCTCGCCTCCTTCCCGAACCGGCTCCCCCCTCGCACCATGATTCCCTTCTCCTTCAGATAACTCTCCAGGTCCTCCACTTCCTCCTTCTCGCACTTGAGCCACGCGAAAGCTATGCATATACACGATTTCGATAAATATAAAAGAAATCAAAGTTCAAAATCAAATTTTTAGGAGGATCGATGTCGTCGAAGAAGATGAAATAGAGAGGAAGGAGAGGAAGCAGGGGAAGAAAAAATTATTTGTGGAATCGGTTACCTGGGAGGTTTTCGGACACATCGCCGGTGAAGTTGCAGAAGGCCGGCTCGAAGGAGGGCGCAGTGAAGATGCCGGAAGCCTGCACGGCCTCCGTCAGCTTGTGCCACCGGGCGGCCAACTTTTGCCTGCCGAAGTCGAACAGTTTCATCTCCTTGTCGGGGTTCGGACTCTCGTATCCGTCGGACACCAGCTGGAGAATCTTCGCTGCCCGGAGCTGCGCCTCCCTCGCCACGCCGATCGTGTTCAGCTCGATGTACTGAATCATCCTCTTGGCCACTGCCCTGTCCTTCACGACCGCCCACCTGCGTTCGAGATCACGTTAGACCTCGCACTACAACTTGACGACGACGACGATGGCGGCGGTGGAGGTACCCGATACGAGAGCCGGCGTGGCCGGTGGTCTTTGAGAGAGTGAAGAGCATGATGTCGTGGTCCGCCGGATGAGTGATCGGAGTGTACTGAGGCCAGTAATAGGCCAAGTCGTGGACGGTTTTCCCCTCGCCGGAGCAGAGGACTGCCTCTCTTATCGAGCCGTCGGGGTTGTTAGGCGTGCAGACCAGCTCGATGTACCTGTCGCCGGCGAACTTGGATGCGTCTCCAGCCCACTTGTGCAGCGGGGACCGGAGGTAGTCCGTCAATGGTGGATACGTCTGCAAATTGAGCGAAATGATCGATCGTTCATTTTTCAGAAATTAAAATCGATCATTTGCTTATTTGTTTCTCACAGAGTAGAAAGGAGCGAGCGAGACGACGCTCATCGGCTCGGCTGCGTCCGGCGGAGACAGGGCGTACAGAGCTGCTTGGAACAGTTGGCTGGAGCCCGTGCCGACGATGATGAAACGGTCCTCTCCGGCGACGGCGTTGCCGACGAGACGGTGGAGACGTCGGATTTGGTGAGCCAGCTGCGGTTCCAAGAACCAGCAGAGGTTGGTGACGTCGGAGAAGTAGCTCAGCGACGTCCAGCTGGCGATCGAGATGTCTGCCGCCGCCCCCGCCGACTTCCAGAAGGCCTCGTACATGGTCGGATCTCCGCTGTGTCGATCAATTAAGCAGGAATCAAATTTAATATTTAACAAAGTCAATTTATTTTTATTTATTAAATATACACTAGATTAAATAAATAAATTTAAATATATCTAGATTCAATTCGTTAATATTTATAAACAAATTTAAATTAGAAAATTTGCAGGAATAATATTGATATACAATATACATAAATAAATTTTTAAAAATCATATTTATCAATAATTTTTTAATTAAATTTATAAATAAATAAATAAACTCTCAAAACAAATGGATAAAATTATAATATCAAATTCATTAATCAACTAAATAAATTTAAAAAATATATAAAAATTTTAAATTATTAAATAAATTAAAATTTAAAACTTGATAATATCTAAACGAATCAAACTCAAATGAAACTACTTACCGATCAAGACTGACGATAACATCTTTGGAGGTGGGGCATTGGCCGGACAAGGAGCTCACGTTCCCGCTCATCTTTTGGATTATATTTGAAAGCGGTATATGCTTTTATTTTGTTTGACGGTCGCTATGAACAATGATGCATATATAGAGGGGAGAGGAGAAAAGTGTCCAAATTCAAGATAACTATTTAAGGGACTTACCAATTTTATCCTCTCATCAATGCATCTTTTTTTATTATTTTTTTAAAAAAATAAACTACCAATTTTATCCTCTCATCAATGCACCTTAATTGTAAAAGAAAAATATATATATATATAATAAAAATAATCGCATTTTTTTCTAAAAAAAAATAGCTCTAGAGGTTTTCTTTAAGAAAACATTGATTATAAAATTAAAGCAGTCAAAAAATTATTTTATCACTTTCCTTTTTGGCTAATTATTTTTGACAAAATTATTATGGAAACATTGTCTTTAAAAAAAGACACTAATACTCCATAACGACCACTCTTTATGTATATCTATTTATAAAAAATAAGAGTTAATTTCATTAAATTTTGCTTTCACCTACTAAACTATTTTATATATTATTTTAAAACTTGACTAGAAAAGTAGATAAGGTTAAATAATCCTCCATTTTATATTAGATAACTGCCATATTTTTTTTTATCAAGAAGTATTCTATTTTTTAAAATAAAAATTTCTTTTTAAAATCAAAAGTTTCATGATGTTTTTCCTGATAAAAATTCAGATAGATGAAGATTGAGAACTGCACCAATGATAATTTTTTGACCCTTTAAAAGCATTTTTGGTAACCTTAACTAGATAATTCTTTGGTCTTTTTAATTTTGTTAATTTTGGATAATTTAAAATTAAATAATTTAGAGTTAAATCATCATCATCGTCGTCATTAAATTAGTGTTTACTTGAGCATTGCTACAATATCAAACAACCCAACTCATTATAAATGTCTATAATACTATTGAATGAGGTTAGAGATCTACAAACTTGTTAGAATCCACCATCATCTCAAACCACACTTGAAGATCTAAATTCAACGACTATATCATATGGTTAAACTTTTGTGACCCAGAATGTATTTCCTTTCATAAATTAGCACAAACCCTGAAAAAAGAAAGGCAAAAATGATTAGCATGAATTGATGTTAGTTTATGTTCACAAGAACATCACAAGCTATAAAATAGATGAGCACTAGACTTCTCAATCTTTCATAGATTTATCACTCTCCGACAAACAAACAATCTACACGAAGAAACTACTATTAATCTGAAGCAAACATAGCATACAAAACTTATGCACCAACTCAAAGATTGGATGATTAGAGATAATCATTTAGAAAATGTTATCGTATCCAATACATTAACTGACCTTAGCAAAAGGCGAAGAAGTCTCTGCAGTTTTAGATAATGTACACTTGTCCGTCAACTTACAGTTTGTAATCTTTCATTTGTCAAGACGGTTCTTAATGCATCAGAGCAACAATTGTTTTCTGATAAGCACAGGTGGTTGTATGAATCAATGCCGTGCGGGGTCGTCTACGATAACATTTGGGAGAGTATTTTGCGAGTTCTTTAAGTAGGTGTAGATCTCCCTCTACATATAAGAGGGTTCCCATGTTCCCTTTGGCTAACCTTATCCCTTAAGGACTTTTGATAGTGAACATGAAAGGCTTCAATTGCAATATCACTCATTCTTCCAAAAGTGAGAAGACTGGAATTCCCTTGCTAGAAAAGCTTGAACACCTCACCTGAAGCTCTTTGCCTAACTCGAAATCCTTTTTGCCATTCATCTGAGACCAAAAAAAAAGTGCTTTAGTTATCTCTAATAGCATAAACAGCAAATCTCTAATAGCATATAGCAAAATGTTGTAGTAAAAAACTCCAGCGCACACATTATTAAAAAACTACAAAACATGAAAACATCTTAAAGTAACCTTGTCATCATCCATCATTGTAAGCAGTTTACTTGAAGTTGACTATTTTGGAAGAAAGTGTGAAAGCCAATCACAAATCGAACATCACAAGCGGTACAAATATCGCTGGACAATTGCTGTATGAAGAAGATTTGCAATAGAGAAAGAGAGTACCTCAAATTTGTACATTCCCCGAATTCCACTAGTTAGTTCAAGTACTAAACCATGTGCACGGATCTGATATATCTTTGCTATCAGTCTATCACCAATCTTCAGTGAACCTGCTTGTATGCTACCAGTCTTATCTTTGGTTCCATTGGAAACATCTTTCTCTTTCTTGCTTTGTCTCTTCTGCAAATTTGAACTCCCAGCATCTTGAGGTGAAGCATAAGGCCTAGGAGATCTGCTAAGTTTTCGAGAAGTGGTTTTGGTAGCTTGACCAGCAGCAAGTTCCTGAGCTTCACATTCTGCAGCACTCAGTATTACTACTGCTGGAGATGAATCTGTGATGGATTGAATCTCATTACTTTCACCTTGTACAACATCTGTTAACTCAATATTTTCTGTGCTGGTGGCTACGTTCTCTGATGGCGAGGCCCAAACATTCATTGATTGTTTTGCTGGAATAGGATCATGATTAACCATGGAGCCTTTCGTTGGGATAGTAGCCTTCAAAGATAGTTTGATGTTTCCCCTTAAATCCTGCCCGATGCACATTACAGACAACTCTTGTCCGACAGATAAAACATCACAAATTTTTGATACCTGACAAAGAAAACATCAACCAGTTGATTGAATCTAATAAAATATGGAACTAACAATCATCAAGGAATGAACCAACATAATGGGGAAAATGATCTCCATATTAAGTTCGAAATTTTCCTTTCTAACCAGAGGCAATTGTTTCAGTTCTGTACCTCATAATAAATGGATAATATGCAGACAATATCATACAATGAAGCTACAGCAAGAATCGTGAATTGAACAATAACGAAATTCTTAGTTATTATATACTGTGAAACCATCAACAAAAAATATATGACAACTATGAAGTTATTTTTACAAGTGTTGGATTCACACCCTTCGTACCTCTAGCTTCAAGTATCATTTTTCCCAATTAGGCTAATGAGCCTTAACAAAATAAAAGAATTTCACAGTTATGCTAATGCAAGTAACAAGTTAGATCAGTCCATGCTGAAAGACGTGAGATCAAAAGCATCACTTAACGATCATGGGTACACAAGTTAGAGGTACAGAACTGATCAGTCCATGCTGGCACAAATGTCTTTCATAACAAAATGATAAGGAAATGCAAAAAAAGAATGGCAAGACTTACTGGTTCATGTGCCAACTCAGAAATGTGAAGAAGACCCTGTTGACCACCATTGAACTCAATAAAAGCGCCATATTCTTTAATTGAAGAAACAACACCTTTGTACGTGCCACCAACTTCAATTTCACGTCCTATAAGAAAAGTGATCTGCAACGATATAACAGTTTACAGTCAAGTGAAAGTTTGCAAGTGCAATGGTTTCAGAACATTTAATATCGCGTTGGCTACATTTAGAATAAATAACAACAGAAATTACACACTTTTGGATAATAAAAAACAATCACTGAAGGCAGGAAATGCAACTGAAAATAAAACTGGCAATGTCTAAATAATCACAACTCACAGACCTGTCAAATGAATAATGTGTCTCCAAATTTCTGTTCTAATAAGAAGTTCATATACTAAGATTGAAAGGGTAACAATTGAGAAGTAGAATGGACAAAAGAAATAAGAGAGTACTTTATAAAGATAAGTCTGAATGGTGCATCAAGTCCGGATCATATACTATCATTTCCATGCAGATTTCAAGTCAGTACCTTTTCTTGAGCTTTTTCCATAATAGATCCAGTTTTTGCTACAATAGTGACTGTCCCATCACTCACAGAAACACGTGCACCTTGAAAGAGTAAAGATTAGTTTATGAAAAACCATGCCTACATATCATCCAAACTGTAGGCATAATTCTGATTTGCAGTCTCAATTAGCACATATTAACTGAAATCATTCACCTAAACTAAACAAGCATTAATAAAAAGATTTCAATAAACATAACTTTTAAAGAGAAGAACATAAATGAAGGATGCACTGAATGGACTATCACCATTTATCAATAGGATTTGTGCACAAGGCATTCACTATGTAACTAGTACAAGAGCACCTACCAACATGCATCAGGCCTGACTGGTACTAACACAGGATACAGCATTACTAACTATAGCATATAAACATTTTCTATATTTATGTAGTATAATACAGCATACAAACACTAATTATAGCACAAATGAAACAATGCCAAATATTGTTAAAACATGAGTAAGATTTTTCCCATCTTATGTGAAAATCTTATTAATTATTTAAGATCAAAGTTTCATGAATAATTGCTCTAAAGTGTCTGAAAGAGAATTTGAAGCGCTGACAGCTACAGAACTTCAACTTTAAGAACTACCCAGACCAGAGCAGATTGAGTTAATTGATTCTTTTCTCATACTACAGTAGATGTCTATTAAATAATTATATCATACTGAATCCAAACAAATCTAAAGCAGCAACACCATTTAAATGGATTAAGATTTTCTCCTCCGATGTGAGGTAATGTTCAGCAAAAACACCAAATTTACAACTGGAAAACACAGGAAACCAAAGGCATTAGTTTTGATATGGCACCTGTTTCTTGTTCAATCCGCTTTCTTTGATAATTCAAAAAACCAATAGATCGTCGAAGAGATTCAGGATTAAGTTTGAAGGTGGCTGCAGAGAGGCAGATTGTTAGAAAAGCAAAACAACTTTTTCCTTTTTTTTAACAAAAACTTGTAACAAACAAATCAACCATAAAGGAAAAAAAGAAGAGTGAAAAACCTAATCTAGGTGTGCTTCCATCGCCCATTGTACGAGGTGCACTTATTTTCTCTTCCATGCGATTAAGAATTTGAATCCGGCCCTTTCTTGCAGGTTCTAAACTCTCACAAATAATGTCTAGAGGTATTCCAGCAGGTTTTATATCTAGTTGGATTGCAGTAATCCCTTTCCTAGTTCCTGAAATTTTGAAGTCCATGTCCCCAAGGTGATCTTCAAGACCCTGTAAACACAGAAGAATCAAGTATAACAACAAGCATGTTGAGGAACAAAGTAATGCTAAGGAATGGAATTATGTCTTCTATTGGTAAGGGAAGGGATAGAGAGAAAGACTAAAGAGATAGATAAGATATGAAAAAGGTCAAACAAAATCTATCTTTGACCAGTTCGACCATTGTAACATATTGCTGGTACAGTCATGTATATAGAAACAGAAACGTTTGACAAAGGCAATATGCACTTACCAATATGTCTGTCAGTATACGATAATCAGTAATGTTTCCAGTGGATGGATCCACATCACTAATAAGACCCACTGAAACTCCAGCGACATGTTCCCTTACTGGAATACCAGCATCCATCAAAGCCATACTTCCTACAGAGAATATATAAAGATGCACCGGAATTTTAGCTAGTAAAAAACATGCTAAATGCAAAAATAGCATTTTATGTACAACTGAAAGATTAATTAGATTTAAGCAAAAAAAATCTGTAATTGAAAGATCAGTAGAAAGATGAGTGCACAATTGACAGAGTGATGGTACCTCCACATACTGTGGCCATTGATGTTGAACCATCAGAAGCCATAACTTCTGAATTCACACGAACAGTATATGGAAAATCATCCTCTGGAGGTAGCACAGCAAGCAAAGCTTTCTCGGCAAGAGTTCCTGTTAAAGGAAAACATGGCATAGTAACAGGCCCAAAAAGGAAAATAATTTTTAAAACTTGAGAAATTCCATTATATTATCTGCCAAATATATAAAACATTCTTAAGGTGAGCAAATGCATCCAAGCAAATTCTTAATAAGATATTATTCCATGTGATCTGGTATATGCTGCTTCTTTGAACATGAATGTGATAAAATATAAGCAGAGGTGCAGATAAGGTTCTTTCAAGTCTCATCTATTTCCACATGATCTTGAATGTTGTGAGTACCATTACTGATCTAATAATACAACATAAGGAAAAAAGAAAAGTACAACCATTACTCTGACCCAATAATATAACGCAAGCAAAAAAAAAAACAATTTCTACGATTGTGACTCACCTACATAATACTTGAAGTTGAAGATAAAAAAAAGTAGCAGAAATACCAAAAAAGGACCAGGAAAAGAGGAAGAGGGATAAACAATCTTATATAAAGGTCTATAGGAATATTATGTCAGATCAGCCATTAAAGTTAAAACATGTCCCTTTTATGTAATGCAATATTGTCACATCATTTGAGCTTGGTCACAGTGTTCCCAGAATTCGAGAGTGATGATACACATCACAAAGTTGAATGCAATTAAGTTTAATAAATTAAAGTGAGCTATCCCTCTAGTTTTATATAGCAATTCTAGTCGACTTACCATTAAGTTCTCTTTAAATATGTTCATATCATCATAATGATATTTCTTTTTTCTACCCTTTGTTGGGGCTAAAACTGAATTTCCAAAGACAACATCATAATTCATCTTTATTTAGATAGCCCATTGGATTCACTGCATTATTCTCATCTCGACTCTAGTGGTTCCACTGAGTTCTTTGTGCTTGTTTTTTCTACATGATCTGCACTTCATCAACTGGAACAGTTTCTAATAATTCCAAATGCATAACACAAACCACTGATAGAACATGCCAGCAGGCAAGGGAAAACAAAATGAACAGAAAATTTAGAGCCAAAATACAAAGAAAATAAATGTTCATTTCGCATTTAAGTGGGCTATGAAACATTCACAATTTCTGTCAAAATTAGTGCACCCAGCCCCAAAGAGCAAAGGCTAACTAGGCACATTCTCAAGTACAGTTCCATGTGTATGTTAAAGGTCACATCACATCATACCAAGAATATAATGAAAAGTAATGTCTATGCGAAAAGAAAAAAAACAGTACCACTTCCAAGAACAAAGTGACAAGATGAAATACCATGTCCAACTTCCCGCCTATTCAGTCCACCTCGTTTAGCAACTTCATTGATAGAGAACGGGGGAAAGCTGTAATGAAGCATGAAGCGCTTTGTCGGCGGCCCAACTATTGAGTCTAATCGCTGTGCGTCTCCAGGAGTCCCAAGTGTAACAGTGCACAGGACCTATGATCACAAAGTTGGTCATTTTGTTCGATGGAACCAGTAATCTATAGCAAGTTAGGATGACAAACAAACAAATATTCACATAGAAGAACAGAATTCAGAGTAAAATTTCATACTTGAGTATCTCCACGAGAGAAGAGTGAAGATCCATGCAGCATAGAGTATATTCCAGATTCACAATACAAGGGTCTAACTTCATCAAGTTTTCTGCCATCTACTCGAAGTCCTTTATCGATAATCCTCCGACGAATGATCTATTCATGTGGCAAATTAATACAAAGGAACCATTTTTTCCGTGTAAGGATTTTCTCAAAGAATCCAAACATGATAAAAAAAAGACCATTATTTTTCCCCAAGTAAAGTTGAACACAAGTGTATTAAAATCACAAATCATGACAATTTTATGAGCTTTCCTTGAAACAAGGCAGATGAAAACGAAAGACAAGTAATTTATCAAGTGCAATCATGACAGTAAAATCAGTTGCTTTATGTGGAAGAAAACATTAAACTTCCTTAGAGATAAAAAGATAATCAATTGTTACATGGCTGAAAGGGACTATTTTCTAGTTTAATGAATATAGAATTTCTTTACTGAACAAATCCAAATAGTTGATACAAGCATAATTGTACAGCTAGATGATGATTTGCTAAATAAATTCCGCTTGAAATGTACAAAGGAAGAAAAGAATCTTACAAGACTAAATTATTTATGATACTCTACTAAAACACTTCTCTCAAGCTGCAAAATACATATTAACACGCTTTAGTTTGTTCCATAGCTCAATGCAATGAGGAACCTCGTGAAAACCTAGTCAAGCTATCGAAAAGTTAATCTTTAGCAGAGGTGTGAGGAGTCAATCTTCTTTGACAGAATTGCATCATAAATGAAATGGAAATAACCTCAATATGAGGCCTCTAAAAAGTTTGATTCAAACTCTCTCTTCCATCGCAGTCTTCACACACATAATCTCCAAGATACAATGAACAACAATCTTTGCCTTTTAGTTTTCCAAACGACTGCATTTCCACAACTGGGCAATATTAATGATATAGCCTTGAATATAGCTCAATGGAGGGATTGAATTCAAGTAGCTAACCCCAATAGTTGGAACAAGTATGACTTGTTGATGATGATGATGATGATGATGATGATGATGATGACGACGATGACTAGCTATTTGGGTTGCCTAACAATTGTAGATTTATGGTCACTAGTTCAAACAGCATATCCACATCAATATATGTATCAAAATGTAAGTGTCATGATCTTTTACACAATAACCTTCCTCCACGAGCTTCATCAATACAGTGAAGTCAACCAAACTTCTCAGTGATTGTTCAGGGCTCTACATAAACTAAAAATATTCTAACTGCAAAATATGCCTCAGTGAAGTAAATGAAGCTGACAACTACAGCTCAATATTGAGAACAAGGAATATCTCAAATCTAATGGAGGATTGACTGTTTTGGATCTTAGAAGTCCAATTTCTTCAAATAGTTCAGTAGTGTATACTGCTGTGATAAAAAGAGACAATTAGCTGTATTAACACCAAAATATAAATATACATCTTGGACATTCAAGACCTTTTGTAACAATTATGATGCCCCGGGATGAACAACTGCTAAAAGGGGAAAAAAAAGAAGAGGAACCATGTGGCTGACAATGGCTGACAAATAGGATTAAAGGACTAATACACAATTGTACTTAATATCTATACTGAGACAACATCATCTGAGAGGAACCAGTGGCAGAGCTGGAAAGTTATGAAGTAGAGATGGTGAATGAAGCATGCTAAGACAAGGGAAAAGATTGGCATAATATTAAGCTCTGAAAAATTAGTATCTCTCCACAGATCTATTCATCCTCAAATAACCTTCTTAAGATGCATGAGGGGAAGAAGGCTAGTCTGACAGACTAACAGAGAATAAAAACCCTTATTGTGGGGGTGGCATCCCTCCCATGTCAAAGCTGAGTAATGAATCAATTGATTCAAATAAACAAACGTATATCACATTAAGTTGTCCAAAATATCACTTATATCGAAGTATCAAATAAAATATCATGAGCCAACAGTTACAGGGGTAAATTATCAAGCTATTTGTTAAGGTCAAAGAAACATGTACTATTCTTCAGAATCTTAGTTAATCTAAGTCGACAAATCATCCTCCATTTAAACATTTAAGAATTAATGACTGGAAGTTTGTTCAAATGGATGCAACATTGACCATTTCAACTTTCATAAGATATGTACTTAAGCATGGAAGGAAAATCATGGACAAAATCACTACCTGTTTCCTAACCATGTCAACGGCTTTTGGAAGAACTTTCAAGCTATCCTCATCACAATCTTCTTCGAGTTTTGCTTTAACAGTTTGAGTGATCAGGTCTAATGCTTCACCACGTTCAAACTGATAGCATATGACTATAAAACTCAGTCATTTCAAGACATATTCAAAAGATAAAAGAATCAGTAGCAGAAGTTAAAAGAAAAAAAATGCATTTTTATTCTTTGAGGCCTATTCGAAGATAGGCGATCAAACAAAAAAACATATTTCATCATTGTACCTTTCCATATGATGAGTCTGTAAATACAGCTTCAATAGGTGCTTCTGCTATATTCCTTATTTTCTCCAATGTACTATCAGAAATCATTGAGAGCTTATATTCTCTCTTTTTCTTTCCTGCTTTTTTAGCCAATCTAATTTGAGGATCTATGTATTTGACAGCCTGGGCTCAAAATGCAGTCTATTAGGACTTGTATTGATGTTCAAGAAAATCTAAGAAAATGAAATATTACTACCTCTGGATGTGCAAGTTTTAATCCAGCTTGGAGGTCGTTTTCTGTGATCTCTCGTGCTTGTACATCTATCATTAGAGTACGATCCTTGGTACATGCATACACCAAATTGAGATCGCTGAGACTTAGCTGCATAGTATGGATAAATTAGTTCAGCCCGCAAAATCAGATTTCAACATAATTATAACAAAGAAAATACAATGACTCTAACAATACAATAGTTGATAGCAATATCCATACAGAGCAACCATAAAGAAGGAAAATACCACAAGTTTATGTAAAGCCTACAACCAGCTAAGGTGAAATTCAATTAAAAAAAACAAGATATTACCTCATCCATAGTTGGATTAAAAATAAATTTCCCATCAATCCTCCCCACACGAATAACCCCAATTGGGCCGTTCCAAGGAATATCAGATAACATAAGAGCAGCAGATGTGGCATTAGCTGCCATGACATCTGGATCTTGCTTCCCATCTGAAGAAAGGACATTTGCCATGACCTGTAAACCACGAGTGAACAGAAATGTTCGGATTGAGATATAAGAGTAAAGCCTTTGAAATACTTTCTTTAGCAAGCAAACCTGAACTTCGTGGTAAAAGCCGCGAGGAAATAGTGGACGAATAGGACGATCTATAAGACGCCCACATAAAAGTTCCCGCTCCTTGGGGGCTCCCTCCCTCCGCATAAATGTTGTAGGAATAACACCTTGAGCATATTGCTTTTCTTGATAGTCAACCTTAGAACAAGAAAACTCACACATAATTGACGTAAAAGCATACCTACAAAAGAAGTAGTTTAGCAGAGGAGAAACAAAGGTGAACAAGCATTGAATACTTGTGAGATGAACTGGAGGTTATCTAGAGTTTAAACAACATGTATAATACAGTTACAACTGAAAGGATATGCGAAGCAAATTACAGTAGCTAATATAGTAGCGGGTAGAAAACACTTTGTATCTCCTTAACCATGTCAATTGTCAAAGCCAATACTTCCATGCCAAGCACACATATTAAGCTTTAAAATCAAGGGAAATAATCTTTATCCAATAGGCACGTATCCAGCAATGAATAAACAGTTAGAGATGAACGATCAACTTCCATCCCCACCCTGAATAGGTAGCATATGAATCATGCGATTCTTCTCGAAAGAGAGGGCGAAAATAATCCAAAATTCAACTTTTAAGCGCACAATGGAATTATTAACGACATGACAAGGTCTAGCCAAAATCCCAAACGGAAGCAACCAAATTTTGCCCAAATACACAGCGAACGCATACCGTGAGGGGCAAAAAGTCGCGACCTCCATCACCTCTGGCTGACGCGACCGTGGAGAGAACATTAGTATCGTCCATAGCGATGACTACCGCTCCGTTCGCAAACCTGGCGATCTTACCGGTCTCGATGGAGACGGTGCGGGATCCGATCTCGAACTCCTCCCTGAAGGTCTCGAGAACCTTCCGGCCAGGCGAAGCTCCCGCCGCCTTCTCCGAAGTAGGGGAAGCGCAATCCAAAGTCACGGCGTTGCAGAGGGAGCGCAATTCAGAGGGAGAGCGATGCCGAGGACGGACGCCAGCAGACAGCGTGGCCGCCAAGAGAGGAATAGACCTCGGCCTCCGGAGAAATGCTGCCATCGCCGCCATCGGCTGCCAGAGCCAGGCGAGAAGGGTGAGCGAGCACTGAGAAGAGGAGGAGCGAGTGAAGGTTTTAAGCTAACTAGGGTTTAAGAGGGATTGAGATGAAGACGGTGGTCAAACAGCTGGCTTGTCTCTCTCGGGTCCGCCGCAACCCCACACGTGCCGAATTAAATAATTAATTTAAAATTGTATTTAATTTATTTAAATTTTAATTCATAAACAAATTGAACGAAGTAAAACGGAAATTCAGTTTTAATTCGACTTAATTTAATATTTTTATTAAAGAAAAAAGAATCAAATTAAAATTTTAATTTAAATTTAAAATGTTCACACAAGGATCCTCAATTACGAGTGTAAACGAATTAAGTTGCTAATAAATTATTCAAGTTGTTCTAATCGCCGAATAGAGTTAAAAGGGGGTGATGGGGGGGGGGGGGGGGCATCCCCCCTCCTCTTAATTTTTTTCATATAAGAGGTGTAGGGGTATAGAAATAAAGAGCGAATATAGAGTAACGACACGATCATCGCTTCTCAACATGAACATATATCTTTCGTCCCCTAATATGAAATTTCTAGTTTCGTCCTTGGTCTTGATTTGAAAAAAATTAGTTCGAGTTTATTCAATTAAGTTAATGAACTAAGTTCGAATCTAATTTCAAACTCAAAAACATTATCGAGTTGAGTTCAAATTTAACAATATTTGATTTTGATTTGTAAGCTTGCGAACGTACTCGTTTAGAGACTTGTGAACATGTTCATATATATATATATATATATTTGATTTTGATATCCTATGTGACTTCCCGTGTACGACGCTCGTCTGCGACTAAGTGCGCGGGATGCTCAAATCACTTTTGGACACCCAACTTGCTCCATCACTTCCAAATGCTCCCATGCATACTCAGATACGAACGTTGCACACATGAAAAGACATGTATTCTCTCTCTATATATATATATATCAACACAAGTCGAAATTAAATTAAACTCATTTACCTTTTAAACGAACTATTTTTGAACCACGTTTAAGTCGTTCGCGAACTATTTAATTTCTTTACGAACCAAACTTGAGCTTAAGAAGTAAAGTTCAAATCAAATTCAAACCGAGCTCGAGCTTAGGGAGGGAAAAACAAATCAAGCCTCACTCGAGCCTCTTACTGTTCAACTCGACTCGATTTGATAACACCTTATCTTCAACATGAAACATGAAACATTTTAAATTCTTTACCTTTCTTTGTACTTACTTCTACCCCTCTTCTCTCCATAGACCGACCATAGTCGATACAACGTGCGTTGGAGCACCAGCTGTGAGACCACCAAGTCGAAGCTGCTACAACTCAACTACACGAATGGTGCTACGTTATTCGGACAAATATAGATCTTCAAAAGAATTGCATTCGCTTTGTACAATGGTTCACGCATGCATGTGTATCGATCGGTCACCGAGGGCCTGAAAGTTCAATCGCTTCCAATACCGTCGACGAGTCCTCCTCCATCGAGTCAACATATTGGTGCGTCGGCCGTTGCTCCTCCAAGGATTGAGATTGAGGCCTATCGACCTTCTGCGTGGCTTCCCACTTCTCAGCGAGCCCATCGCCTTGTAGCATTCGGACGACCTCTGACATCTTGGGGCGTTGCGATGGATGGAATTGTGTGCAAAGAAAAGCCACTTGAACCATCTCCTTGAGCTCCACTCTGTCGTAGTTGTTTCTCAGGTCTTTGTCCACCACCATGTACAGCTTGTTCTCTTGATGAAGTCTTTTGACCTGCAAAAGCCAGCCAAGGATGAAACTCTCTCTCTCTCTCTCTCTCTCATTCGCATAATCGACATGAACCATGATAAGAATCAGATTTGTTAAAGGGAGTAAGAAGTGAGGGTGTATAAACCAATGAACACAGCCTTATGATCACTCTAATGTTGGGATACAATCAAACTTTCACATTGAAAATACATGAAACAAAATCCTGAGTTATAAGATGGATATATCTATATCGGTACGAGACCTTTTGGGTAAAGTTCAAAAACAAAACCATGAAGGTGTGGATTAAAGTGGACAATATCATACCGTTTTGGAGATATATATGAATTTCATTAGATCTAATAGTAGTACCAGAGCATGATCTATATGGTGTCATGTGGGAACCCTCACAAAAGAATGATTGGAGGGAATTTGTTGGGACTGTCCTCCGTAAAGAGTTTGTTGGGGTCGTTTGAGGGATAGATTATTGGGATATCTATTTACATGATATCCTGGGTTATAAGATAGACATATCTATATTGATATGAGGCCTTTTGAGGTAAAGTCCAAAAACAAAATCATGAGAACGTGGGCTTCAAAGTGGACAATATCATACCATTTTGAAGATATATAAGGATTTCATTTGTTCTAACATCTAAAACTTATGAAATACAAATATTTGTCTATCGCCTCGCCTCTGAGATCTGTTACACATGTATCAGCCTGCCATTAAGCTCTATATAACACAGTAACTTAAATCACAATTAGTTCCACTTTCTCTAATTTTCTTTGATCTCACTCATTTAACTTCAATCGATTGAACTTATCAATGGTGGACATCTACTGAAAGAATCATATTATTCTATCCGTATATCTAAGGATCTAACTGGGGTTGCATGTTCCACTAGAGAATTCTAAGAGTACTACTACACAGTTTTGGAAATTATGACAGGCATAAGTTGAAGATTAACTTACCCAGTCCAGCATGACACCTTTCTGGTTTGCAGGTCTTCCGAAATCCAATGCTTTCTGGCCAGTAACCAGTTCGAGTAATAGTATACCAAAACCAAAAACATCAGTCTTTTCTGATGACTGTCCGGTCGAAAGATACTCAGGAGCAATGTGCCCCACTGTCCCACGAACTGCTGTTGTGACATGCGACTCCTCGTGATCCAAAAGCTTTGCCAGCCCGAAATCTCCAACCACTGCTTCGAATTCTTCGTCGAGAAGAATATTTGCGGCTTTTACATCACGGTGGATAATTTTTGGATCACACTGCTCGTGCAGGTACAGCAACCCCCTGGCTGTCCCCAAGGCTATCCTCTTTCGTCTTGACCAATCTAAAGCTGGCCTTCCGCGAACGTTCTCTGCCGGAAAACCGAAGAAACAATAAGCTTCAAGAATTTAGAGTGCTCATAGCCAACATGCTAAATATATCTTATGTGAACTTCTAACAATAACAAGAAACAAAGTTTTTCTGCACCTTCTGTATCATTTATGTTCACCAACAACTTTTACTAGGACTTGGAAAGCAAGCAAGCGAATGGGTCTACATGTTCAAGGTAGTAAGAAAGGAATGCATGGGTACTTAACAACATCATTAGAGAAGCCAAGAGTTTACAGAGCAAAGCAATGTATAATTGTTATTGCTTATAATCGAAAGGCAGATAGCTAATAACAATTTCATTGATAGGAATTATCATCAGCACTAATCTCAGTGAAAAGAAAATGCTATGAGATATTGCCAGACATCCATACTTCTTTTTTTTTCCCAACATATCGAAAGATGTGTAGTTAGTTATATGTTGGTAGGGGATAAGTAATCATGATATGCATAACCTACCTTGATAGTGTTTTCTTAGGTAATTTCACAAATCATGGTTTAATTAAGGAGCATAGGGAGGGGATTCACCTCTAAGTTGAGAAGCTACACTCCCATTAGGCATGTAAGGATAGACAAGGAGCCTCTCATTCTCTGTTGTGCAGAATCCGCATAGCTTAAGTAAATGTCGATGAACTGCCAAGCTTATCATTTCAACCTCAGTTTGAAATTGAAGGCCTCCAATGCTGTTATAGTCTCTCAAACGTTTGACAGCCACTATGGTTCCATCGCACAAACAACCTTTGTAAACAATTCCATAACCTCCTTTACCTAGAATATTTTTTGCATTGAAATTGTTGGTGGCTGCTCGTAGCTCCTTGAATGAATACAGCTTCAAGTGTCCCAAGCAAACTTCTGGATCATATTGCTCTACAATCAAACAGATTCATCTTAACTGAAGCAACAAAACCAATTACCATCAGTAGATTTTAGGGGGGGGGGGGGGGGGGGGGGGGGAATGTGAATTCTATGTTTCATCAACAGAATGAATTAAATGACAAGCAAAATAAAAAATGTCATCACTAATATAAAACAAAATTCTCATCATGCACTCGTAGAGGTTTGGCATTGCTTGCCAAACCTCTATTTGTTGGTCATGAATAATTGTGAGCAATTTCAGACATGCCATCGCAAAAGTTGACCTTGTGTTTATCAAACTAATGGAAAAGTGAAAGGAAAGGAAAGAATTAGTTACTGTGAGTGGAGGAACATAAATAAGATTATACAATTCCCTCTTGTGTTCTTGAAAGGATAGAAAATGGGAGGGAAGTTAATGTTGGAGAGAATGAAGATAAAGATCTTTGTAGAGAGAGAGAGAATGGAGGAGAACTCAATAATAATTGTTATTAATCTACTTGATTGTATTGTCAAATGTCATCTACAAGGGCATATTTATACACATAAAAGAGACTCTTTAAGGGACACATAAGTAACTCTTTAAGGGATACATACAAAACTCTTTAAGAGACACTTATGTAACTCTTCATGACTAAAAGCTAAGAATACGCTCTAGGAATATTCTCTAGAGTTAATGAACAAAAATTAAGTTTATTATTCAACATCCCCCTTTAAACTTAACTTTTGTCACTCCAAGTTTTGCTCTTAATCTTGCAAAATCTTCAAACTTTAATGCTTTGGTGAAAATATCAACTTGATCTTGTGTTTTCACATACTTTAGTTGAACTTCATTTCCAATGATATTTTCTCTAATAAAATGATATCTTGTATCTATATGCTTGCTCCTATCATGAAAAATAGGATTCTTTCCCAAAGCAATAGCTGACTTATTATCAATGAAAATTTCAGTAGCTTCTTCTTGTGGAAAATGCATTATCTTCAATAATTTTCTCAACCATATAGCATGACACAAGCAGCAGCAGCTATATATTCTGCTTCACAAGTTGACAACGTCACAATCGGTTGTTTCTTTGAACTCCAAGTGAATGCAATATTGCCAATGCAAAATAGAAAATCAGAAGTGTTTTTTCTATCATCAATATCTCCTCCCCAATCACTATCACTGTATCCAACTAACTTGCAATTCTCATAAAATGAATAAACTAAACCATAATCCAAAGTTCCCTTAACATATCTCAATATTCTTTTAGCAGCCTTTATATGAGATTGAGTTGGGGACTCCATATAACGACTGATAAGTCCAACTCCATAAAGAATATTAGGTCTAGAAATGTCAAATACCTCAAATTTCCAACAAGCTTTCTATATAATGTTGGATTGACCTTTTTACCATCATCGAATCTGGATAACTTGACTTGACAATCTTCCATACCAAATTCCTGCAAGATTTTATTTGCATAACCCTTTTGAAAAATAAAGATACTATTTTCAATTTGTTTTACCTCAATGCCAAGATAATGTGACATTATCCCAATATCTGTCATGTAAAATTCAGCAGTCATATCTTTCTTTAATTCATCAAACATTATTGAATTGCTCCCTGTAAAAATTAGATCATCAACATATAAACAAACAATTATCAGATCACCATTCTCCTTTTCTTTAACATAGAGACCATATTCATGTGGACACTTTATGAAGCCTTTAAATTTGAAATATTGATCAATTCTGTTGTACCAAGCTCTGGGGGCTTGTTTTAATCCATACAAAGCCTTCTTCAACTTCAGAACATTGTTTTCTTGTCCTTTGGCAATATACCCTAATGGTTGTTCTATATAAACATCTTCCTCCAACTTGCCATTCAAGAAAGCTGACTTAACATCTAACTGAAAAATATTCCATTGTCTTTGTGCAGCCAATGCAATAATCAATCGAATAGTTTCTAAACGAGCAACTGGAGCAAAAACTTCATTATAATCGATACCTGGTTGCTGACTAAACCCTCTTGCAACAAGACGAGCTTTGTATTTTTGAACTTCTACTTTTGCATTCTTCTTTATCTTGTAGATCCATTTCACACCAATAGTTTGCTTTTCTTTTGGAAGTGTCGTCAATTCCCATGTATCATTCTTATGAATTGCATTTATTTCTTCATCCATTGCAAGCCTCCATTGTTCATTTTTCACTGCTTCTTCAAAGGTCAGGGGTTCTGAATCTACAAAAAAACACATAGAAGCATTAATTTCATGAGTTTCAGCATAAATATCTTCCAAACTTCTCATCTTTTGAGGTGTTTCAGTTGGATGGTCTTCATGGAAAGTAGGTGGTTGAGTTGTATTTTGTATTGGCACTATAGCATCCTCTTCTTCTCCAAAGTATGGAAGAAAATTATAAGTTTTCTCTTCTTGAACTTCCCAATTCCAAGATGCTTCTTCAGCAAATTCAACATCTCGACTTATCACCACTTTATTATTGCTCGGGTTGTATAACTTGTAGCCTTTGGAATGTAAATCATATCCAATAAAGACATATTTGGCACTTCGATCATCAAGCTTGGACCTCTCTTGTTGCGGTACTTGAGCATATGCAATGCTCCCAAAAACTCACAAATGTTTGACATTTGGCTTTCTTCCATTTCATGCTTCTTGAGGAGTTTGCTCTTTGATATTCAATGTTGGAGAGTGATTAGATAAGTAAACTGCACAAGAAATAGCTTCAGCCCAAAACTCCTTTGGCATATTTTTGGCTTTTAGCATGCATCTTGCCATGTTAAGAATAGTTCTATTCTTCCTCTTGGCTACTCCATTTTGTTGTGGTGATCTAGGAACTGTCAAAGGACGTCGAATTCCAGAAGTTTCACAAAAGTTATTGAACTCTTTGGACGTGAATTCGCCTCCTCGATCAGACCTCAAAGCTTTGATATTTTTTCCACTCACTTTTTCAACAAGAGTCTTGAAACTTTTGAAAGCATTAAAAGCTTCTGATTTTTGCTTAAGAAAATAAACCCAAGTTTTTCTGCTAAAATCATCAATAAAGAGCAAAAATATTTACTCTTACCAAATGAAGGAGGATTGATCGATCCACAGACATCTGCATGCACAAGTTCTAGTTGCATTGTCGCTCTGAATGTTGCTTCTTTTGGAAAACTCTTCCTAGCATGTTTCCCAAGAAGACAGGCTTCACATAAATGATTTGGATGGTTGATCAAAGACATACCTTTCACCATATTCTTTTCTCCCATGCCCTTTAATGCTCCAAAGTTCAAATGACCGAATCTCATGTGCCATTGTCATGCTTCATCTTGCACATTAGCCTTCAAAGACTTTGCTTCAATTGTCTTAATATTCAAAGTAAACATCCTGTTCTTTGACATAGCAACCTTAGCAAGCAAATTAGCATTTTGATCTCTAAGCCAAAGATAGTTATTCTTCATAAGAATCTCACAACCTTTTTCAAGTAGTTGACCCAAGCTTATAATGTTATTTCTTAATTTTGGCACAAAGTAAACATCTGATATTATTTTATGACTGCCATCCTTAGAGTAGATGAGAATTGTACCTTTCTCTTCAATATGAATTTTTGAGGAGTCTCCAAAAGAAACAACGCCTTTTACTTTCTCATTAAGCTCTACAAATTTATCTTTGTACCCACACATATGATTGCTTGCACCATTATCCAAATACCATAAATTGTTATCACCTTTTTATTCTTCCTTGATTTGTAGCAATAGAGTTGACTCTTCAAATTCTTGATTGTTAGCAACAAGATGAGCCTCTTCTTTAATATCATTAGTAGAATTATGACATTCCCAAGCATAATGACCCATTTTATGGCAAGTGTAACATTCAACTTTAGACTTGTCATACCTCCTTCCATTTGAAGTTGGATAATAGCCTTGTCCTTTCCCTCTTGCTCTTCCATAGTATCTAGGTGATGATTGACTTCTTTCTTGATTAAAGTTGTCTCTTTTTCCCTCACTTGGTCCATTTTGGCCATGTCCATGTCTTCTTCCTCGTCCATGGCCTCTTCCTCGACCACGACCTCGAAAATAATTGTGGCCACTTTCATCATTTTTTAGTGTAGCCTTGACTTTGAGAACTTGCTCCAAAGACTCTTCTTGTCTTCTTTTCATCTTTTCTTCATGGGCTTGTAATGAGCCCTCCAATTCTTCAATAGTCATTGAATCTAAATCTTTTGTTTCTTCAATGACACACACTATATAGTCAAATTTAGGAATTAAAGAGCGAAGCACCTTTTCCACTATGCGTACATCTTCTATCTTGTCTCCATATCTCTTCAATTGATTGACAATTGCCTTCACCCGCGAACAATAATCCATGATTGATTTTGACTCTTTCATTTGTAATGCTTCAAAATCACACCTTAGTGATTGAAGTTTGACCTTTTTTACTTTGTCAACACCTTGAAGAGCCTTTGCCAATATCTCCCAAGCTTCTTTTGAAGTAGTAGCATCGGCCACCTTCTCGAACATGGAATCATCCAAACATTGATGGATGAGGGTGAGGGCTTGTTGATCCTTCTTCTTTGTCTTTGACAAAGAATCCTTCTCTGCTTGAGATAAATTATCTTCATTTTGAGGCTTCTCATAGCCTTTCTCTACAATCTCCCAAACATCTTGAGAACCAAGCAATGCTTTCATCCTTAGATACCATGTCTCATAATTCTCCTTTGTGAGATGGGGAAAATGAAAAGAAGAAACTCCATTGTTGGCCATCACTTGAGCACTTCGAACCTTGCTCTAATACTACTTTGTTGGAGAGAATGAAGATAAAGATCTTTGTAGAGAGAGAGAGGATGGAGGAGAACTCAATAACAATTGTTATTAATCTACTTGATTGTATTGTCAAATGTCAACTACAAGGGCATATTTATACACATAAAAGGGACTCTTTAAGGGACACATAAGTAACTCTTTATGGGACACATACAAAACTCTTTAAGAGACACTTATGTAACTCTTCATGACTAAAAGCTAAGAATATGCTCTAGGAATATTCTCTATAGTTAATGAACAAAAATTAAGTTTATTATTCAACAGTTAATTCTCATCTTTACTGTTTATTACAGAGACAAAGTGAAGAATTACTTACTTAATATAAATGGATAGTTTTTCTTTCTGTTCAGTTTTTGCCTACTTTTGGTAGGATTAGTTCTAAGGGAAGTAATGATCATGACTCCCTCACTTTTTCTGTACACTCCTACTCACTTTGTCTAAGTAAATCAAACCTCTCTTACTTTTCAATAATCACTTTATGTCCTTTTGATTCTGCTTCCATGTATCCTAATTATCATCCCCTCTTCTTTCCTTCCTTCCTCTCTCTTTTTTCCTTCCAAGCGCATCCAGTATATTGAAATTTCCAAGCAAAGTCTAAAGAATTGTAATTGAAGAAATATTTTTTTCATATAATAACATTGTTTAGTAGAATAGTGTCGTAATAGTTCACTAAGTTCCCATTTGCCAAAATAGCATAAGCATATGATGAGAGTTTGGTCTATACCAAAGTCAAATGCTGCAAGAAATATCTGTTGATTATAAAATAGCATAAGCATATGATGAGAGTTTGGTCGATACCATTTACATCATAAAATATATGTTGATTATGTCTGTGTCGCCACCAAAGTAGTAAGCCAACAACAATTACTAGAAGAGTAAGAGAACCAACACAGGCACCAAATACAACAGCAATAGGCCGGCTTCTAGTCCCTCCGAGTTGTGACCTATCTGAATTAGATTGGCCACAAAAGGATTACTTCATTGCTTTTGATACATTCTTAAACCATGAAAGAAGGAACTATCCAATATGTAAAACTATTTTTTTTTAAATTACTTACTCTTTAGATCTTCTGGTGGATATGAAAGTGGAGCTACTGATCCAGAAGAGCAATTAATGTCTAAATCTGATCCACATATTAAGGGGTTTCCAATAATGCTGATTGAAAAATACAAAAAGGAACTACAAATCAGAGCCCATTGGTTGAATGGGAAAGTAACTCTTCAGAGGAAACAAAAGAAGTGAAAAAACAATAGCTTACTTAAATGTTCTTGCAGATATATTAGGCAAGGAACCACTTAAATTGTTGTAAGAAAGATCCCTGAATAACGACTTCAGTTAAGACAAAATGCTGCTGATAGTGTATACTGGAGACTCCCTAGAGCTGAAATTGAAGAGAATAATAGAACAAAAACATACACAAGAGTGAGGCCTCTGATGTTGGACAATGAATCTGGGCAAGGCCCGGACAGATTGTTGTTGTTCAATCGCCTGGAAGATAGGAAAAAGAAAATCAGGTCCAGAGAATTGATACATAATAATCACTTAAGAATAACTCAATTCTTTGATTATGAATATATCATACAGGTAATTCAAGTTGTTAAGGTCTCCAAGTGAACTAGGAATAGTGCCACGGAATTGATTGTTGGACAAGTCTAGTGTCTGAAGTTTCTCCAGTTTGCCTAACTCAGAAGGAAGTGATCCAGATAAAGCATTGTTTTGGAGCAGCCTACAGAAACAATTACCATAATAAATCTTCTAATGAATTTAACAACATCAATGTGACTTGTAAACCAGTAATGCAAGGAACGATTTCCAGCTTACACAGATTGAAGATTTGTAAGATTTCCTATACAAGGTGATAGTATGCCAGACAAGCTTTGGCTGGGTAGTCCCCTATCAAAATGATGCAAAAAAAAATGAAGGATTTACTTAAGTAGGTAATTAACAGAAAGAAAATAAATTTGACCCTGCAAAACTGGCATTTGGCCTTACAGAGCAGACACGTGTCCATCGGCTGAGCAGGTGACCATCCTCCAACTACATGGATCCACAGAGTTGGCATCCCAATTTTCCAAAACATTGTAAGGGTCATTCAATTCCATTTTTATGGCCATCAATGCTACCACTGAAAATTTAAGAGAAAAAGCCAAGTATCAAAAGCAAGACCTGCTCTGAGGATTGTTAGAAAGAACATATATTTCATATTATCTACTTGACAAATAGCAATAACTCATCTTTAGAAGATTCATAAACAAAGAATAGGGAAGAAGATTAAGTAGCTGCATCTGTGTGAATCATTCAATTTCTGATGCATGATACTCAAATGAGACAGTCAGGGCAGGTCTAGAAGACAGTGACATTCCAAACTGCCAGCAGGTGGCATAGAGTGCAGTGAGAACCATCATTTAAGTTGAGCATTTCTTCAATTGCATTTCATATCTCCATTTTCCTTTTACATAACTGCTAAGGGAAGTGATTGGACCTTAGTAGCACAACAGCAATGTTAGGACTAGAGCAGGGATTTGAAAGGGTATCTTTCTGTGATATTGACTCTATAAAATTCCTTCAATTTGGTAAATTCATGGATTGTTAGGGAATGATTCACTATGCCAAAGCACAAGGAAAACACCACATGCTAAGTGCACGTAGAATTGGAAGGTTCTGTCCATGAGTTGGAGATTAAACAAAAGAAAAGAGCATGACAGTGCTACAGACCTTCATAGTTTATGCCAGACGGGGTCAGTGTGGCGGACGACGACGAATATAGGAAGCCAATCAGCACCAAGCAGAACGCCCGAAAGAGAAGATTTCTTGTAGCCATGCTGTTTCGCTCCTGCCAGCTTCACTTCCTTGAGTACTTCACAAAGACAATCAATTAAGCGTATCCACCATGCCCCCAGCAGTCAAACCTTCCTTAGTTTCTTGAATCCTGGAGGCAGAAAGGCACTCCTTTCCTTCTTGAATCGCACCAAATCTCCTTAATTTCTTCTCCCAAATCCCCAAAGAACCACCTTTCCTCCTCAAGAATGGAATTGACAGCACGCAAATGCCTGCCACCGCCAGATCCGTGGAGAGGAGGAGCCTCTCCTCTTCTCTTCGTCAAAGGAGCAGCAGCGAGGTCGCTGTTGCTGCACTCGCTTTGGCAGCAGCAGCAACGCAGGAGGGAGTGGTCGAGGGACGAGGACAGCAGCAGGGGAGACAAGGGAGGTGTGTCTTCCTGGGTGCCTGGCAAAGTCGCATTTGGCCGCACCGTCCTCCTCCGCCTCGCAAAAGGGCAAAACACAAACCACAATGCTGCAATCGGACACGCAAAACGCCATTGCAAACTGCCAAAGCCGACACGGGCGCAGATTCTCCATGGACACACCAAAGCTCTGCTTCGCCTGTTGTGTGTGTGATAGAAAAAGATGCCTCCAACGATTATTCTCTCTGCCCCCCTCTTTTTAGTAAATTTCATTTTATTTCCCACCTAACAATAACAATATTACACAAAACTACATAATATAAATTAAATATGTAAATTAATTCATTTATAATTTTATTTTATATAATTTTTATTCGCTCAGAATAGCAAAATTGATATTCAAACTTTTCAAAAATATAATTCAAACTTCTAATAATATCACGAAAACAAGATGATTATATTATGATAAATAAATTATTAAAGAATAATATAATAATTGTAATCTCGATAAGATATTGTCTAAAATTTAAATTCTTATCCTCTTCTACAACTTTATTTCATCGTAATCAACTCAGTTATATCCTAAGAGTGAGCTCTAATGGTTGCTTATGTTGCAAATCAACCTTTGAGTTGCCACTTAATGATTAAATTATGCATCCAATCGATTGAAAGTAACCATGACTTTGTATATAAACTTTTGATATAAATAGTTGTTGGTTTGTACCATCTACGTTATTCTATGCAAATGTGGCTAATTTATTGGAGTCGATGACTCCTTTGATAATCAAGTGGATGATTTGCGTGCATATTTCACCTCGAAAAAGGAAGACAGAGAAAATTAACCTTCATGTGTAAAAAGAAACTTATATTTTTAACCTTCATCGAAATTATATAGCTGTAGAGGATAAAGTTCCTCGTAACTACCACACCAGTCCTGTGTAGGTTACGTGGACAATCATATAAGTGAGGCACCGCCCATCAACCAGTTGCACGAACGGACTTTTGTGCGGAAGCAATAGTTGTTGGTTCGTACCACCTATTTTGTCTGGTCGTTAGCCCAACATTGCTTTCCAAGTGGATAGCTTGGTTGGAGTAGACATACTAATTTATTTTTTAATATATCTTTGGTAGGTCACGTAGCTAATTTAGGATCGATTGATTATGATATGAATTTGATTTTCATATTTGTTTCCTTTATTCAAATTTATCAATAAATAATAATAAATTATACTTAGAATATTAGAATCTAATTGATGTTAAATTAGTAATTCTTTTATATATATATATATATAATATTTATGGTGTTCATTTCTTTCTTTAGTTATTTATTCTTGAACACGATTTGCATAAACATTCGCATTTTCCATCTATTTTCGTCAAAATCATCAACTGTTCTTGATTCGCTGTGAACAGTAAGAAACGGCGCAATAAACAAACCAATGGAATCTCCCTGATCCCTGGACCCCACTAAGGTTCATCGACGAAACGTGTCCCGATCTCTTCCGTCGAAGTTCGGTCCGACGGTCCGTGGCTACTTTTAAAATTTTTTATTCGGTTCTAATCACCACTTAGTAAAAATTTTATAATATTTAAAAAAATTTGATTAATTCCAAGCTCCCAATTTTTATTGAAAAATTTGATCGGATGTTAAAAAAAATTAATTTATTTAAGTTTTGTTTCGATTTTAACCTAATACATACCTTAGTTTCCTTAGTTTCGTTCCATTGATCGCTAGACGCATCGACGGGTGAGCTCACCGCGGTGACATCACGCCCGAGCCACTCCGGGTATAAATTGTCCAGCCGCATGCCTTTCTGGCCTCCCCTCGCATCGTGTCTCGCCGTTCTCAAACGCTCGTTCGGCGATCTTTTCCTTCTCTTCTCTGCGTTTTTGGAAGGCGATCGGAAGGAAAAGGTAAGAACCCTAATCCGTTCTTGATTTAATCGTGTTGATCTTCGATTTCTGCCGACTACATTGGATCGATCGACGGTTGTTTTTTGTTCGGCAATGCAGTTTGCTACGCTTGTGGTCGAGGGACGATCGAGGGTGGATTTCGCTGCGCTGCTTCTGGATCTTGATCTCTCCATGGAAGACGCCTCCGTTCCTCGTCGATTCGTGGTGGGCTATGCCCTCGCGCCTAAGAAGCAGCAGAGTTTCGTCCGGCCGTCGCTCGTCGACCTCGCGCGCGACCGCGGCGTCGATCTCGTCGCCATCGACCCATCGCGTAGCGTCGCCGAGCAGGGTCCCTTTGATTGCTTGATCCACAAATTTTACGGCGAAGAATGGAAGTCGCAGCTCGCGGATTTCTCCTCCAATAACCCCGGCGTCCCTATTGTCGACCAGCCTCTCCACATCGAACGCCTTCACAATCGCATCACCATGCTTCAGTTCGTGTCCGAGCTCGAAATTCCTCAGGGGAGGGAGACCTTCGGAATCCCTAACCAGGTTGTGATCTACGACTCCAGCGCTCTCTCCGGCACCACCGACCTCCGGTTCCCTATCATCGCCAAGCCGCTGGTCGCCGACGGCAGCGCCAAATCCCACAAGATGTCCCTCGTCTACCACCGCGAGGCTCTTCTCAAACTCAAACCTCCCCTGGTGCTGCAGGAGTTCGTCAATCACGGCGGCGTCATCTTCAAGGTCTACGTGGTGGGGAACTACGTGCAGTGCGTCAGAAGGAAATCCCTCCCCGACGTGTCCCCGGAGAAGTTGGATCATCCCGTGGGCTCTGTCACCTTCTCTCAAGTCTCCAACATAACGACGCAGAGACCCGAAGAGGTCGAATATTACGAACACCTGGAAGAAGCAGAGGTGCCACCGCCGCACTTTCTCGAGAAGGTAGCAATGGGTCTGAGGCAGGCGATGGGATTGCGCCTCTTCAATTTCGACATGATTAGGGATTCCAAATCGAGTAATCATTTCCTCATAGTGGACATCAATTACTTTCCCGGGTACGCTAAGATGCCGTCTTACGAAAAGGTTTTAACCGACTTTCTCTGCGACCTTGTTCGTGACAAGAAGGGACAAGCTACGAGTTCTTCCACACCGTCGTCTGCTTCCGAATCAAGATGAGCATGAATAGAAACATCTGCTGCTGCTTTCCCCCATTTAGAAGTCCAATTTTCTTTACAATTCGAATAAGATACATGTTAAAATTTTTTTCTATAGAGATATTAAAGTGTTACAGATTAATAAAGAAATTATCAATTAACATATTATAAAAAAAAATTTAATTCTAATAATAAATTTTTATTAATTAGTTATCTTTTAAAACTAATTAATTCTCTTTTACCCGGATAAATTTTTATTGTTTTAATAATAATATTGCTTTCAAAATAAATTTATTTATTATTTTTTTGGAAGGACAATTCATTCTTTTTAAAAATAAGTTTCGAAAGACATTTTAGGGGTGCTGGTATACATTCAGTAATGAGAATGGTAATGATTTTGATTGAAGGGTTAATGACAATGGGAATGATTATCAGATTTTTTGTGCTTGGTATAGATACTGGAATGGCGACTGGATTTAACTCCAGTCGACTGGATTTAATTCTAGTCGATATAATCGACCGTGTGCTCGATTAAATGTCGCGAATGTTTTTCTCAGAAAGTCGTGTAATCGATCAAGGAATCGATTACATTTGTCCATAATCGATCAAGCAATCGATTACAAGTAGACTAAGAGAAATGAGGAGAAAGGAAGAAGAAGAGGAGGAGGAAGAAAAGGGGAAGGGGGTGGAGGAGCTCGGCTGGCAGAGAAAATAAGAAGAGGAGGAAGATGGGGGGAGCTTAGATGAACGGGGGAGAAGAAAAAGGGGGGCGGGCGGCTCGCGGATGGGGAAGAAGAAAGGAAGAATCGCGGCGGGGAATAAATCCCAGGGAAAAAAGCTGCGCCGCGATGGGAATGAGTTTAGTGATATCCGGGGGAGGGGTAGGTTAATTATGAAATCAGGGATATCAAATCCTTATTTTGATTTTCATTCCCACCAAGCATTAAGAATACACCTCTCCTAAACCCGTCTACCAAGCCCCTCCTTAATTTTATAAGCATAATTTAAATTTTTGAATTTTTTTTATTCAAACAGATTTCTATAACTATATACGTGTATGATTTTTACTACACACTTAAATTCTTTAAATAATTAAATTAAGGAATATATAATTTGAAATTCTTTAAAAATAAATACAGAGGTATATATTTGAAAAACTAAAGTATGTTACTTAATGATTTAATACCTATCTCATTTATTTTATTACTGCACTAACAGAATAATTAACTAAACAAGCTATTGGCTATTATTATTATTTTCATCTCATCCAATAGAAATTAAATTTGAGCGAGGAGGATAACCTCCAATGATGCAGTAATAGTGTAATCTTACTATCCTTATCGCAACCGTCATGCGGACAGCTGTAATGCCACCTGGAGATTATGCGAAATCGAGCCCGTCGGATATTTAGAAGATGTCTTGGAGAGGATCCTCCCACTCCGCTCCTTGTACCCTACCAATTACGTTGCGCTTGCGCCGGCCGCATTCCGAAGGGGAAGTCGTGTCTTCGCCTTCATGCGCGATCGCACGCCCTCTGTGAACCCTAGCCGCCGATCTCGTCGTCGGACGGCGTAATGGTCGGGGGCGGAATGGAGGATAGCAGCGGCGGTAGGGGAGGCGGAGGGCAGGCGGCGATCGGGGAGAAGGAGACGGCGGCGGGGGCGAACCCCGGACTGAACGGGAATGCGCCGCCCCCTTTCCTCAGCAAGACTTACGATATGGTGGATGACCCGGCGACCGACGCGATCGTGTCGTGGGGCACCGGGAATAACAGCTTCGTCGTGAGGGATCCGCCGGAGTTCGCCAGGGATCTCCTGCCCAAGTACTTCAAGCACAATAATTTCTCTAGCTTTGTTCGGCAGCTCAATACTTATGTAAGACCTCCGCCTTCCCTTTTGGTTTGCTTCATCTATCGGTTTCCTGTTCGATTCTATCGTTGTCGTGAATCATTGAATGGTTTTCGTGATCCTCTTCAATTGGGTGCTCTTGATGCGAATTCCGATTCATTGAAGCTAACTCGTCCAATTAATTCACAAATCCTGGCGCCTTATTATCTCACAACTGTTGCTGATTAACTATATTGTGATAAAATGTTGATCTCTCAACCGAGAGGAACACTGGTTAAGAAGATTTCCTGCATACTATTCTCTTCTGCTTCCAAATTTGAACCCTTATTTAAAACAGATCCTTCATTGCTCTCAGTCCAAAGCAATTTTTTTTATAAGGAATCTATTCATAGAAGTGGCTGTTTCTTGGAACTCATATCAACACAAATTTTTGAGGTTTTGATCGTGGGTGAACTACCAATAAGTTGTCCAGTATGTACTACTTGATCTTACAAGGCTAACACAATTTATAACTTATAACATCAATTATATGATCACTTTAAAGATTATAACTGATGAATGATGATCAATCCAAAACAATATTGCTTTAGTACTGTCTACTAGTCAGCTGCACCAAATTACATGAATATAATGAATTCAGGATGCAAAATTGAGTTATTTTCAAGTATAGACATCAAGTTTATTGATGATAGGTAATGGCAGATGTTCATCACTCGATTGAATGATACATTGATTCCTTGAGGCATGATATTGGTACCATAAGCTTAAGAAAGTAAGTTCATTAATTTATGAGTTTCATAATGCTACTGAAGTCAATTTTACTGTTCAGATATACAATGTGTGCAACCCACTTCCTAGAATTCCAAGCTATAATCTTCTACAACTATGTAATTGTTTAAATTTAAGGTGGCTGACTGGTTCATCAGCTGCTTTATCTAATAGTAAGGCTGATGAAACTCTATATCATGTTGTTTTTGATTTCTTGGTCTAGATTGTTGACTTAGAAGTAGGACAAATGGGATATTTACATGGTTTCTGAAAAAACAAAATTATACATCACTTGATCTATTTACCATGATTGTTTCTGACTTGAACATGATTGTTTTACATGATTCATTTTCTCATCCTTGACTCCTCTGAGCTGGTCCTTTTTTGGTACGATAATTATGTTAGTTCCTAACAAAGATATGTAGAAACAGCATTGGATTGTCATGATGTTCCAAAATATAGCCTGATCTTATTAATCTTCCTTAATGGGTGTAGAGTTTCACAATAGGAAGGGAACTGATTCATCATTGTTTAGCTTTAATCAGAATACTTAGATGGAAGATATGAGAAAAAGGATCAGAAAGTTACATAAGGGGCTTCATCATTATGTAAGTTTTTGGTCACTTTCCCTTGTATCTTCTATCCAAGTAATTGGATCCTAAGGATCTTAATGGTTCGGTTGATGTACTGAAGTTCTATAGAGGTGCTCAAGATGTGGAGTTGAACTAATGGGGACTAGCCTTCTTGCAAAATACTTTGCACCGCACCCCTTGTGTTTGCAAAGTTCATGTTGCATTTGTGGTGTATTTTTTCATCGAAAATCTAAAGCTAATGTTGGTTGCTGAGGATCAAATCTTCCTTTACAACTGCCCTTTTTCCTAAGTTGTTTATTTAAGGCTGTTACGTATATACTTGGTCGTTCATGATAGTATTGGACAGGGTTTTCGGAAAGTTGATCCTGATCGCTGGGAATTTGCGAACGAGGGATTTTTAAGAGGGCAAAAGCACCTGCTTAAAACTATCAACAGGAGGAAACCCTCTCATGGACATGGGCAAAGCCAGAAAGAGCAACCACAACAACAACCACAACCACAACCACAACCACAACCGCAGAGTGCTCCAGCTACTGCTTGTGTCGAGTTGGGCAAGTTTGGGTTGGAAGCAGAGGTCGAGCAGCTGAAGAGAGATAAGAATGTACTCATGCAAGAGCTTATTAGGTTGCGCCAGCAGCAGCAAACCTCAGACCATCAGTTACAGACATTGATGAAACGCCTCCAGGGAATGGAACAACGTCAACAACAGATGATGGCATTCCTCGCAAAGGCCATGCAGAGCCCTGGTTTCTTTGCGCAATTTGTGCAGCAAAATGATAGCAACAGACGCATTACTGGAGTTAACAAGAAGCGGAGGCTGCCAAAACAGGGAGGCAGTCATGATGATGAGATGCTCGAAGGTCAAATAGTGAAGTATCAACCACTGATCAATGAAGCAGCCAAAGCAATGCTAAGACAAATTATAAAGATGAATGCATCTGCTAGGTTGGAATCTTCTGGAAATTCTGATAATCTCCACCTAGATAACTTCCAAATTCCATCTGAAGCATTTGAAAGCACAGCAAGTCAGAACTCTTGTGTTACTCTGTCAGAGATCCCTTCAAATTCTGGCTTTGCATTTGTCCCTTCAACCTCTGCGCTATCTGATCAGTCTTCTGCAGTATCTAATGAAATGATGGGACCAGATGGCATAGGAGTGTTATCTGTAGTTCCAGAGGAGATTGCTCCATCTCCAACTAACATTGACATCCCAGAGCTCCCTGAGTTACTCGGAATAGATCCTGAAGATAATGTTGCTGATATTCCAGTTGAAACTCTGGAAATGCCCAAGCCACAGGACTTGAATGCCTTGGCCTTGCAAGAAGCTGGACCTTTAGATATTGATGATTTTTCAGCAGATACTGACATCAACCTGTTCAACACCGAGGAGAAGCTCCCTGGCATTATCGATGATTTCTGGGAGCAATTCCTGATGGCTAGCCCTGTCGCAGTAGACACAGAGGAGGTCGAATCCACCACCCAGGAGCAGATGGAGGTTCAGCCAAGTGCAGACAATGTGTGGAACAACACTGAACACATGAATCATATTACAGAGCAGATGGGGCTTCTTTCATCGGCTCCTAAGCTTTGATGTGGCTTATCATTCGGCCTTTTGCTACTCTCAAACCTACCACAGAAGCATCTTGGTTCAGATTTTCGACATTGACATTTTGCTACTAAAATCATTGCTACCGCTGGAGATTGCAAGAAGGCCATGGTAAGTCTTTATTTGATTCGCCAAGTGATTACTTCCTAGAAAATTGATCGCATATCAGTTCTGTATGGAAGGTGAGGCTACTTATTATATTGCCTTCTGGTTATTAGTATCAGCTCTACACGTAGAAAACCTTCGTTACATGAAAGTGTTTCTGTGACTTCAAACTGGACTCGAAACCTATGAGCCTTAACTTGAATGATCTGGTTCGCTTGTTGAACTAGAATACGAGAAATTCTGGCTGACCAAGTCGATCTGAGCTTTTTTTTTTTTTGGAAAGAGATTTTTGAATATATAAGTGACATCCCCAGTGTTATTACCAATAAACTTATGGTGTTATTTCAAACTTGGTTTTGCTCTTTTTTTCTATGGAAATTTATTATAAAATTCATTATTCTGAAGAGTATTAACTTATAGTGTAATTTAACAGTAAGTAACAAAAATAATCTTTCTTTCTAAACTTAAGATCATTAAGATAAATCTAAGTTCCTTTCTAGCATAAATAAGAATATTTATTTCATGCAAATCCATAGAGAATAAAGTAGCTTTTCCTATATACCAAACGGCTGATGTGATCTAATGGAATGCATTAAATTTTTGTTTACAACTATAACGATAATAATAATCAAATTTTATTCAACTAGGTGGGATTAACTATATAGATTTAAATTCTATTATATTATTATTTATATTTAAATAAATTTTATTTTATTATATTATTATTAATTAATTATTTACATATTTGTCATATTTATATTATTTAATTGAAATATATATCTATATTAAAATATTTATTGATCGTTTAAATATATTTTATATTATTTTAAATATATTTTTTAAAAAAATTTTCAATCGATATATATTTTGATTTTTTAATAATATTTTTATTTTTTATCTTTATATTTTCAAAAAATATTTATATTGATATACAAAGCATTTATCACCATTTAAAAGTGAAGATTTGTAGTTTAAAAAAAAAAAATGATAAATCTCAGTTAGCTGCAAATATGCTGTAGTTGAGAAGTTCGAACCACAGATGCTTGGATGACAACCTGGAAAAGGTCCTACCACGGCACCATTTTTCCACAAGATTTATAAGTTACAAGCTACTATATAAGGTAGCTTAGGGTTCTATGTAAATTTGGTAGAGATTAAATGGGCTTACATGAACAAGAACCTGCCTTTGAAGCTGCATATGCAACATAAATGGAGGCTCTCTAAGACCTTAACTAGTTATCTTGTCATCAATAGTTATATCGCAATCTAAAACTAAGGAAGAAGATGATCATGACGAATGGAGAGGTTTTGGAACTCCATATCAACTCTTGCCAGAAAAACATGCAACTTTTGCAGTGAAAATTTACGACAGATATCGACAGAGAATACGAAAAAGAAAAGGTATAAGAAGGTTAAGTAAAGCGGAATTGGCACGGAACGATGCTTTCAGCCTCTGGTTTGAAACAAAGATACGAACTTTCTCAGAGAACTCTGGGAATCTGAGGTCGAAGAAGCGGAGACGAGCTCTTGCTCCTCCTCGGCGGCAACCGCCTCCGCCAGAGACGACAGCAGGCGCTTGCAGGTGGAGCAGCGGCTAGGGATCCGCAGTCGATATGGCAAATTCAGCTGGAATCACATTGAAGGTTTAGGGGTTCATTCTGGAGGGAAAAGGGCGCCCTTCGGCTCCACCGTCCACCGTCGTCTTCGTCGGAGGAGTTTCCCGTGACCTCGCTTGGGGAAGGTGGCAATTACCCCTCTATAATCTTGCAGGTCCGGCTCGGCTGAACTTATCTTAATATGCAATTCATCAAAGCATATAATGAACAAAACTATCTACCCTTGACTCTACTCAAATAAACAGGCATGCTATGAACACAGACAAATGACCAAGATATCCACTTAATCAAAACTCGAACACAGAGCAAAATTTCAACCTGATCACTCAATCAAGTTTGATTTCCATGAACTTGGAGTAACACTGTCTATGAACATACTTGTTTAGATTTCAAGAGCCAGAATTGAATAAATTGGAAACAGTATCAGTTGAGAATAATCTCCAGCCTCACAAAGATTCAGGCAGGCTACAAACACAGATTAAAGAGTATATCAACTTGATCACTTGTCTGTTTCAGTTCCATGAAATCAATTCACAGTGTTTATCTAGAACTATAATCGAAAAAGTGGAAATTGTATCAATTAAGACAGGTAAATCTAGTATACAAGAGCTCAATGTCTGATTTTTCAGGTAGAAGGAAATTAGTTCATACATATTTAGCAAAAAGGATTCAGTTCAGAACAGATATAACATACAAATCAGTTACTTTTCAAGAAATCCCTAATTCAACAAACCCTAATCGGATAAAACTTACGCCTTGGTGAATTATTACTTATCTTTAGAAGTGGAGATGCCGTACTTCTCCTGAAGACGCGTGATCTCCTCCTCCTTCTTCTTCGAGTCGGACTTCTTGGCCATCTTGGCCTGCTGGTAGTAGAGGACGATGAGGTAGCGATTGGCGACGTTGAAGCCGGAGAGGTGGTCGACGGCGGTCTTGGCGTCGTAGATGTCCTCGTAGACGACGAAGGCGGTCCCCCGGGTGTCCTTGTTAGTGCCGATGCGGATCTGGCGGATCGCGCCGTACTTGCCGAAGATGTCGTACATCTCCTCGCTGGAGATGTTGAAAGGGAGGTTGCGCACGTACAGCACCCGGTTCACTTCCGGCGGGAGGCGGGTGTTCGCCTTGCGAAGGCTAATCGTCGCCATGATCGATCACGATACCGCGTTAGGGTTTCAGAAGCGAAGGGAAGCCAGGGCCGCGGCCGGTTTATTCTGTATTTATAGGGTCCAGGCCGAATAAATACAGATTTTTTTATTTGATCAAAATTTCACTTTACACCCCAAGAGTTTGCTATTTTCTTATCTCACAAATTATCTCACACCCAAGTTAGAATGAATTAGGTACAATTTATTCAAGGTGAGATAATTTAGAATAAATTAAATATAAAGAAGGAAAACATAGAACTCTAGCTGAACGAACAAGATGAGTACAAGGCAAATAGCATTATGATTTAACCAATATCGAAACAGGTTCAGTCGCAATTACTAACCTGCAATTCGGAAACAAAAGGGCCATGGAAGCAGAGTTGATGCTTGAAGATGACAGTATCAAGAGTGGCCAACTCAAATCTGTATAGAAAATCCCTGCAACACCACTGCTTGCCTTTGCTTGATTCATTCAGGTTTCGAGAAGGCGAAAACAAGGAAAGAAATGGGAAATTCTGCATTGCTTGTGTGTGTTGTTGTTGTTGCAGCAGCCACTGAGCAGGCCTTGTTGCTCAAGAAAATGATAAAATTTGTTGCTCAATAAAAGGAGAAAGTTTGTTGCTCAAGAAAGTAAGAACACTTATTGCTCAAGTTTTCGCTGCTTATTGCTCAAGTGAAGATTTCTTATTATTCAAGAAAGGTTTCTTGTTGAACCAGATTGGTGCTCCATGTAAGGAGGAGATGGTTCTTAAGGAAATAGAGATTTGTAGGAGTGTTGTTCAAGAAGAGTTGTTCTTGACAATGAGAGATTTCAAAGAGAAGAGATCCTCCCATTTCAAAAGAGAAGAATCTAGATCTATTCTCTTTGAAATCTCTCCTTGCTTAAGAACAACTCTCCTACAAATCTCTACTTCCTCACCATCCCCTCTTTATCACCAATCTTGTTCAACAAAAAACCAAAACCTTCGCTTGAGCAATAAACAATGAAATTTGAGCAACAAGCTTTCTGAATTTGGATTCTGAATTTGCATATCCACAACTCACAAGGGGTTCACAGCAGTACTCACAAGGGGTTTATGCAATTTGGATTCTGAATTTGCACATCCACAACTATGTCCCAGTCTTAATGTCACTTAACTCCCAATGTGGAACTAATATCTCGTTCACATCGGAGTCTATTTCTATCCGTCATTTTGTTCCATTCACATTTTTTTTCCACATTGACAACTGTTGGCAATAACCGGTAACAACGCAGGAAGTGTCTTCGAGATGCATGATGACATGCTTGATATCCAGCCTCAAAGAATTGGGAACAATGCAAGTAGGCCTTGCTCATCGGTAGAATTTTGACCTATGCTGTGGTTTAGGAGCTCGGAGTTAAAGATGTTGGAGACTTTGTGCTTGAGAACTGCAGGTGGAAACCCTTTGGATTGCAAGGAGCTGATGTTGCCAATCATACACATCTTCAGTAGGATCAATCTCAAACTGTAAATGTCACTCACTTTGCTGACAATTCGCATCTCGACTAGCTCAGAAGTTTTGTAGCCCTGAAGCAAGGAAGGCTTCAAGCATGTCCTGAACCACTGCAGAACTCAAGACGAGGCGCAAACCGAAATCTGAAAAGCTGAGGGAGGAATTCTGCATTGATTAGAATGTTATTACTCTTCAGATTGCCATGCACAATCGGCTTCCCCGGCCCCTTGTGGAGATGATCCAAACCTTTGGCAATACCAAGAGAGAGCTTGTGGGCGAAATCCCAGCTGTGTGCTTCTGCAACCGCAGCTGAAGATTATACAATTAAGTTAGCAGTTGAATTATTTATTGTTGTTCGATCTAAGCATTAAAGACAAATCACCAAAATTGTAAGAGTAATTTGTTAAGATCAATTGAAAGAAAGGTAAAGACTTTCCTTGATATGATTCCCAAATGTTTACTGTTGTCGATCACAGTTTTGTATCTTTCTTATGAACAGCGAACCAGATTGCCAATGACAAACATGCAATGCGACAAGGAAAAAGCAGATTCCAGACAGTAAATTTTGAATTGAGAAATGAAGACAAAACAGACAATTTAGACAAAAATGTTGTTCAATCGTCCACACCAGATCAAGAAAAAAAATGCCATTTTTAAGCGAACAGCTAACTTACCTCTTAAGAACTGCTTCAGTGACGTAAGCGGCACCACGTTAGGCTGCCGGATCGCTCCCAGCACCGCCGGAGGCAACTCCTCGGTACGGTTAAGCAGGCCGGCCGCGGGAAGCGGAGCAGCACCACCCAGCCGCACAGCGTTCTGCAGCTCGATTTCGGCACCACCTCCCCCGGCGCTTCCAATCTGTCGTGCACCGTCATGAACTTCACGAGTTCCCCCCGCCTCCTCTTCCTTACCGCCGGACTTTTCCAGTTCGATGCACTTCGAACGCCAAGCCACAATGCCATCAAGAGGAAGAGTAGAACGGACGCGCAAAGCAAACCTAGGAGGAGCCTGGTCGCGAAGCTCTTCACCACGTTGTTTAGGCTACCCAAATCCGATCTATCCACAAGAAGCTTCGGCATTTCGGAGACGATTTGTAGGGGAAATGGAGAAGATCGATCGTGTCGGGATCGATCATCGATCGATTGCAAAAAAGTAGGGAAGGAGAGAAAAATTTGGATTTTATTGTTCTCCAAACAAATTAAATATATAGATTTGATATACTGCACGCCGATTTCCTGCGCGCTTGTGAGTGACACGGAATCCAACATCCATTACGTGATCGCATGCCAGATCTGATCATCCAAATGTGGAAATATAGAGTGTTCCTCCCCCCGAACCCCCACCACTACTGTCGCCCTCACCGCGCCCCGACCCCCCACCGCTGCTGCCGCCCTCACCGCGCCATCTGGCCACTGCTCGGCCGTCGCCCCGGGCGCGATCGATGCGCCACTCGCTGATGCGTCGATCGCGATTTGGCCGGAATTCGATCGGAATCCGGCGCGCGCCATTGCCGATCACGTTCCGACCAAATTGCGCCAAATTTCAATCACAATTCGGTCGGAATCCGACGTCGGCCGAAGCGCCGACGAGCGGCGCGTCGATCGCGCCCGGGTCGGCGGTGGTCGGACGGCGCGGCGGGCGGCGGCAGCAGCAATGGATCGGCTGTGTCGCTCACGGGGTCGTGCAGTTCGGATCGCGCAGTATATCATTTCTCATTAAATATAACTTATATATATTTTTAGCAAATTTCTAAAATGCTCTCAATATTTACTAGAATTTCAAAAATGCGCTCCAAAATTTAAATATCAAAGCAAAAACACCGCTAAACCTTAAAGCCCCATTTAAAAACTAATAAACATTAGGGGCCATTTAAAAAAAAACCCTTCTACATTAATTTAAAACCCAAACCCCCAGCCACTCCACTCCATGCTCTGCAACCACGTCTCCTCTGTTCTCCATGGAACACCGCCGCTCTAAGCGCTCCTCCTCCATTACGGCTGCTCCACCAAGCTGCGGCGGCGGCGGCGGCGGCGGCGCAGCTTCAGTAGCAGTCACGGCCGCCAAGAGGAAGAAGAAGAAGAGGGAATCTGCGTCAGCTGCAGAGGAGGACGTCAATGGCGACGGACAGAGCAAGGGGGCGTGCTCCTACCGGGGGGTGCGGATGCGGAGCTGGGGCAAGTGGGTTTCGGAGATCCGGGAGCCCAGGAAGAAGTCCCGCATCTGGCTCGGCACCTTCGCCACCGCCGAGATGGCCGCTCGCGCGCACGACGCCGCCGAGCTCGCCGTCAAGGGCCCCGCCGCCGCCGTCCTCAACTTCCCCGACCTCGCCCCCCGCCTCCCCCGCCCCGCCACCGCGCACCCCGACGACGTACGGACCGCCGCCGCCCTCGCCGCCCTCTACCCCGGCCACGATGACTATCCCGAACCCGGCGGCGATCACAGCAATAAGCTCGACGGCAGCGGCGACGGCGAGGGCGACAGCGACAGCGGACTCTTCGATCTCCCCGACCTCTTTCTCGATCTAAGGCACGAGTTCTGCTACGACTCGTGGTCGACGTGTCTGCCGGCGCCGTCAGCCGCCATCACCGGCGGCCATACGGAGTTGACGGAGTACGAGGAACCATTCTTATGGGAATACTAAATTAAATATATAAATGTATCGTCGAGAAATTTCCATGTTGCCCCTTTACTTTTTTCGGAAGTGCTCCCTTACTCTTCCAAAATTATTAACATATCCCCATGAGATTTTAACTGTCGCCACCTTTAATATATATACACTCAAAATTCAAATGCCTCGGGCTACGATATAACGGTAAAATAATTTTATAATTAATTAAATATTCAAGTATAATAATAATAATAATAATAATAATAATAATAATTCAATGCAACACAATTAAACCATATAAATTAAATGGGCATATTTTTACCAAATTTATATATAAACCATTGAGTTAAAAACTTTAAACATAATTTTTTTATATATAGAAGCCTAGATATTGTGCAGCGGTAAGACGTTTGATGGATTCATAAAGTACCACGATTTGAAACTTAGCTCGGGTAAGAATGAGTTTTATAGTGGATTTTTGGCTATGGAGGTCGGTTGCAGGGCAAATTACCTCAAGCGCTTTCGGATTTATGTGGTGGATGAACCGGGGGATGATTGCCCATCTCCAAGTTGGATCTCTACGCTTTCGGATTTACCCGGTGGATGAACCGGGGAAAGGTTGGGTTTCTGCGCTTTCGTATTTACCTGGAGGAAGAATCCGGGGGAAAGATCACCCACCTCCAAGATAGGTCTTGTACTTTCAGATTTACTCAGTGGATGAACTGGGAGAAGACCACCCACCTCCAGGATTAGTTGGGTCTATGGACTCTTCTTTCATAAATGAATAGTTAAAACCTATTATTTCTAAGACACCTGTGAATTAAATGCTACCAAAATTCTAAGACAATTGCCCACATTATTTAATAAATAACAACAATAATTAAGGCGTAAACATTTGAATGCATGAATTGTGTACTCTTTGCTCATCTACCTTTTTTTTTCTGAGAACTGTTTATTTAGCTAAATTGATAGGAGAAATTAATATATTTTTGAATAATAATAATAAGATAACAAGAGCAAGTGAGAAGCATGTGAAGTAATCAAGGTAACAAAGTACAAGTTGGCAGAGAAAGAAATAGAAAGAGAAGAGTAGGCAAGCACACTCTTGTTAAACAGAAAGATGCTCCCAAGTTAGCATCTTGATGTATAAAGTGGACAGCCAAGTGGTAACAATAAATAAGCTTATCAATGGGGGCCGGAAATCAGTTGCTAGATCTCTTGGTTGCACCATGATTACGAATTATTAGGCCATCACTCATTGTCCTTCGCGGATGCATCCTCGATCGACCTCCTAGCAACTTCGAGTATTCAATGCAGGTTAAAGTGAAAAAGAATGAACATATGAAAGATGAATAGTTGTCTTATGGATTATCAGGCCCTTTGTGAATGCTGCTCTTCATGAATGCATCCTTTGATTGGTTGGTGGATCTAATGCAAATGTGAATTCAATAGCATTAGCAATGTCTAGGCATCCGAAAGATTGCTCTTTATGAATGCATTATGCATTTGTGATCTGTCTCATCGCAATATGACAATCCGTTGCTTTTCATGAATGCATCCATGATCAATCTCATAACAGTTTAGCGAATCTAATGCAAGTGATGTAAAAAGATGTCTAAGCAAAGAATAGATGCATAGTTTTATAATGAACTATTAGGTCATCACTCATTCCCCTTCACGAATGCACCCTCAGTTGATCTCTCCTCTATTTTGCAAATCTAATGCAAGTTCAGATGAAACTCAACAGAGATTAGGCTAGATTTTGACAGTCAACCAGCCAACATTAGAACTGTTTGAGCACATGAAATGCATAGTTTCATCACTCACTACCATTATTTAGTGTGACTTTGCAATTTGGTGAATCCAATTCAAGTTCAAACGAAAAAAAGAATGAGGATTTCATCACATTTTTCAGGCATACAAAAGATGCATCATTTTTGTCTTGACTTTGATGTCGTGGTGTCTGTGAAGAAAGATGGATAAGGGACACACAGACACAAAAAAGCATAAAGTCTTTTAAGTTGATTCTTGTTTTCTCAATGTTGTTGATGTGGTTTAGTAAAGCATAAATCTACACCCTGCTTTAACTTTTGTTTTATGGTGGAAAGTGTGAAAAGGAAGCATGAATCTACAGTTGCAAATAGGAAAATAAATTATTATTTTTTAAATATAAAAATATATCATCAACTTTTCTTTTGACATTATAGTATGATAATATTTCTTTTCTATACTAAAGATGCTTCACTGGACTCGCAACATTGAACTGTTTTCATAATACAAGGCTTATATCTCAAATTGGTTTATAAACAGTTTCTAACTCATAAACATGTAACAATCTCTCTCTTTTGCATTATTTTAACCAAGCATACAGATTCAAAGTAAATTATATGTGGCAAAATGAAATTCCAAATAGAAATGAGTGTGAGAAATAACAAAAGTGAAAGGGACAGAAGCTTCAATAATTAGCAGTTGACAGAAATAAAAAGAGAACAATTTACCTCTTATTTTGGCACTCTTGATGGGGATCCATTGTGAAGATGTTAATTTATTTCCTGTGGCAGTTCCAAGAGAATAAATGTTAAAGGCAGGCACAGCACATAAAATGTTAAATGGATTATAGTGCTTGAGAAGAAAATAATAATCCATGCAAACAAGAAATGGCTAGAAAGAAACAAGTAGTTTTTTGTTTATGGCATGCGTTTTAGGACTGCAACATGGAACGCTCATACTCTTTTACAAGTCAAGGCAATGTTTAGAGAGTCACATCACTTATAATATCAAGTCCATGATGATGTTTCATGTGCAGGATTCTTAAATGCAAGCATTCAACCAAATTATGACGCTTGTAATCTCCAATTCAGCATGTTGACTCTGCCAGGAGTTGATCTGAGAGACTGCCAAATAACTCATTCCTGCAAGAGTGGTGGGTTGATGACAGCCATTGGCATGGCAATATCATTGGACAACCTAACTTTCACTTGTCAGTGTTCCTGGCAGATGGCACACCAATGCATGCAGCAATGAGCCAAACAAGGATCACAGGGAGAATTCTGGCATCACAACACACATAGGCTGCATGACTTATGGCATTTTGGTAAACAAAATAAAACTCAAAAGTTCAAAAATCATTATGAGAAGGACAAAGGAGATCCCCATTTGATTAAACTGCATTTTAATCTTAAGTATCTTTACATGTGTAATCAAGAAACTATTCATTTCAAGTAAAAAATATAATATGATATGTCATTTCTTCCATTGATAATAACTAATTGCGTGGTAAAATATTGGAACTGCAGTTCATCTTTAGTTATAGCCTTGCCTTGTATTTGGGCCAAGGACAATGCAGACCATCGCGAATAATATAAGGGTATACATGAGAACACATAAACATGATAAAAGACACTTTAAATTTAGTTTAGTGCTTGAAGATGTAAATCTTAAGGTAGTCGTTAGTTAAAAAACAAGCATTCATTGTTCATCCTCGGTTCAGTTACATTTAAACCATTTTTATGTTCCACTTTTTCCCAATAACCTTATTTTGATTTACTTCTATATTATGGACCACTTGAAAACATATGGCAAGAATTCCCCCAATACTTCGACACTCAGAATTTTTTTTTTTTTGACAGTCAAGATTCATGTGATTAACTACACAACTTGACAATAGAACAGAAGTTTGCTTTTTTATTTAGAAGTATTCATTCTTGAACTAGACTTTTCCCTGTTTCAACACATTAGTTTCTTTTCATCCAAGAAAGCAATCCTTGGTATAGGTTTTGCGTCTAAATTTATGGAAATTTAAGGATTTTTGCAATTTTTCCTATTAGGTGTACAAATGGTGTATATTTCCACACATTTTTTATGATGTGTTTTCATATCGTGACTTTTTCACATAACTATCTAAGCTCTACATCAAGTTAAATAACAAGGGAATAAAAAGTGTGATATCAGGCTACTTCATGCAATTGCAGAGAAAAATGTGCCTAGGCTCTTTGAGTAACTCCACACTACTTGTTCCCACTGTTGGCAAACTACTGAGAGATTCAATGAACAATTTGTAGTAGAATGTGTAAGTCACACGAGATAAGGAAAGATGATGATGGAGGTGGAAGTTGAACAAGAGCACGCTAACATGAGAGATATGCTAATTTCATTTCACTGTATCAAAACAACACTGTGGTACCTGCTTCACTGGCAGCATTTATTGGGACATGTAAATTGCATCGCACCTTGTGCTTTGACTGGAATTTAATCCAAGCAAAGAAAAATATATGATGGAATAAGATCCACCTAACTGACCCCATTGCCTCGTTGTTGTAGCATTGCACACAAGGGTCACATAGTGAGAATGTTCACCATGAAATAACATGTAAAATCAAACAATGGTGTAGATGATTAAGATTACATAACACAATGGAAATGTAGAATTTGATCGAGTAACCAGGAAAAAAATGCCATACTTAAACGTCTCTGCAAGAGTATTGGTAGCACCTGACTAAGATAGTAATCAGTAGTAGGTTTTCTTGGAGGCTTTTCCGTTGACATCTTTTGGTCGGAAAATCGCTGCAAATAAAAAGATGTTGCATTAAGATATTTAGATACTTCGTCATTTTTCAACCCACCAGAGCGATGTGATCCATGGCGCAATCGTCGACCTCGAGCGCTTCGCCATCGCCGCAGAAGCATCGAGGAAGGAGGAGGCCTTGGCGGTGGAATACAGAGATGGGGATCCAGTCGATGGACGGCTGGCGATGGCGGAAGGCCCTTTTTAGTCCCACATCTGCGAGCTGCGGGTAGCGAAAGCGATCGGATTTGTATAAGAGCGAGGCGTGGTCGAGCGGTGAACCATACTTACCTGGACGGGGTCGACGGACGAACAAGAAGGTCCGTGGCCTAGATCAACGGCCTCCATTGCACGCAGGTGGCGCGTTGGTTTACCATCTCCCCAAGTGGGAGAGTGGACGTCATAATTTGTGATAGAGGGGGTACGCGCTTGCGCGGCCCCTGCCAATCTTTAGATAAATTTTTATGTATTTTAAATTTAATACTCTTTTATAATAAAGTGTTTATATTAAATTTTTGTTAAAATTAGGAAGGTTATATTTAAAAAATAAATAAATAAATTTATATTATTAAATTTAATAATTAATTAAATAAATTTAAAGTGTAAACATTTTAAACAAACTCGGAGTTAGATAATATCTAACACAATCAAATTTAAACTCATAAAAAAAAAATCAACTTTAAGTATTTATTTTAACAATTTAATTCATTTTAAATTTAATTTGATTATTTTATTAAATAAATTTTAACATCGTAAAATTGCTCTAAAACCATCATAAACCGAGATAATACTAAATTGCTCATGGTCCCCTCCTTCCTCATCTGTCTTGAGCCCAATGATAAGATCATAAGATTTGTAATTATAATTTAATAATAGAGCGTGATCGTATTTACAGTATGATTGTTGCCTATGAACCATTAAATTCGTTTCTTAGGTACGAAAGTTATTTTCATTGACGACTATGGGAGAAGGTATTTTATTGAGATTTAATTTTTATCTACTACAACAAATCTATCCCACAGTAGTCAACTTAATCATGTTTTGAAAGTTTTCATTCAAATACTAGGGGTTGAGACCCTAGTAGCTATTTGTTCATTTTAAGAAAAAAGTTTGATGGAAAATAAAAACTACGGTTTGATAGTATTTGACAAAGTTTGCATGATACAAATGCAAATTTTCAAACTATGGGTACGAGATAAGAAAAATACTAAATTATGTGGGTGGGGACGGTTGAAATTAGGGTGATAAATAAGACAAACTGAGTCAAATTTTACAATATTCAAACTTCAAATAGAGTCTAAAATGAATTAAATTTTTGAAATGATTGTTTAAATTTATATTGATTTCTTTTTTATAAATTTGAGTTTGATACATTTATGAGCTTGAGCTTGATATTATTAAGTTCTCAATTCAAAAACTTATTTAATTATTTAAAATTTTTATATTTAAAATTTATTTATTTAATTATTAAATTTGATAATATAAATTTATTTATTCATTTTGATATTTTTTAACACATTGACAAAAATTTATTAATAAATATTATTTATGAATATTAATAAATTAAATACATATATATTTAAATTTATTTATTTAAATTAATAAATTATTTAAATTTATATATTTAATTAATCTGATTTATATATTAAATAAATATAAATAAATTCTTACCCAATTAAACATCAAATTTATTCACAAAACTAACGTTAGTTCATTTACGACCTAACCGGAAAGATATTCCCGCCTGTAACGCCGCTTCATGTCGGAAACTCTGATATATGTCACATAACGTATCAACGCTTTTTCTCCTAAAATGGCATTCTCCAAATCCGATCGGCCTTCCCCTGGTGCGAGCCTCGCCCGCTTGCTGGTTTCCCAGGGCTCCTCTTCTTCTCCTTCCAGTCGCAGTGTCGCCGCGATCGGGGATCCTTTTTCGTGATCTGTTTCGGAATTGTGGCATCGGCGCCAGGGGATCATTCCTCGGATCAGACGAGCGTCGGTTGATCTGCTCGGATGGAACGGTATCGTGCTATTTTGTTTTGCAATGGCCTTGGTTTTTGATCTTGATCTTGTCCAATTGTTGGGAATCCGTCTGTTCGAGCTCTTTGAAATCTAGATTTTTGTAAGGGGGATGGAGTAGATGAAGAATCTATCTTTCTTCTTTGTTCGGGAACTTTCTGTTTGTGTGTTGATTTGAAATACGTTTGAACAAAAAACGGAATCTATCACTTACTGAGAAATATTGATTTTGATAGGACATTTGAGCTACTTAGCAAAGTGAAATTTGTCATCACTTTATTTGGACTGTGGTTGTGAGTCGAACGCATGTACACATATGCTTTCTTGAAAAGGAGATATGCAGGATTCTACTGATCAACATCAAGTTGGAGACTCGCCAAGAGGAACACTGCAGCAATCTCTTCGCCGTTTGAGTGGCAAGAAGTCCCCGACAGTAAAGGGTCAGCTTTCATCTCCAACTGTGTTTCCTGAAAAAAGAGGCAAGGCAAAATCATTGAAGAAGACTGATGCCAGTATCGCTATTGAAGATTCTGAGAAAGCAAAGCCGCATGAACACAGGATCGATATTGGGGATGAAAAATCTGATTTGTTAGGATATGTAGTTTTTAGCGGGAAGCTTACTTTGGATAAGAAGGCTAAAAGTTCCAGTGTTGATGAGCAACAGGAGTCAGGAACTTCAATCTCAAATGTATTTGAAGCAAAACTCACAAGCAAAGCCCTGATATGGGGTTCTAGTATTCTTAGCATCAATGAAGTTGTTTCCGTAAGTCAGTTGCTCTATTAGGTTACTCTTACTCATTTTTAATTAAAAAATCCCCTTATATTTAGTTGTAATTCTTTAGGTATCTTACCATGCTGGTGTAAGATATTTCACTATCCACGCATATCCCACTAAAAGGAGATCATGTGGGCTTTTTCTGAAACCACAAAGAGTTCAAAAGGATTTCCGCTTCTTAGCTTCTAGTTCACAAGAAGCTTTGCAATGGGTACAAGGTTTTGCAGATCAGCAATGTTCAATTAATAGTTTACCTCATCCCATGACTTCTAAAAAGCAGGAACCTGACATTGTTTCTGGCGAGCCTCTGTTTGATCTACCATACATAAGATGTAGTAGTCCATCAAGCATTCTTGTAATACTGAATCCTCGTTCTGGGCATGGCCGATCAAGTAAAGTTTTTCATTCAAAAGTTGAACCAATTTTTAAGGTGTGTGCAATACCATGATCATTTATTCTATTTCTGGGACTGTAAGATTTAATCTGCTCTGTTTATGATCTCATACCTATGTCCTTGACGAGTTTCTCTTGTTAATGTATTTTATTTATTCTTTATTTAAAATTTGTTATATTTCTTTGGATTAAAGCTATGTAAGCATGATGCAAACTATTTGTCGTCTTCACACTGTACTAGTAGTATCTGAGCTTGCTTTAACTTTGGTATAGAGAAGGGAATACCATTAATTAGATAAAGAATGAGTGGTTTAATTAGAGAGAGTATTGTATGATTGTCATGTGCTTCATATGCTAAATGGCACATATTATACAATTGTGGAGTGTTCCTCTAGACTTATGAATTAGAGTGTTTGATAATTAGAAAATAATTCATATAGGTTAATACAGTAGAGATATGAATGCTAAGGTGTATGTACGAGAGTAATAGAAAGTATAAGATAAAACATACTACAATATGATAACAATTAGGGTTTAAGATGTGAATGCTAATGTGTATGTATGAGAGTAGTAGAAAGTATAAGATAAAATATACTACAATATGATAACAATTAGGTGTGATTCTACATGAAGAGTTCAATGGAGGGATGAGATCTACATAGCTAACCAAAAATAGTTGGTCAGAATTGTAAGACAAAAGAATGATCTATATTAACTGTTGAAATGTTAACATAATGAAAGTTTAAGCTTCACATATATATTTTTTATATAGAATTAGAATTCAGCATGCAAGATTCTCACTATTAAACTATAGTGAGAATTTCTTTCTATATAAAATATATTACCATATCATGGCAAAAAATGTTACATTTACAAATCATCAAACTATCAAAGCATGTACTTGATGAAGGGTATAACTTGAAATTTCTCATCTATCAAAAACTGGTACCAGCTTGCAGGCTTCAAGATGGAAGTAGTTAAGACCACATATGCTGGTCATGCAAGAAACCTTGCTTCCACAGTCGACTTCAGCACATGTCCTGATGGTATGTTGCTAAGTTCATTCAACCTGATCTTTCTTCCAGCCTCCTTGCTCCTTATTGTGTTTAAAATCTTCTTCTAGGAATTGTTTGCGTTGGTGGTGATGGAATTGTCAATGAGGTCAGTTATTTGTTTCACATCCTGTGTTTTCTTATATATTCCTACTTGAATTTATGTTTATATAAGTTATGAGAGAAACAACAATAGCCTACTAAAAGAACTAGATGAATAAAGAGAATGCATCTTTGGTAAACTAAAAATCGAGAACAACTTCGCTAGTCTTGTAATCGATACACATGCATGTGGTCTCTTTTCAGATGTGCAAGATATGGAATCCAAATAAATGTTTTCTCATGATTATTTCTTGACTTGCACTACTGTTTTGTGATGGTGAATGGGCTGGATGTAGAAATTGGGGTCATGTTCGATTAGAAATGAGTCAAACTGGAGGCCACTGCTTCAACTGAGTTCAGGGAAATGAATGCACGTTTATGCTTGTTAGCTTAGAGAATTTTTCATATTTGAATGGCTGTTTTACAGTGCAATTGTCTAGGGTGCGAGCTAATTCTATAGTGCATAATTTGTCTACAAATGAGTGTCTGTGGTTTAGGATAATAAAAAATGGTGTTAAAAGACTTTCTGGAAGTTCTGCTAATGCCCAATTCCAAGTTTAATACCAAAATAAAGAAAGAAGATTTTCATGAAAAACAATCATTTAGTGATTGAGAAGATGAATAAATTAAATCAGTATACTAGATTCATTATGAGGAACCAAATCAGCATATCTGTTCCTATTGTACTGGAGAACCACTAATTACATTTTAATATTCTTCTGCATATTTTACCAGATTTCTCAGGATAAAGTCATATGCAAATGAATTGAGAAATTTTCAGCCTTTTGGCATCACTTTACCCACCTCTAAAGATAATTAATCTGAAACTTAGCTCTCCCAAGAAATGTTCTTGTGTTTGATAATTTCCTAGTATGTTTCCATGATTTCAGAAAAAGAAGTCAATTAAGCAAAGACAACATTACTATCTTATTATCTAGGCATTTCTTGTAACAAAGCTACTAATGTTGTAAGTTAACTAAATTTACATGTATAGAGGTTTGATGCATTAACCATTATGCCTTCTAATTGTTTCACAATGTTTTGATTGTAAGCTTTACTTTATTTTCCAACCAATATTCTTTCTCTAATATTTGCATGCTTCTCAAATGATCAAATCTACTTACTTTGTAAGTTGTAGAATGTTAACATTAATGGAAATTATTAGGGTTCATGACCCTAGGTACTTCCCTCTACCAATGTATGTTGTTCATCAATATAAAAATTAAAAGCTTGTCCTTGGTATTAAGTGTTTTTTACATTTGAGTTCCTAAGTCCATAATACTCCCCTCAGACTAATTCAAATATCTTATTGAAACTCATCTTTTTACAAATATTCTCACATCTAGAACTCCTTAAGGGCTTGGTTTGTAAATATGCTAGCTATTGGATCTTAAGAAACAATTGACAATTTTATTGGATTTCACTCTTTAAAATGAAGAGTCAATCAATCTCTATATATGTTGTCTTCTTATAGAAACTAGACTGTAGGACTATAGGCTATAAGCATGGCAACTTGATTATTACAATACAATTTTTGGGAGCTTGTTTCAACTCATTTTAACTTATTTCATCCAAATGAGCTCACATGTTAGTGCCATAATCATATATTTTGTCCTTGCACTTGATCTAGCTACAAAATGTGCTTCTTACTCTTCTACAGGATTACTTCTCAGAAGAACATGTGATCATTTCTTTGTAGGGGAGTTTTCCCAATCAATAGGGGTGAAAATTGAGGTTGTGTTGTTTTAACCATGTCAATATAAAAGTGTATAAAATAATATAAAAAATAATTTTACATGATCTAATATTAATAAAACCTTCTAATACAATAAAAGATTTAACAAAAAAGTCATTAAAGTTATTAAAATTAATTTAATTTTGTAAATGAATTAATTTTTTTCTTATTTATATGTCTGGGTCATACTTGTCATTTCTGATTTTGTCTTTGTTGACCATGTTTTTATCTAATTGGGTTACGTTGTGTTATTAGGTCATATCCAATATTGTCATCCTACCAATCAATATTAGTGTATCCCACAGTTTGGAGATGATCTCATGAAAATAAGAAACTTTCTTTGGAGCATTGTTATGATACCTTAGAATTCTTAGGTTTGCATCTCAGTGATCATGCATAGGGTTTTACATTAACTGCAAATGAGATTTTTTATCTTCTACTCCATTATAATCAACATGGTGCTAAAAAGGCTTGAAAAATAGTGTTAGGATGTATCGAAGTGGTGGTCATGGTGTATTGAATTGTTAGTTGAGGCATTGAACATTTTGAATCGAGTGGAGCTCTAGAGTTTCACCAAACAAGATGATGACATTGTGACAACTATTTCTTTTTTTTTTTTTTTAAAAAACATAGGAAATTCATTGAAGGATTTGGTTGCAGGTTTCTGTAGTAATCCAACCCAATAGATCGATCACCGCTTGATGATAACTTAGGTATGATTAGTCACCAACTATAGAAATCGAATGATGGAGATGACAAGGAATTGGTCCAACTGTTCGTGACTTGTGATGCATTTACATTTTCTGGGCACCCACACTCACTTATTAGAGGAGTCAGTGAACTCAAGGATGTGCAGGGCTGATGTGGAGTTTCGTTGGCAACCGAGCGGTGAACAATTATTGCAAGGAGGAATGAGATGTTCAGCGTAGTGATATGGTGGTGGACAATACTGTAGGAGATAGTGCGCTCAAGGATGTGTATGAGTTTGGTCCTTTGCTCTCCTTGTGGCTGAATTTTGGAATTGCGGAGATGACAGACGTGGGACATGGTCTGAGCAGCTTGCTACCCCTTTGCAAAGGAAGGGAGAGGAGATGATGATTTGGTTCTTGGTGCCTGAAATTATCTCACACACACGAGGACAACATGCTGTAATCAAGGAAGGCAGCACATGAAGATGAGGGAAGGGAAAGATCTAGTACAAACGTGATGGGGATTGCTTTCGTATCATGTTAACATTAATGGGAAACTTTTACAGATCATGATGCTAGGTGGTACCTTTGCCTATCTATATTGTTCATCACTTTGTATTAGGTGATTTTTACATTTGAGAGTCTAGGTCCATGACACAAAACATTGATGCTTAAAGCATTCTGCCTTCTTCCTTTTCATGTATGTATTTAGCATAAGCATTGGATATAGACATGGTACTCTCATCTGAATGATCTATGCCTAAACTATCTTTCAGTTACTCTTAGATCACATATGAATACCGTTAGTTTTCCCCTTTGTAATACTGCCTTTTTTTGCTTAAAAATTTTGCAGAGCCATTTTCTCTACACGATGCATAAGTTGCAATTAGATAACTTGCTGCAAGTAGATATTTCACCAAGCATTGATTCTTTGTAAATGCATAGTTTTGTGATGGCACAGGTTCTCAATGGGCTTCTAACTAGAGAAAATCAACAGGAAGCAATTTCCATGCCAATAGGTGTGATTCCTGCCGGTTCTGACAATTCATTTATTTGGACTGTTTTGGGAGTGAGAGATCCCATCTCAGCTGCAATGGCTATTGTCAAGGTACTGCTGATAGTTATTATGGTAATAACAAAAATGGAAGCAAAGATTGTGTTGGCTTTTATCAACTCTGTTAGCATGCAGTGCCCAGAAGATTATGAAAATTTTATTAAGAAAAAGTTGTACAGGTAGTTTTACTCAAGGACTCAAATATTGTGTTGTTTCAGTCTGCATGGTGAAACATCTTGTTCTGTTGGTTGACCAAAATTGGCACTATATCACGCATTGTAGTAGTACAGCTCCACAAATTATTTTTTATAGTGAAGACTTTTGGTACTTCATCGAAATATTATTTTCAGGAATTACCGAAGGCTGTGTGGTTTGTTAGTTAACTGTTCCTTTGAAGTAGTTTTAGCATAATTTTCAACAGTGAGTTTAATATTTTGATTCAACCAAGGTTAATGGTACAAAAAAATTATGAGAAATATACCAATTGATTCAAGTTATAATATTCTAGGTTATTATTATTTTATTGTTCAACTATTGTTGAAATTGGTTTCTTTATCTTATCAACTTATACCATTAATTGCCATGATTACAGGGTGGACTCACTGCCACTGATGTTCTTGTTGTTAAATGGATCCAGAATGGCATCACTCATTTTGGAACAACTGTTTCATACTTTGGCTTCCTGAGTGATGGTAACTTCATAAATTTGGTTTGCTTTCTATATTTTATTTCCTAACATTCTTGTACAATTGATCATGCTCCATTAGTTCTTGTCCTTTGGGTAATCTATACACTATGCTTCCATGCAGAGACAATCCTTATGCATTCAGTAGTGACATAACGAAGTTGGTAGTAGCAAAATTGACCTCTCTTGGAATGTGCTATTCTATTTGTATTCTGGAGATCCTCCTTATCTTACCTGTTAAATTTCTTTGAATCACTCTATGTATTTAAGTCCACAATCTTTGTCTGGGACTGCAACTGAACCTTAAATATTCAAACCAAAATTAGATATATGGCTTATAGCTACTGCCTAGTCTTCAACATAATACATTGAAAAGCATTTGTCCAATATATTGTGCGGAAGGATCGTTCAGCTATAATAATCATAGATCACTTGAGAACATTCTAGTATGAAGCCAGAACTTTTGTGGAGGGATCAGCTGCTAGCATCTCCATTAGTTAATATGCATTGTCATTTTCATTCGTATACAGACTGAATCAAACTAAGACCAATTGATGTATAAATTAAGTTTGAATTTATTTTTGAGATGTCTGTTTGTGCTTACTTTAGAGTTCAAATCATCTGCAGTCCTGGAACTCTCTGAGAAGTACCAGAAACGCTATGGTCCCTTGCGCTATTTTGTGGCTGGGTTTCTTAAATTTCTTTGCTTACCAAAGTACAGTTTTGATGTGGAATATCTCCCAAATACTAAGGTGGCAAGTCCGGAAGCAGAAAGTTCGGTAGAACAACATAAAATTGACATGTCAGACCTCTATCTGGATATAATGCGGAGATCAAGAAAAGAAGGCCTTACAAGAGCTTCTAGTTTATCTAGTATTGATTCAATTAGGACTCCTGGAGGTGACCTGGAAACTACTGGTAGCACTACTGCAAGCAGTGAGCCATCCGAGTTCGTCCGAGCACTTGATCCGAAGTCAAAGCGTTTATCCTTGGGGAGAAATTTAATGACTGAACCAGATGAAGTCCTTCATCCCCAGCCTCACCTATCTTCAAATCCAAACGGGCCAAGGACCAGATCAAAATCAAGAACGGATAGAACTTGGGCAGGTCTAACTGTCACAACTGATGCCAAAAGCTCTTGGGCACCTACCTCTTTGTATGACAAAGAAGACATTTCCTCAACTGTTTCCGATCCAGGACCAATCTGGGACTCTGAGCCAAAGTGGGACACTCAGCCAAAGTGGGACGCTGAGCCGAACTGGGAAACTGAGAAACACATTGAGCTGCCTGGGCCACCACTTGACGATATTGAATTAGGGATGAAAGAGGAGCTAGTTCCAAGCTTAGAGGAGAAATGGGTTGTTAAAAAGGGTCGGTTTCTTGCTGTCCTGGTATGCAATCTTTCTTGCAAGACCGTTCAGAGCCTAAGTTCGCAGGTGGTTGCTCCAAAAGCAGAGCATGATGATAAGTGTTTGGATTTGCTATTAATCAATGGAAGTGGAAGGCTGAGGTTGTTGAGATTCTTTCTGTATCTTCAGTTTGGTCGGCATCTTTCTCTCCCATATGTTGACTACGTCAAGGTATGGTAACACTGTCATACCTTTGTTTTTCTATTTTTTCGCTAATGATTCAGTGAGAATGAAGTTGCTATTCTAGAAACAAAAGTTTTCATTCCCAGGAATACTGAACATGATCAACAAACAAAAGATCCCTCAAAGAAATGACAATTCTCTTTTCCCTTTTCTAGTTCTGCACTTTTATATCTGCCAATCTTGTTCCTGGTATTGCAGGTTAAGTCCGTGAAGATTAAGCCTGCTGCAAACACTAACAACCGGTGCGGCATCGACGGGGAACTTCTTCGTGTAGATGGGCAAGCTCTGTGTTCCTTGCTCCCAGAGCAGTGCAAACTAATTGGTCGTCGTGCCAAGGAACAAGCTTAAAGCTGAGCACTTTTACGCCGATCAAAGCATCTACCGTCCTTGGCTACAGCACTCCTGTATATTTAAGTGTTTTTTGGCATCACAGTGAATGAATCCACACTATCTATCGTCCATGACCACTTCATTCTTCTATCCCTTCCCATATACGATTTTGTCTCCCTCGAATAGTCTACCAGATTGAACATTGAGTTCTTTTTTTAATTTTTAGTTTTTGTTATTGTTGTTGTATGTACACTTCTGTATTCCAAATCTAGTACCCAAATATCATATTACAGTTTTTTTTTTTATTAATTTAGGTATTTAATTTTTACGATTTAATTAATTCTGAAAGTGGACTATTCAGCTTCATAGAATAAATCACCCTTTGTTATCTTATATATAAAAGGTTTTTGATATATTACATTTTCATAATCAAGTTTACTGTTATATTTAATTTTGTTAAATATTTTATTTCTGTCTTCACTTTTTATTTATTTATTTATTTTAAAAACACCTAATGTAATTGTAAAATGCTTAAAACGTGTATATTTATTTATTTATTTAAAAAAGAGAGAGAGAGAGAGAGAGGACAAAAACAGGTTCAACTCTCATAATGATTCAAGTTGATGCATTAAAATAACGGATGAGACAAAATTGACTAATCCACATTTGAATTCAATTCAGATCTCAAATTTTGACCTGGTCAAAGAATTTGATTAGACCCGATCAATTGTCCGGTTCAAATTTAATCCGTCAAACCGGTTCAAAATACTGTGAATTTTCAACTCTCTGACTCGTCCGAAGTGGCAGAATGCAAAATGTCCAACTTTTTTGGAATAAATAATTTTAAAAATATCTTTTTAATATTTTATTAATTTTAAAAAACCTATAAAAATTATTTTTATTTTATAAATTGACGAACAACGTATTATTCTATTTATAAAGCAACGAATTTAATTATTCAGGAAAAGTTTTGATAATAAGATGATTTACGGGGGTTGAAATGCAAATATGGAAAGGTGTTGCCCTGGTCTAGAATCTCTAAAGACTCCACTCCCGATGCCATGGCGCTGCCATCATCACACGACCTGCCTTGTTCTTGATTTCGGAGTGAAATCGGGAGGCGGAGGAGGTGGGAGTGGGGGTCCTCGGGAAGAGACTGCGGGGCGGGTGGGCGGGGGGACGGGCGATCGATCGATCGATGTGGGTTTGGAATTGGGTGGGACGTGGGATCGGGAGCTTCATCGGCAGTGCGGCGGGCGGCGAAGGGGGGTGGATCTGGATCAGCGCAGAGGGGGTAGCCGGGCGGTGGCATGAGGGCGTAGTCGTCGTCGGCGTGACGGCCATGGCCGGACTCGCCCTGGCCGCCACACTCGTCATCTCGACGCGGAGGTAAAAGAAAAGAAGCAAAGCCAGAAGGCGCTTACTTTTTCGTTCCTTATCGTCCCGACGAGTAGCAGGTTAGAAAGAAATCGATTATTTGAGGGGGATAGAGAGAGGGATGCCGTAGATGAGCGCCCTCCGACGAGCCCATACTTCTTCGTATTCACCATCTTCGTCGTCGCCTAAGTCGTCCTGGATCTATTTGAGATCGCTCCTCATTGTTGCCTCCTCACCTGTTCCTGATCGGTGAGTCCCCTTCTCCCCTTCTCTTCAATGCCTTTTCAGTTCCTTCTTATTTTTCTCTGAAGCATCGGTTGGATTCCAATATAAATCTTCATTCTCCGCATACACCTAGAGAACACCAGAAGATAATAGTTAAATGTCTTTCGTTCCTTCATTATCTTCTCACTGTCATGTTCTTCCTCTAGGGTTTGCTAGAAATTGATTATGATTGATGGCTGTTATTGTTCTTAAAAATAGTAGGAAAAGTGACGCTAGCCTCGTTGAACGAGATATTTAGGGCATACTATTTATTATATGAGAGATTGAGATGAACAAAAATTATCTTCATCTATCGGAGTAATAACTGTTAACTTCTTCAAGGAGTTCATTACAACTAGTGCTTCCTCAATTTTATCAGAAAGGGCCCAGATGTCAATTAACATTCTACTATGTCAGCTCTACCTCTATAATGGATCTTGTTATATTATGCCTATGTCAATTTTGTGTTTGGAATTTTTACCTGTTTAGCGTTAGATCACCTACACAATACCATAATTTTGAGTGTTGAATTGCCTTCTGGTCACTTTTGGTTGATATTAAACTCTTGTTCACTTGTCTATTTGGTCCCCTCAGCTACCAGCACTTTTTCTTTCTGTTCTCTTTGAGCTCTTGTATACTTGTCTATATTGTCCCTTCAGATATTGACGCTTTCTCTCTTTTTTTTTTTTCTGAATAGAATCATTGCGCTAAGTACTATTGAATTCAAGTAGTATAGTGTATGGAAAACAGCTTGAATAACTTGTTTGCCCATAACTTTGTGATGATGTCATCAACCATTATCAAATAGTAGCAATCCTTTTGGTTTCAACTATTCCTTGTCCCTTATTTCTTTGATCTTTCTACTCATGTTCATATTACTAAACTTAAATCTCTAAAATTTAACCAACAAACTATCAGCAGTCCCAATTTCATAGCTTAGCAAGGCTTTGATGTTATTATATTTGCCAAGAGTTTGAGACAAAGCTTCTCTTTTCCATTTGTAAGTTTGGATCGCACAATGAAAGCACTGAACAAGTTAGATAGGAGGAAAGGGGTATACCATGCATGAAATGAATATTATAACTTTCAGCTAAAGAGCCACTTTTTGTGCTTCCCTTGTATCCTATGTGCTGCCTGTGTATGAGATACATGGTAGATGCGAGTACTCAAAATCAATTTCTTCTAGTTAGTGATTGCACCTTATTTTACTGTATCTTTGGATGTGGAAAAAGTTTTATTATCTTCTTGTGTAGTAGGATGCAAAATTTTCAGCAAGTGAACATCAGATTGAATATAAGAGTGAAATTTCCTATCAAAACATTGAAACAGCTACAGCTTTTGTATGCCATCTTTAGCCTGTGCAATCTTATTGAGATATTCTTGGTTACAGATTTGATTGATGCTGTATGGTTCCATGCGGTATATCTATAGTCTAAAATCCTGCACTAAGTGGTAATGATTATAATAACAAATAGGATTGGTGTGACTGAATGTCTTTGTAACTATTGTGTTAATTTAAGAACCCATGGGCATTTGTATCAGGTCCTACTCTCCTAAATTTATAGGACCAGTATGTTTACCAAGGTTTTCACTTGTGTCATTGTTGACGTTCCTCATACCCACTACTCAAATCTAAGAACTTTCATTCAAGTACATGCTTTATCTAGTAATCACCCATCTAGCTGATAGCATTTTTCATGTATGATGATATGGGTGCTCCTTTCACCAGACTATAGTTACTAGCTGAAATTGAAATGACATTTGAATATACAGAATAAATATTAGTTATCAGTGGGAGATAAACCTGGAATGCATTTCCTGCCCATGCCAGATATGTTAACAAAAGAAGGCCGATAGGTAGTAGCCAATCTGAGAATTAGTTGGCCAAAGTTGCATGTAAGAAAAAAATGTTGGATGTTTTTGCAAGTTCATTTATTCAACTTTTATTGTTTGGGAATGAATGTATCATCCTTTTTTAAATATTAACTTGTTTACCCTCTTCACCATTTAGTCCTTTCATAACATTGCCATAGTTTTTCAGAGGCAGCCTTCGGTCACCATGGTCTCGAAGAAAAAGGAAGAATCCCCTTGCTAGGCACCAGTGGAACAATTTCTTCACCTCTGATGGAAAGCTTCGTGATGGTGGGATTAAGTTCTTAAAGAAAGCTCGTATTGTAGTAAGAATTGCCTCTACTATAATGTCACTTTTCAATACTCATATTAGTTGTATGATATATTTTGACAAAAAAAATTGAAGCAATTACTTGTGATTCAGGGAATTGACCCAAGCATCAGGCCTGAAGTCTGGCCTTTCCTTCTTGGAGTGTAAGAATCTAAGCCATATTTTCTGATCAGTTTTATACCTTGTTTTGCCTTAAAGTAGGTTGCAAAGTTTAATTTGCATTGTCTTTTTTTCTTAATTCGGAACAATTTTTTTTTTCTTTTGACTACTAGCTTTGTTAGGGTTTTATTTCATGTTAATTATCTAATTCATTTTTCTTTTGCATTTAGTTCTTATTTTAAGCTTGTATCCTGTTTCACAAAGCATTTGCATCATTTAGGACATATACATTATGCTGATAGGTGCAAATACAAAGTATGCCCCCACCATTAATAGTTGGCTTTTAATATCAGTAAAACAATAGTTTAAGTATGTCTTGAGGATTTAATCAAATCCATCTGTAAAACATAGCTTACGTCAATGACAAATAACGAAATGCAAATAAGTTTCTAAGAGCTAACCAATATATTAGCACATAGTGGATATCCAAGAGCTATACAAATTGTTGGTCCTTAGGAACAAAGTTGCTTATAGGGAACAAAATGGAATGTAACAAAAACTAGAAAAATAATTATTGCTGTTTTATAAGTAGTTCTAACATATGTAAAGCTTCTATTAACTTGAACATTTGTTCATATATGTTAATTATTATCTCACTTTCTTATTGTTGAAACCAGATTTAAATAGTCATTTATAGTCCTCAGTTTCTAAAGACTCTTTTCTGCAATACAAGCTTCATGCTTATTTTCTTTACACACTCATCAATTAGCTAATATCATTTTTAAATTGTATGCGGTAAATAAATTTTTCTTTAAGATAATTCATAAGTTGATCTAGCAATAATGTGAAAAGATAGGTAAAAAGCTGACCTTTCCTCCCTTAAATGTTAATCTACAGTTATATCATTTGGTGGACTGTATGTGATCTGAAGTCCAAACAATAGTAACTGCATTATCATATATATCCTTTGTAATATCAATATAAATATTTTTTTCTTAAATATGTCATTATAATTGTCTAGGGATTTGATCATAATTTTTTTTGTCTATAAATTTAGTTTCTCCTTTATGTATATATTGATGTATTATTTAATAGAAATGTTAATGTGCTATGTATTGTCTCTAAATTTAGATTTCGTGCTTTTAACCTGCCAAAGAAACTTATTCAAGTAGTTGTAAATTTATGATCAATAATACACTAGTATGGTAGATATTATTGAGTACATACTATATCTTAATATCTTGTTAATTACTTTACCTCTACATATTAATTATATGTTATACATCTGTCTTCTTCCTCCAAAATTCCTTTTCTTTATCCAAGGAGTCAGTACTCTTTTTTGCCAGAAAGGCCTTCATTTTCATGGTTGCTGCCTATTCTATTACCTGCTGACATATGCTACATGTTTGTTCTCGTCCTTGTAACATACACTACCAATTTTTTAATTGTTATTAATGTTTTACTTAACGTTATATTGACAAATCTTGTGTGTTTGTATTGAAAAATACCATTGATAGGTTCAATCAATAAAGTTAAAGATGTGAGCGGTAGAGGTAGACAAAAATGAATATAGTTAACACAATTAAAGATAATTTAAAAGTTGTGAATGGTATTTCAAGTTGCAACATAGGATTATATAAAGTTTATCTGTGGGACATGATCTATCTATCACTGATCTGATGCTGTTGCTTCCGGTGTTTTGTGAACCTAATTTTACATTTTCTCATGCAGCTTTTCCTTTCAGAATTGCTTAAACAAAAGCCTCAGAAATTTCAACAGTGGAGGAAAACGATGGGATTTTTTTTATGTTTTTAGAAAAAAGAACTTAGAAAAGAAATCTGTTATTCTTCACCTATATGCTGATTTCTCATTCTTACTCTTGATTCAAGGAGATGTCTGATTTCCCAAACGGATTTATGATCTGCCAAAGTTGATCGTAATACAACTGTGCAGCTTCATAATGGACATACTAATTTTAAGGCCTATGATTAGAGTTGGAACAATATAAAGCTTAAGGTGTGCAAAGAGGCCAGAGGGAGACAAAGGGAAAATGATTACAAGATTTACACGGTTCAGACATTACTAACCACATGATATTGATTAGAGCTCAATGGTAGAATAACATTCATATAAGAAACGTACATCATCAGCAACATTAAGATAGATATTGAACAGTTTATCTTTTGATGAATTCGTCCTGTAAATTTTATAGACCTTCTTGGTAAACAATATCTTGAATGATAAGAAAGATAATTCAGGATTTGCACAAAATAGGTTATGGCATTTTGAATGCTGTTCCAATACTTGATAAGATTTCGACTATTTTGTGTTGACCTTACATTACAAATTGCCACCAATATGCTTGTGCTTCCCAACCTGGGGCATCCTCAAATTCCTTTGTCCAATTCTATAAGGTCTAATTTGCTTCCAGAAACAAACAAATAAAAAAACAGTTTTGTTCTTGATGAAACAGATTTAATTAAATATGCAAAGGTATATATATATATATACACTTTACATTGTTTGTGGGAATCGCATTGTGAAATAATTCATCTATAGAATCCCTCACCCAAAGTTATTGTCACTATGAGTCTGCTATTAATACAACCTTGGTCTGTGGGCTGATTGCCCACATTGTGTCTAGATGACATTCTGTTTCAGAAAGTAGAAAAAAAAATGTCATATATGCTCTTTTCAGTAATCCATTATGTGAATTTATTTGAAGATTTAAAGAATTACATGGACAAGTACTGATCTATGTTTCTTTGACGTGTAGCTATGACCTGAGGAGTTCAAAGGCTGAAAGAAATGTTGTTCGAGCACATAGGAGGTACATGTTCCACTCTGCTAAGCAAATATCTGTCATGACTTGCATTTTCTTCTCGTTACAGTTTATGAATATGGTTTTTTCGATGGAAAAAGTTCCTTTATTATGCTTCCTACCAGATTTAATTGCTATGTTCTTATTACAGGAAGGTATATGAAAAACTTAGAAGACGATGTTGGCAATTGTTAAATCCAGGCGATGATAGTGGCAATGAGCTAAATGAAATGAGTGAAACCAAATACAGAGACAGTCCTAGAGTGTGTGAATCTGTTTGCTCGAGTGTCAGGGAATCCCTTTCAATTGGACAAGTAAGCTCATTCAGTGGCACTTTGGATCATGTGGCCCATGAGGAAACAGGTACACCTGGCCATGTTATCGTGGAAGAAGATGAAAATAGTGGGATCACTTGTGCAGATGTAGATGCAGATGCCGATGCTGATGATACAGAATCTTCTTACAGTGAATCCTCTAGTGATGAAGAACCTAGCAGCACTCTAATGTCCCCCGCTATACGACTCAGTGAAGCTGATCCTAAACTTGCCAAGATTGCTTCTTCAATCGGAGAAATCCCCAAAGGTAGCCAAAGAGCTGAGAATTTCACAACATGGCAACGCATCATGCGACTGGATGCTGTTCGAGCCAATGATGAGTGGAAAATTTATAATCCGTCCCAAGTCAATGTTTCCAGAGACAAGGCTATTAAGTTTGCTACCTGCATCAGCTTGAAAGACTATGAGCACTTGGAGCCATGCCGAATTTACCATGCTGCACGTCTAGTTGCGATACTGGAAGCCTACGCGCTCTACGACCCTGAAATTGGCTATTGCCAGGGAATGAGTGACCTTCTATCTCCCGTACTCGCTGTCATAGAGGAAGATCATGAGGCTTTTTGGTGTTTTGTTGGATTCATGCGGAAAGCTAGGCATAACTTCCGACTCGATGAGGTAGGCATCAGGAGACAACTAAGCATCGTCTCTAAGATCATCAAGTCAAAGGATGCTCACCTCTATAGGCACCTGGAGAAGCTCCAAGCTGAGGATTGCTTCTTCGTGTATCGAATGGTGGTTATCATCTTCCGCAGAGAGCTAACCTTCGAGCAGACTCTCTGCTTGTGGGAGGTTATGTGGGCAGATCAGGCGGCAATTCGAGCAGGGATTGGGAAATCCATGTGGGGAAGAATCAGACTACGAGCTCCGCCCACTGATGATTTGTTGCTCTATGCGATTGCGGCATCAGTCTTGCAGAGGAGGAAGCTGATCATCGAGAAGTACAGTAGCATGGATGAGATTCTCAGAGAGTGCAACAGCATGGCGGGGCAGCTCGATATCTGGAAGCTTTTGGGTGATGCACATGACTTGGTGGTGAGCCTTCACGATAAGATTGAATGAGTGCTAGCTAGGTCATCGTTCCTCCTCCATGCTGACTTGTAGTGTCTATTTAGTTTTAGTCGGTTCTGGTTCTATTTCTATCGATTATTATCTCCACGTCGTCTATCGGCTTTCAGAGGCTCGAATTGAATTGTTGCTTCACGCTTCAAACAAGGCATTTCGTGCTTTATACCTGATATAATCATTTAGATAAGATCTCATATGATGTTGTTCGTGTTTGCATTGAACGGAAAGTTTTAGCATGTTCTTTTTCAGGTATGGGATCACGGTGGAAGCTTGATTTCTTTTCTTGTTTGTCTATTTAATTGAAGGTCGCATTTTATTATGATCCGATGGCTTTGAATTGTGAGGTTTTATGATGTTTGTTTCTTATTCGTCACTGAGAATCCCAATAAAAAGTTAGGAGCTCGAATTCTTTTCTTTTTTTTTTTTCATTTGCCTAAACAAGTACTCCGTTTAGGTAAATAAGTTTACTTTTATAGTTTATATATATCATGAGTATTCTTTTTTAGTTTATGCATCCAGAACATTGGGAAACTAAAGTAGCTGAGGATATTTTTCAAAATAAAAATAAATACAGAAAAAAAAACTAGGATAAGTATCTATTACCAATGTTTGGTATTGTTAATATTTGGAATCACTCAAAGGTTATGCCAAATGTTGAAATTAGTAATAGAAAATTTTAATTTAATTAAATACCATGTCACCAATAACCTCTGCTTTGGCAGAAATTTTCCAAGTTGTCGGATTTTTTTTTCAGAAAATCCCCGGAAGGAATCTTGAGGCCTATCCCCCGATCGCAATGAATTCTTGTCTTCGTAAAGACAAATTTAAAAACATTTTGAAACAGGCGTGAACAGAAAACAAGCATATCACAGAAGTATCGAAGTAATATTGGAGAAAAATAATTACAGTGCTAGATTCCATGGCAGGACAAGCTCATTTCATCTGTCTGCAATCAATGATGTCTCTGGCAACCATTTTAAAGCGGGTTGAGAAATAAGCCTGTCTGTAATTTAAAATTGTAAGAGGTATTTCATCTACCGAAGTAATTAATATATTTCATTTGGGTCAACGAAATATTTTAACAGACGAAGTACACTTCAAACAAGATAAGCAAACGACCGTCGACAAAGGAATGAAGATAACATCAACCAGCCACAAGATCATGTCCATGTCTTGCAAAAACTACTAACTACTACTACTACTACTACTACAACTACTATTGAGGATGTTCTAGGAAATTGAAATACCATCAATAAAGATCGTCCTGACATTCATTTGATGGCCGCGTTGCAAAATGCTTCTTCAAGTCTATTTTACCGACGTCGAGGAGAACGGCTGCAAACGAGAAGCAGCAGCAGATCAGTTCCAAAGGACATCAGTAGAAAGTAACAGAAGCAAAAATATTTTTAAAAACAAATCATAAACTGCTGGATGGGGCATGTGACGCACAAGCACCTGATTACAAAAAGTTTTGCTGTCCTCACCTCCGACTACGACCGTACTCGGGACTCCTGCTCCTACCATATGAGGGAGCATCATACCGGTCATATAGAGGACTCCTAGCTCGACCGTAGTCTGGGCTCGGGCGACCCCTTCGGTAGGCAGGGCTGTCTGAACGTCCATAGCCACCATCGTGCCTATCGTGCCCACCACCTCTTCCTCTTCTCGGGCTATCACGTGGTTCGCGGTCACGGTCGCCACCATCGTCATCATCTCTGAAGGCATACTCGACTGTCACCATCCTGTCTAAAATCTTGCTGCATAACCAATAGGAAAATATACAGAGAGTAAGCACTAATCAACGGAAAGGTAGGTTTTAGCTTAAAACAATTTATTGCGATAGAAAAATTCAGGCAAACGGGTATTAAGTGAATTACATCAAACAGAAATTAGAAACCGAAACATAGTAAAATAAACATAGTGCAAAAATACTTGTTTTGAGATTTGTAAGGAATTGGAAAATGAATTTTTCAAAGGAAATAAGCAATGGGTAAGAGATGCAATTTGCAAAGTAATTTTAATTAATTTTAACAAATGTCCTAGTTATTTTTCTTTAATTGTCCTAGTAAGATGTCAAGGTTCAATACTCTTTACTTTAATAGAAATAATTTTAATTTAGCTAGAGTTTAGCATCTTTTAGATGATATAGGTTCTTTCATTTGGTAAAATATTATTAGAATTATTGCGTCTCTCAATTGGTGTAATATTGATTAATGAATCTTTTCTTTGATAATCCATCGTACACATGTTGAGATAGTTACCCCTTCATTAATTTTTGTCCCAGGTTCCTGTGTTGTTGTTAGAAGACTCAATATTTGATGTTGTAAATATTGTGTTGTAGATTATAAGTAAACTAATAAGATGGTCTAATACACAACCAAGCAACAACAGCTGTAGATGAATTATGAAACATTAAGAATAAACAAATAAAACTATGAACTATAAAGAAGGAATTAGAACTACAAAGATCAAACATATAAACTGCAGCGACCCATGAAACTCATTCAATATAAAGATAACTTATTTAAGCAAATGCAAGCACAAACATTATGTCAAACTTAGCAAATAGAAATTTTCAAGTAACGATGAAACAACTGACCTCATGTTGGTGTTATCAAGGGCTTTGGTTGCTTCCTCCTGGGTCTTAAACTGAATAAATGCAAAGTTCCTTCTGATCCGAACATTAGTAATCGTCCCATAGGGTTCAAAATGCCTTTCAAGATCTCTAACTCTTGTACGAATTGGGTCAAAATTGATAACAAACAAGGTTCTAGTAGGTTTTGTATTTGCTGCTGGTCTAGAACTGTCACGATCTCGCCCACGTTCTCCTTGCTGAAAAATTATGCCAGTGAAACATGAATAGCAGAAAATATGCAAAAATGTTAATTGAATTTGAATATCTACAAATTAATGTGGTTAGTATCACTATATCAATTGCACATTCTGAATCAATATCTACGGTTCCAATTTGGGTCATAGGGTTGAGTTGAGGTGATTAATCCAAAACTTTGGACAGATGGATCCTATGATCTTCTGATAATAGGAGGTACCTGTAAGATTCTTGCCTTCGTTATCAAGGCAGGACAAACAAATAGACAGATGAGGGCTGTCAATTTTTAAAGTCATTGCAGAAAGTCAAGGTCATTGATGCAATATTATTTTAGATCTTCGTTTGCTGGAGAAGTCAGATTTACACTGGCTGGAGACTGGAGTTGCTTTTATTTTATTTTTCTGAAAAAAGGTTCTACAATCTGTATCCTAGACAACCTTAGAAATTAATATAATAATTTCTACTATGTTAAGATCATTTTTAGGTTAATATTACACCTATGGATCAGAAACATTTTAGCAGAAACATCTCCCTACAAATTGATTCATAATGGCATTTATTCAAGTATGTCTTACTCAAAGCAGAAATGGAAACTCAGCTGAATCTTGGCGATATTTTTAAACAATAGCAGAGGTTTGGTGAAGAGGTATGTGATAAAAGACCCAATGAAATATTGCATAAGTTAAAATTACTTTTCATTTATTTGTCTAATGGAATCTCAGAATTTAAAAAAAAAACACAGTTGAATTTTTCTTCCATGTTTTCATTATCCAACAAATATTTATATAGACATAAACCTAGGATCTCATTGAACACTCAAAAAAATTATGATGATCAAATTTGTTAGATAATATTTTCCACCTGTACATAAAACAAATTCTACCATAGTAAAATAAGAAGAAAAGTTACATTACCCTTGACCACTCAACTGACAGCCTGCGTCGACTATAACCAAAAGGTATACCATCAAGTCTGTGTATGGCATCTTCTGCATCACGTTCATCATCAAAATAAACAAACGCATATCCTGCCACAATAAATTATAAAATCCAATGAGGAAAGATACAAGAATAGTTTGATATTTCCAATTTTTCTTCTTGATAGTACTTTGTGCAAAATAGAAACATAAAATTATACCTGCAAATTATATGTAGGCCTTAAGAACATAATAAATCTAAACAAAAAGTTCTATAATGCGAAATAAGACATAAAGTCATACAATTCAAACCCAGATAGAAGTCATCACTGAACATGCTTCCCTGTGAGTAGAGCAAGTGTTCAGCTGGCATGAAATGATGACATCTGAGGACATGGCATGATGATACATTCTGTAGACAGGTAATGATGGTATTATCTGATGGCATGGCATGATGGTACAGATCCTCAACTATCAAGCTTGGGCAACAACTTTGGGCAATGCAAATCTTATCATGTGTTTGTTTGATGTATATGATGAAAGTCAGTTGCCTATTGATGGAGTTGATGTTCTGAGTTCTGAGAGAAAGATTTCCTTTGACATGGATGGTTTTCAAATAGAACCTGGAGAGCCTAGAAAAAGCTCTGCTTCCTTAGTAGTTCCTGCGTAAAAGCAAACTTTTAAAATAGGCATTCTTCACCAAGTTATTACAATTCTTGATCCTTGCAAGAGAATTCACTCTCATCGTGATTGAACACATGAATATTGAACAAATCATGTTCCCAGTCAATAATGCTTAAGAATTGTTTGTTAATTTATGAAACATCTTAAGCCTGAATATTTTTGAGATAGCTTGCTATGGAAAAAAAAAACTACAAACTTAAAGAGATCCAGTTAATTTATAGTGACATGCTGACATGATTAAGTCACCAATAGTTTTAAAACCAAACTGATATAATTGTGTGACTTAAAAGTTGTACGTATTAATTGTTCATCATATGTCCCATAATATTACTTATTGTAAAACAAGATTTCCAATTAAAGCAATATTTGAATGCTCTTACATATGTAAGATTAACGAAGTGACCAGCACACAGTACTTCCTCCAAAGCAACATTTTGGGAAGCTCATCATACAAAGCATTACCAATGAAAAAACAGGGGGGGGATTTCCCATGGCCCAACCCTAGTTTCCGTAGAGAAAATATAACCTAACCATGAGAAATGCTAAGTTCTACACTCTTATTTACAAAAGAAGGTGCATTATGCTACTTCAGAATGAGACATCATGAGAACATATCATGAACAAAAGCATAGATTGCAAATACATTGTGCTTTCACATAAGATACCAATGGCGACTTGGTTATTAAGTAGAGTATTAAGATATAATATAAGAAATGTGATATACATATTTATTTCAGAATAGAAATTAATCAAAATAGTTACTCATTTAAAAATACACTTCAAATACTAATATTAATATTGATGTATATAATTTAATTATATTATTAAAATATTATTTAATTTTGTTAAGATTAATCCCTGTTCTCTGCTGCTTATACTCAAGCTAATAGAATTCTTCACCAATATATCTCCATGAAACCACAATCCTCTACGAACAAACTAGAATGCCAGTTTAAAACTTCACGACCTCATCAAGGCTCACAGTCCAACTTCTAAGTTAAAATCTCTCTTACTCAGATAGCACTGTGTCATTGCACAAACAAAATATGCCTTGAGATTAAATCATCTAGATTGGGGACCTAACTCGCTAACTTGGGCTCAATCATTTACCAAAACCTATAAATCCAACTCAATGTTATTTCACCCAGACAAACACACACATCTCCTTGATTAGCCCTATATGGAGAAAAACTAGTAAGTCAACAATTGTTACAAGATCTAAAGGAGAACATCAGGAACGAGAATATAAAAATAAAAACATGGGTATACCATTGCCTAAAAACAGTCTTCATGGAGACGGTAACATCGATAACTCACTACCATTCCTCCAAAGGTGTTACGTAAGCCGAAAACAAATGTAAATAGCAAGGAATGGAGAGCAACATACCAGACTTCATGTCGATGCGATCTACCTTTCCATACTTAGAGAAGAGTCGGTCAAGATCCGTATGGCGAGTATCGTTGTCGAGATTTCCACAGAACACAGGCCTCATCCTCCCCAGCCAAATCCAAAGCAAATCTGCAGGCGAGCAGGAGGCAAAACTCAGAAAGAGTTAACAGAGAGCGAGGCTGCAGATCGAACAAGCTAAAGGAAGGAACCCTAACCGAAGGAGAAAGATTAGCCCGAAGCAGCACTGGAAAGTGGAAACCCTAGCGAGAAGCACGTTGCTTCGAGGCGGAGTGTTGGCCCAGGTCCCGATCCAAAAGTAGCGAAAAGTTCTTTGGAGGTCGCTTTAAATAGGGATGTAAATCTGGGCCGGGCTTGAGGTTAATTGGACGGCCCAAAAGCAATAACACAAGTCGGCGAGGAGTTAAATAATTGGTTTTTTTTAATGAAAATGATTTTTTTTTACTTAATATAAACAAATAAAGATTTCATAGTCTTTGAGCTTGGGCCCGTTTGGGTTGGCCAATCGAGCTATAAATTTAATGCAAAAAATCATTTTAAAAAACTAATTTATAATATGAAAAATAATTAAAAATAAAATTTTGTATATTTATTTTAAAAACTGTGTTGATAAATTAGTAAGTTTTAAAAATTTTATTATCTTTACAATGGATTAAAAGGACAATGTAAAATTTTTATAAAAAATAATTAAAACTTGTGCCAGCGAGCCTCTTGTGCTATGATAAGGTTGTTGGATGTGTGCACAAAGGTTGAATATTGGAAAAAATAAAATAAATGTAAATGAGTCAAGAGGAATACTGAAACATGTAGAAGCAGTTGTGAGCAACAGAGTAAACACTGAGAGTTTTGAGCTCATCATGTATTTTCCCTATTATCCCTAATAAACAAGCATGAACACTTGTTTACAAGCTCCACATAGAGCTAATAGATTGTTTGATTGATAGAGGTAGCTGAGTTGAGTGCATGAATTTTTACATTTGCCATAGAAATAAAAGTTGCAATTTGTAAGCAATAGACTGTAGCATCAGTTGGGAATGAAATGTTCACAAACAGAAACAGATAGCAGGACACCTATAAAAGCAAGTTACAATCGCTACAAAGAATCAGATGTGGTCAAATATCTTTGCCAGGACAGTTAAACTTGCACTAAAGCTTATTTTTCTAACAGCAAAGTCGGATCATACCATGAGCATTTGACCTTCCATTCAGCTAAGTTCATGAAATCCTTTATCCTAGTTTTTTTTCCCGCTTCAAGCAAAAAAAAAAAAAAGTGAATCTACAAGCAGTGTGAAAGTTTCAAGGATTGAGTTGATAGAAACAAGATTCGCCAACATTTCTCATGAGTCAATCTCGACGAAGAGGCTCGCCTGTGGGTGCAAGCCGGCTTCCTTTAGCGTCAACGAATGCTTTTCAGAGCCATAGGTCACACGGGGAAAGTTTGAAACTAGGGTGTAGTTTTCTGCTTCCAAGCCTCCCAAGGAATCAACATAGTCATATAGAGAGCTGATTGTTGTGGTACTATGAAACCTCCTTTCCTTGCGCTCTCCAGTTGGGAATCGAACAAGCACCTGAAAGTGATCATAATGTTTGCATCAGTTCTGTTACTCAAGATAATGCTTAAATTATTTTTAATCATCTTCCATACATACATTCATATATATAACATATCATAAACAACATAAGGATTTCAGTCATAACTTTCCCTTACTCTTTCGTTATATTTTCTCTTAATTCTCTAACCCAATGCTATCAATCTGAGGCCACAAATTACACGTATAAAAATGCTTCTAGCAGCTGATTTCAATTGATAATACACATGCTCTTAATTGGATACAAATATACACTCATTAAATTGCAGTTGAGATCTTGTTGTCTATGAGACCAGAAACACTAGACAAAAATTTGTACCAAAATGAATAATCTTCATAAAACTAAGCAAACAAGAAATGCAAACTAAAAATAATGTAAAGCGTGACCAAACAATTGATGGCACAAATATGAAAAATCTGCTATATTGTCAACAGATTTAAGATGTCAATCCAACATCTCAAGTCAACTTTTCCAACTGAACATTAGGAGATAAAAACTAGTTCAAATCATGATTAGTTTCAAGATATGCAACGTAGCTACAGACCAAGGATTGTGATCGAAACAGAGGACGATAATACTTATTTAAGGAATCTACTGTACATAAAAAGTAGATATGGCATCATTGAACACTTTATAGTAATAAGCAGCAGAAAATACTCAATGATGCCACAATCTATACACAATTTATATTACTAGCAAAAGCAATAAGCAGAAAGATATTGCAATTTCTGCACAAAATTGATACATTCACTGTACGTAAGCAAAGATCATGATTTTTTTCTTATCCTACTAGCTTAGCTTCTCTAGTTTCCAATCATTGAACCAAACTCAATGCATGAGAACCACCAGAAATTCATTCTGGTTCAACTTGAATTGATGACGTTAGTGTCCATGGACAATGTATTAATGCCACAAGAATAAAATTTTAGGTATAAATAGATAGCTTTTTTGAAACAAAAAAGGTATTTTAATTTTTTATAAACATACAGAAAAATATACTGGTAATCCAATAATATCGTTATCTAGAAAAATACATGTTCCATATAATAGTTACTATAAAAAGTCAAAGTATTGTTAGCTTGAAAGAACCTCTTATCATGGTCTCTTCATAACAGTATTATCTTCAATAGATGGCTTCAGGGAGTATAAACTCTGGAATACTCTATTCAGAAATAAAGAGCTTTGTGACACTTACTCGTGTAACGTCAGGCCCCTTGTCAGGTTCAGCACCCAATGCCATTGCTTTCTCTTGCCGTCTTCTAGTAAGAGCAGCTTCTTTTTCAGCAGCTTCATGAGCTGCTCTTGCCAAAGCCTCTTCTTCTTCCTTACGCTTCCTTTCAGCCTCTTCAGCTTCTCTCTTCAACCTCTCTTCCTCTTCTTTCCGTTGACGCTCTCTTGCCTGATTTGTTACAAGTTGCATAGGTTTTAGATGCTGACATGGTATGCATAGAACTTGCAGTAATATGGTACATTATCACATGTCTATGCACCATCAATAAACCAAAACCCAACTTAATAAAAAACGATGACATACTTGATCAGCTTCAAGTGCTGCTCTATATGCAGCATCTTGTTCTTCTCGTAAACGCTGATTGTTTCGTCGCTCTTCAGATTCTATTCTTGCAGTAATTAATGATGGGGCACATTCTTCAAATACACGTTGAAGCAATGTAAGCATTTCTTCAGGTGGCTTGGGGCCCTCAATCTGCATAATATATAAGATATAACCACTAGAAAGCCATTAAGAGAATGTGACACCACTCAAAAGCATATGGACAAGAAAATAACATATGAATCATGAAAAAAGAAAATAGTATATAATTATGGACAAGAAATAGTGTTACATTGTGCCACCTAAACATCTAACAGAAGAAGATGAAAGGGAGTGCATGCTATAAACACAGATAAGTAGACAACTTTTAACACATCAACCTGGAGAGAACCACGTGTAAGAAGTAAGGACCAGTCAGGTTTTCTTTGAGTTTGAAGACTAAAAACAATTTCAAAAAGTATAAATACTTATGTCAACTATCAGAAGCTGAACATATATTTCATCTTCATCATCCAAGCAGTGTTAGTGCAAATTGTTTTTTTGTGTCGGTTACATAGATCTAATCCCTTTGTTGAACTAAGCAACATGATATCTATCACCAGTGACATTCAGATAATACAAAATTCTTTTTAGTTACATTAACTAGAATCTTTTTTAAAAAAATATATATATAATATTTGCGAATATATAAAATCATGGGCATAAACCAAGATAATAAATGGCCCAAACTATCATATGTGCGTATTGCTTTACATAATTCCAAAAGGAGAAGGACAACAGTCTAGTAGCTATTGCTAAAAGCTTCTCCTCTGATGACAACGAGAATGTATTTTTAGAAGATTTCTTTGCCGTCAATATATAAAGGCCAAGAGAATTAATTAGAGTATATATATTGAAGACCACAAAGAGTGATGTACCTGATGAAGGAGGGCAATCCTTTGGTTGTCCGTGGCCACGACTATGGCACAGAATGGAAAGCGGGAAGCCTTGAGGCTATTACTCATCTTAAATCCTTCCTCTCTCCTAATGCTCCCGCCCCAAACCACAAAATTTTCAGTTAGAAAATCTACCACTGGGGGCGAGCACAGGGTTCCCTCGCAGAAGGCCGGCACATCCGGGTGCTCAGGAGAGTGCAGGTACACGAACATCAGCTTGAATTCCCTCTGTGCGCGCAGTAGAGCGTCCATGAACCCCTCGGCAGCGAAGCGAGGCCTGGTGTCGGCATGGTAATCCCTCTCAAAGGCGGCGACGAAGTCCCCCGCCTCGGCCGTGGAGGCCGAGACGGGTATCAGGCGGTCGCCCTCGGCGCCGCGTGGCGCGGCAAGGTAGCCGAGGATGCCGATGGTGCGGGAGAGGACACCTCCCGCGATCCAGAAGCCGAGGCCGACGGCGCCGGTGACGACGTAGAAGGGGAGGGTGACGATCCGCCAGGCAAGGCCGGGAGCCGGGGCGGCGACCACGGCTGGGGTAGGGGCGGAGGAGGAAGCGGCGGCGGCGGCGGGAAGGATCGGAGGCGGCGGGAGAAAGATCGGCGGCGGCGGAGGAGGAGGGGGCATTGGATGTGATAGAGGCGATGGCGAGCTCCAGATCCCAATTATGGGCGGAGAGGATCTCGGTGCAGAGATCGGCGTCCTCGATGCCGGTGATGGCCTGGAAGTAGCCCAATTTGTCCGCGAATCCATCCGCCATGGCCGCTGCTTCACGGAGATCGAATCGGGTAGGGTTCCCTTATCGGTCGTCTTGGCTTCTTCTATCGGTAGGGTTTGTAGCGGTGAGGAAGAGAGAGGGTTCACTGTGGTCAAAAGGCGAGCAGTTCGACTATATAGCAATAATAATGCTTAATTAATAAAAACATTTTATATTTTTCTCTTTTATATATATATATATAAGAAATATTATTAGATAATAAAGTCGCTTTCACGAGTGACGGAGGTTTCTGTGAAGGCTAAGGTTTCGTTATTGATATACCTATCTTTCTTGTTCTCATGATTCCTTCCTTCTTTATTTTTTTTTAATAATTTAAATATTTAAATTTCATTCGATTAATAGTCTTTTTTTCTGATTTACTTATTAAATAAATTTGAAACACAACATTTAAAGGTTTTCCTTATGATATTTGATTGAGATTAATTGAGTTCCAAGCTTTTAAGTTCGACATGAAACAGAAAGGGGAAACATTGGATGACATATCCTTCGTGATCCATTGTAATTTTTCAATTTACTTTCTCACAGATGATCATGAAATCAATTATGAAAATCATTAAAATAGCAGATTGAAAAGGATAAAAAGTAATCTAAGAGGTTGAATTAGATAGAGAACTCCTTTTATGTGGAGCATGTACTTTCCCTTTTATAAGGGTGAGATACCCGAATGAATGGAGAAGTGGAGAAGAAATCATGAGAAAGTGAACATGAAAGTGGATATTATGCCCCATGTCTTCTTGTGTCATATTGAATCCAATTAATAAAACTCGACTGGACAAGGGGAATCCCTCCTTCCAACTCAGCAACCCAACAGCTCGGCAAGTTTCATCGGCTCAGTTGATCGGGAAGTCGAGCACTCGGTAGAAGACCACTGGGTTACCTAATCTGATTCTACAATGAAAACATGACATGGATTTGTTGCGGTGGAGGAAGAAAGGCAACTCAAACTCGTCAAGCGAAGACCACATCCGAGCGCAATACATATTTTGTGTTCTTCGTTACGGTGCGGGCTTCGTGGAGCATACACTTGTGCCCGTGGATGTGGAGAAGTGCCGTTCCTTCTACTGGAGCAACCTGCGTAAAGACCGTCGTTATAACGAGTGAACCAAAACATTTCGATGAAATCTAGTTGCTATTAGTGAAATTTACCTCTGCAACAATCCCTCTTCCTTGATCATAGAAGACAGTTTCACCTCCAACCAAAGATTGCAGGGATTTATCCTTATTGCTGCTCTTTCCGGTAAGATATATTAGTAGGGTATATTGGGTTGTTTGCCCTCCTCCAAGATCAACACTCTCGTCGATATGCCGACCAAACCTTTGGCCCACGGTATATCTGATAGATATAAAACAAGTTACAGATTTTTACAATGATAATCAGGTCTATGATGCATCATCTAATATTGTAGTAAATCAAAATTTTAGTCCAATCAGTATGAGTGAACTTTATTGTTCTGCCTATTAAACAACATGTGAAACTCACATTGCATAGGTCAAGGCTTTCTCAGGCTATGTTCCATTGCACATATCTACATTTTAGCCAAGGTGGGATTGAAATTTCAAACCATGGAATCATCATTATTAACCTAGTGCTTAAGTCAGGTTGTATTTGGCAAAGCCACTAAAAAAAATGCATTCTAAAGTGTTTTAAAAATGATTTCAATTAAGGCAAAATTTTGCTATTCAACTACTATAAGTATCTTATATAACAAAGAGTAAGACTAATATATCTACCAAAAGCATGAAAAGTAATAAACTAAAAAAATAAAAGAAACAGTAAATATGTTATCACCTGTAAAAACGTATATTTGGATTCAGACCAATAGCAACCTTCCCCTGGAGCTTGATATCATCAAACACTCTTTTCAAGCCTGATTGCCATATGATTTCAGCAAGTAAGGGATCAGTAACTGATATGCGATCATTATCCCTAAAGGCTTCGCCTTTGGCTGGACCCTGGCTTCCTTGGTGAATAAAGCCAATAGATTCTGCAGCTTCCACGTAGGCCTTTGACTCAATGCTACTGAAGAAGTTTGCTATCTGCAAAAGTACTTGCAACATGAATCAGTCGTAATTATGCTTGAGGTTCATTTCAGACTTCTTTTTAGCAGCAAAAATTTCTATCGAGATAAAAAGCTTTAAAGTGTCATTTCATGCAAGAGTTTTCAGTATGTCATTCAGTACTGTGTCATGCTAACACCTAACATAGTTTAGGACACACACAATCAACTCAAATGAGTTTCAGTCCTTTAATCTTTAGCGCAACAAGTTACAAAAAATCCCAAACAACAATTGATGATGATACTTACTGATGCAGAAACGATTGTCATGCATCGGATTGGATGAGAACATTGGTTCTTGTAACATCCACCTCATAAATTTTCAAGAACAAGATTAAAAATGCCCCTACAACATCTACAGTTGCATAGTTCCATCACATATTTAAAATATATCTCAGATTAAAAATGCCCCTACAACATCTACAGTTGGATAGTTCCATCACATATTTAAAATATATCTCAGTTAACCATAGACTTTGAATTAAATTGACATAGTAGGAGCCAAAACACAAACAAGCACAAGCACCATATACGCTGTTTTTTTCCGACTCTAATATCACTCCTTTTCTGTTAGTATTGCTGTGGTTGGATTATCCCCTCTTACACTCCTCTCATTGTAGGAGAGAATTGTCTTGTCTTGGTTCTCAACAATACCGGCTGAAATAGGCAGTAACTATCTCAACATTATCTGTATTGGCACAATATAAGTATTCTGGTTGTGCTAAGTGATACCAATCAACACTTGAGCCCATGTTATAGGAAAATATAAAGGTATACAAGTCATACTATATATAGTATAAGAGTTTGACTTTTAAATAAATCACATGCTAGCTAGTGTCTTAAGCACCCATGTACACATCCTGGCCTAGACATATAGCATCTTTCTTGTTTCCTTGCTTCTTAACCAAACATGATATATTCTTTGCTTGTCCTTAATTTTGTAACCCAATTTCATCAACTATACTACCTTCCACAGCTTTTGAGCACCTTTGAGCATACAACTACAGATTAACATGCAGAATATAACCATAAATATAAAGTGTAACAAGATTAAAAGATTTCTTAATCCCTGTTTCGTTTTTATTCAACCATACATATTATCATCTTGTTCCCTTTATAAACAATAAATAAGAGCATGATTGAAGAAGCTTGCAACACCCAATTTACTTATAAGGATATGAATGTCTAACTTGGTTCCTTTCTAAACAGTTATAACCCTAATAAGTTATTAGTATATACAATAAATATTAATTTAATTTAAATATCAAAAAAATTCATATAGTAATATAAACTTTAAACAATATTGTTATTGCTAATTATAAACTATAAGCAAACTTTACTTCATTTACAGTTAAATCAAAGATAACTTGATTTAGAATGAAATTTAAATTAATTAAAACAATAATTTTATAAATAATTAAGAGTATTAGTTAAGGGCAACCCTACTAGTGTAGGGTCCTGGGAAAGGATTGGATCATATTGAATCTATTATACACAGTCTTATCTTGATTCTTGCATTTTGTAAGAAGTTGTTTCTGCGACTCGAACCCGTGACCTTAAGGTCACATCGCAACAACTTTACCGTTGCGCCAAAACTCCCTTCAATTAAGAGTATTAGTTCATTAAGAAGAAAAATTGATCGACTATTTGAGTAAAATGTAAATATATAAACTAGGTAAAGTTAATTACATAGTTTTCATATAGTTAACTTGTTTGTCATTTATCTATTGTCCATAACTTATCTCTAGTCAAACTGAGCTATTTCATGCAGCTCCATTCCTACTAGCCTAAGCTTTCAGTGATAGTTCTCAGCTAGTAAAATTTTCACATATAATGTATAATGAAAATTCATGGGATAACAATACTAATTTTCATCCTAATGGATAAATCTGATGATTGTGCTCCCAGTAGTTTGATAGTCACATTCATAGATCATTGACACATTGTAGGTAACTAGAAAAACGAATGAAAAAAGATAGTAGGAATGAACAATGAAGTCCCATTTCCAAACATCAACAAGACATAGAATCAGTAATGCAATGAAATAAAAGACTATAGTAGCTTGAGAAATACAATACTAGAATTGGTGGAAGCTAAATTGAAGGCTATAGCATAACACATTGAACTAAAGATCATAACAAGTTAGCATCAGCAGAAGAGGTTTGGATACAAGGTTGACATGAAAGTCATAATGTCGGTAGATTTAATCTAAACAAAGTTTCAGCTGTTCTACTATATTTGAGATATCAATGCAACATGACTGACGTTTTGCAATAAAAAAAGTATCACATGTACATTAAATCCGAGACAGGATGCAAGTTAGAATATACTACACAAACTCCCAAGTCTATTATACATTCATGAATTGCACAAAATGTGACACTGTTGATTGTGAGAATTCCACCAACACAAACTATTTTAGAAGCTCAGTCCGTCCACATGACCAGGTTATGCAGTAGGTGTTTAAAAAATTGGAACATGAGTCTAATTAGTGTCATCTCCTATCCAATCACTTTTTGTTTTCACAGATCTATTTGTGCTAACATGCTATTTGTGCTAACATGAAAAGGCTGTGAGAAGAATGAGTACTCTTTGCATGATGTCTCCTACCCATTTACTTAGAATCATAATATTCTTGAAAATTGATATGTGAAATTAAGATATGCAATGAACTTAGAACAGCCAACAGTGTAACAGTTGCATTCCAAAAGAAAGAGCAACAAATAACTGTACAGTAATACAGGGAATCTTGCTAAAGTAGTTGTATGCTCAAACCTCACCCATGCCACAAAACAAAATGTTTGGCACTCTAAATAACAATGGAAGAACCAAATGCATATCCAATTTGACATGCAAGGATTCTTATCCACCCACAAAGTTCAGGTAAAATAATTAATTTCAATGCCCTAACAACCCGTCAATAAATGCTTGTTGTTTTCCTTCTCTAGATCAGGCTATATTCTTCTACCTAGTATCCTAATTACATTTCTTCGGAAAACAGGGTGGAATGTAAAATCAAAGTACAAAAATAGCCAATTAGCCGCACGAAGGTGGATAACAAAAAATTTGGCACTGGATCCTGAGAAGTTCATAATAATACACGATTATGGGGTATCTTTCCAATTTATTGCATGACTTTCATGACCCGTAACCTGCGCATCTCATTATTAATACAAACTCCAAGCAACTCGTTGTTTCTCGCGATTAGGTTTGGGAAAAACACAGTATTCTTTTGTTCTTCTTCCTTTTTTTTGGCTAAATAACACTCGAACATGCATCTTCAATTCAGAATTTTGCAAGAAAAATCAGCTGGGATTTAAAAACTGAAAATTTCAAGAAGAAAAGCAAAAGCGAAGAACAGGAGATGGTAAAAGGGGGCGGTCTGAGAAATAAAACCGTGAACAAATTGGTGCCCTTGAGGCGGTTGATCTGGAGATCCTTCTTCGGCTTGATAAGCGGCCACCTCCCGCCGATTTCCTTCCCGATCGCCGCCTTCTTTTTCCGCTTCTTCGACTGCTGCTCGTTGTCGCCAGGACTCGCCATGTCCTCGAAGGAAGGTAACAGGATTCTTTCTTTTATTAGGCACTATTCACTGAAAAGCCCCTTTCATTTTCTAATATTGTAAGATTACACATAATAACACACATGATAAATAGTTGGTGTGTTAACAAATTAACGAACTTTTGGAGGCAAAGTGAAATTTTCTCACAAACAAGATGAAGAATCAGCGGACCGGATCTAACGAGATCTTTGTTTCAACTTTTATTGGAGGGAAGCGAAGAGCGGAGAAAGATCGATTTGGAGGTCGATTTCGAGAGGAGAGGGAGAGGGTTTTACAGCGTCGTGGAATGATCGGGCGATCGCCGTCGGATCCAAATCGTATCGAACGGCGACTCCCTCTGGTGGTGTCCCTCGACTGCCTCGAGGACCCGTCCCTGGAGCGAGAGGCCCTCGCCGGCGCGGCGGCCGTCGAGCACGTCGGCCTGCATGACCTCTCCCGCGGCCGGATCGAGTCCGCGTCGACCGTCCTCCTCGACTCCCTCGCGCTCCTCCCCCGAGCTGCCCAGCGCCACCTCCATCCCGAGCAGCTCATCCTCTGCGCCATCGGATCCGCGCTCAAGACCGGCGCCATCGACTCCGCGCTCGCAGCCGACCTCGGCCTTCTGCGCAGGACCCACCTTCTCTCCCGTCACTCCTCGTCTTCGGCTGCTTCCGGGTGGCTCGGATCCGTGCAGCCACTCTGCCGTGGGATGCGCCGTTGCCGTGGCCTCGTTCTGGGGATCGTTGGGAGGTCAGCCTCCGCCAGGTGTTTGGCCACCCGAAGCCTCGCATTCAAGATGAGCGTTCTCTACTTTGATTTACATCATGAGGTATCCACTGTTTCTGCTGGGCATGGACACTTATTTTTTTCTCGCAAAGCTGCCTTTTTTCTTATCTCCCACACACACACACAAAAAAGATTCTTTTTTTTTTTTTTTGCTTTGATGATTGCTGTTTCTTTAGTGGTTAAGTATTGAGAATGTAATTTTCTCTTTGCTGGCTCTCTTAACCTGCCATTGAGTAAAACTTTTAGCTGTTACACCATTTAAACTCAAATATATATTGTTGTTTTTATATTTTAGGGACTCCAGGTCCAGGAACTTCTGCTAATGCCCTTACCATCATTTTGAGCCTAAATTATGATGTATTAGTTCTCTTACTTAGCAGTGGCTTGTCATGACCTAGAATTAACAGCTAAGACATTGCCATTTTGGAATTCACTACCTCTGGTACATGAAGGCCTATCTCAACTCTAACTCAACATCTATAACTGATATCTTATGTAAGAACCAATCAAGGTTCAGGTCTTTAGCTACAAACAACTGCTTTGATGGTGACTATGTTCAGTAGTCTGTTTCAATAGCCATATATATACACACAGTGTTCATTTTTTTACTACACAGAAGTTTTCTTTGTTTAGAGAAATCTTGATCTATAATTTCTTGAATTTTGTGTTCCCTATTCCTTGCCTGTCTCAGTAATAGTAGCAATTTTGTATGCTATGGTTGAGATGGATGCCCAGATTTACACAGATAAAAAAAATTGAATAAATTATGTCTGCTAGCAATGTCAGAAACTCTACTTAAGAATAATTTTAGAATTTTCTAAAAAATTTCAGTATCACTACTGATATAGACATTCATAGAGTTTGATATGATCTCATGTAGCAGAATTTTGTGAAATGCGGAACCATGTTTTTCTTTTTTATTGGCATCATATCAAATGTATTTTGATTTCTATTACACTCCTTTCTAGCATTAATTCCTATTTACGTTGCTTGTGTTATTAGATCAACAGATGGAATTTATATTTGCAAGTCATAGTTTTGATGAGTAGGAGAGTTGGATGTTGGAAGGTTCTTCTCGAAATGCAAGCTTGTCAATTGTAGGAACCCTTTGGTATGTGCTTCTCTTCTTCAAAAAATGAGAGTTAATTCACACTCGACTAGAAGCTTTAAAGTTTAAATATTTATAATAATTTTTGTCGAGTTAATTCTGTTGAGATACTTGTGTATGTTTTAGAAGATGGATAAGATATATATAATTGGGCATTCTCTAAAGATACTTAGTGTCATGAACAACAAGATGCTCGATCTGATAATTCCTTATCAATACACAATTGGCACTAGGTGGCTGGATTAAACCATCAGTGACCGGGATATGTTCAACACGAAGCTGTCGATCCTTCTATTCGGTTCGCGTTGTTTATTTGAACTTGGAAGCAATTCTGAATGTGTTTATACATGCAATTTGTAGGCTAAGTTTGTAAGGCTGCCTTCCCAACTAATGTAGTTTTACTGCGAATATTTTCGCAACGACTATCTCGACGACTATCATCAAATCACTCATCTTTGCGCGAGCATGCGCTAAGACCTTCCTTCCATTGGTTTTGCAGGTTCTGGCTTTCAAGTTTGTAGAGAAGAATCATTCAAGTACTGAGTGCAAGAGGTCTGCCCATCACTGTGAGTTCATCCAGTTCTTTCCTTAATTTCTAATACATCAACTTTTAATTTAAAAATTAATTTTTTAGCTTCTGAAACAGATTCATTTTAATAGATTAAAAATATTTTTAATAGATTATTTTAGCTTCTGAAACTGTGTGAAATTTGATTCACACAATATCATATTAAAATTATAATCTAAATGATGGTATGATACCAATAGTCACCATTGACTTCACATCTGGGCACGGCTCAGTGCTTCTTGGGTCGAGTTGGGCCGGAGCCCAGTAGGGCCCACTTATATGGGTCGGATTTCGAATTGACGATCGGTTCGGAAAAAATTGCCTAGTCACGACTTAGGACACACTCAGGTCGCGGTCAATGAGGGGGTCAACTTGCTCGTCTTCCCCACCGCGCATTATAGCGAGCCCTCACTCCCGTCTTCCTCATCGATCTCTCCTCAACCAACTCGATCGATTCCACGATGAGGAGCGAGACCGGATCTGCTCCTCCCCTCCTCCTCCTCCTCCTCTTCCTCCTCCCTCTCTTCCTTTTTCCGCCGTCGGCCGCCCAGCCGGATCTCTCCGACGGCGTCCGCTGCCTCGCCAACCGCTCCGTCTACCCTTGCCAGGCCTACGCCTTCTACCGAGCCAACCTCGCCGTTCCCCTCTCCGCCGACCTAGCCTCCGTCGGCGACCTCTTCGGCACCAGCCGCGCGCTCATCGCCCGCACCACCAACCTCACCGTCGCTCGATCCGTCCTCCCTCTCCGCCAGGACCAGCCCCTCCTTGTCCCCATCACTTGCGGCTGCGACCGCAACCGCTCCTACTACCCTGCCGCCTACGAGATCATCGCCGGAAACACCTTCTACCTCGTCTCCACCGTCGAATACGCCAACCTCACCGCCTACCCCGCCGTCGAGCTAGTCAACCCTACCCTCGTCCCTGAAGATCTCGCGATCGGGGTCATCGCCACCTTCCCGATTTTCTGCCAGTGCCTCCCCAACAACACTATCGGTGGCCGCCGCGTCCTCGGCCTGGTTTCCTACGTTCTCCAGCCCTCCGACACCTACGCCTCCGTCGCGTCCAGCTTCGGCGTCGAGGCCGAAACCCTGACCACGATAAATGGCCCTTTCAATGGCACCTACTCCGTCGTCTTCGTTCCCCTGTTACAGATCCCGCCTCCGGTGATCCGTGACAGCGTCGTATCGGAGGCGCCGGCTTCGCCTCCGACGGCTCCCACTCCCGTGGTGGAGAGAAACGAGAACAGGGGAGTCATAGCCGGGCTGGCCGCCGCGTTGGCCGTCGTGGTGGTGCTCTGCGCGCTGTTATTGCTGCTTCTGGCCTGGTGCCGGAGGAGATGGAATCGAAAGGGGGAAGCAGTGGGGAAGAACGGCCGGCAAAGCAGCTTGGAGAGGAGCGGCAAGGGCGGTGGAGAAGGGCGGTTCGGCAGCATATCCTCCGCGGATGATAAGCTGATCGCGGACATATCGGAGTGGCTGGACAAGTACAAGGTGTTCGACGTCGCGACGCTGAGAGAGGCGACGGGAGGGTTCGACCGGAGCCAGCTGATCCAGGGATCAGTGTACAAGGGGACGATCGACGGCGAGCTGTTCGCGGTGAAGAAGATGAAGTGGAACGCCTACGATGAGCTCAAGATTCTCCAAAAGGTCAGACAAGTCTCACTCAACACCTCTCTTCGTCCGTTTCTTCTTCCTCATTTGCTTGTTTCATTTTGCACCTCAAGTTTGACTAGCCTTTTCAATGCACCCTCCAAATGTAAATGGAAGGGGAGAATGCAAGGAATAGGGTAGCAACTTCTCAATTCGATCTTTCCCTCTTCTTTCTTTGCTTCCCTTTTCCTTAACTTATCCTAATCTCGAGCAAACAGAGCCTGAAAGAACCTACAGCAAGGTAGCCCACGGGATTCCACCATTTTAAAGAACCCTTTTTGTTATCCTTCCTACCACTTCACGTGAGCAGTTTGCTGGACAGACGAATTAGTCATAGAGATTGGTTTTAGATGATAACAAGTGAATGGAATCAGTCAAAGAGCTTCTCCTTTGGTTTTAGACAAAGGGAAGACCAATGGAAAGTGGAAGAAAAAGGAGTTTTATGGGTTGATTGATAAGGCAACTTCTCTAAAAGTCTCCATTTTGGTTGATGATAAAGATGCAACCGTGGAAAACTTTACCTGCCACCAACTTCATGATCGCTGGTTGACCTTTCTTCCTTGACCCTTGGTTTCTCTGAAATTATACTTCTTTTAGGGTTTACATGATTGGTCTGATTAAAATTATTGCAATGTTACCCTGAGTATTGCTGATAGAGTTACTAATACAAAGATTGACTAACTTTTTTCTATACATTAGTTTCTATAACATCGGTTATAAGTTGCGTTAGATTCGGAAATGGAAGCAAGATCTTTGAATAATGTTTTTCGGTTGACTACCAAGTGTCTACGATCAATCTGCAGGAACAATAAATTAGAATTCTGTAGAAAAGTTAAAATTCTTTTCTTTTCAGTTTTAAAATTCTTTTTCTCAATGAATTGAAGAGTGAAAGAATTGAGATTGTGATGGCGCAGGTGAATCACAGCAACCTGGTGAAGCTGGAAGGCTTCTGCATCGATGGCAAGGAGGGCACGACCTACCTGGTGTACGAGTACGTCGTGAACGGCTCCCTCGACACCTGGCTCCACTCCCCCGCCGACGCCGGAGTCAGCGACGGCGGCCGGCGACTGGACTGGCGCTCCCGCCTGCGCATCGCCCTGGACGTGGCCAACGGCCTGCAGTACATCCACGAGCACACGTGGCCTCGCGTCGTGCACAAGGACATCAAGTCCAGCAACGTCCTCCTCGACGCCTCCTTCCACGCCAAGATCGCCAACTTCGGCCTCGCCCGCACCGGCCTCAACGCCGTCACCACCCACATCGTCGGCACGCAGGGGTACGTCGCCCCCGAGTACCTCGCCGACGGCATCGTCTCCATCAAGATGGACGTCTTCGCCTTCGGCGTCGTCCTCCTCGAGCTGGTCTCCGGCCGCCCCGCCTTTGACGAGCGCACCGGCGAGGCCCTCTGGTCGGAGGCCGAGCGCCTCCTGTTCCGGCGAGTGACCATTGACAAGGCGGAGGCGGAGGCGCTGCTGCTGGAGTGGATGGACACGGCGCTGGTGCAGCAGTCGTGCCCTGTGGAGAGCGTGATGAGCGTGATACAGGTGGCGAGGGCGTGCCTGCACAGGGACCCGGCGAAGAGGCCGACCATGGTGGAGGCCACCTACTTGCTGTCCAAGGCCGACGAGCACTTCTCCGACTATTCCGGCGATGGCCTCGCCGTCGTCGGCGACAGTGAAGTCGCAGCACGGTGACCAGGTATGCCAGTTTCCATTACTAGCTAGCTGAGATAGATGGAATCGCATCCAGTATTATAATATCGCAATTAATATTTATAGTTGAAAGACTTAAATATATAATTATATAGAGATGCTGTATGGATATAATTAAGCAGTGTGATGCAAGAATAAATATACGGGTATGTGTATACTTTTCCTAGAGAAATAAAGCTTCTGCCTCCTCCAATTCTGAGTGTCTATTTTATTTTAGTTTCGGACATAATTGAATTAGTTAATGTACAATACATTTGCATAGTAGATTTGAATTAATGAAATTGAGATAATATCTTTTTTCATAATAGTCAATTATAATTTTTCGATTTACTTTTTTATATATGTTTGAGATGACTGTGTGTGAGATTGTTAGAATAATGGATTTTAACTTTTATTGTAGAGTGTCTATTTTAAATTTAGGATATAAAAGAATCTTGTTTGTTCAAAATTTTTTTTAAAGTTATTTAAAAAATATTTGATTCATATTTAAAATTATCAAATTCTAGTTGAATTGAAACCTGTTCAATAATTTTTTTGAATTAAATTCATATTCATAATATTTTATTTAATTAAATTTATATTTATAAATTACTTATGAATTGAAACTTAATCAAATTTTCATTATTTTTATATAATTTTAAATTTAAATTATTTTAAATTATAATTTTATTTTGTTGCATCAAACTCAAACAATTTGAATCAAATTAGAGTTTGAATTTTATTCAAACAATTTCAAAATTATTTATATTTTAGAATTTCAAATCAAATTAAAATATTATATATATTTTTAATTTAAATTTAAATATCAATATTTTTATATTATTTAATTTTATTTATTTATTTACATCTCTAATTTTAATTAAAAATAATTTTTAGATTTCCCCTTGAAGTTTAACAATTGTTTAAAATGCTCTTCCAAGTTTTATTATTGCCAAACTCCACCTCTCCTCGACATTTCTATTTCACTGCCCAAATGCCCCCTCGCTAAAACTGAAACATCTCACTTGTAAATTATCATCCAAATCACTCATTTTTTCAGTGAAAAGAGAGCATTCTAATAACAAACTAACAATGCTGATAGGCGTTTCGACACATCAATGGGGGTACTTTAAAAGTTAGCCAATCAAACCGAACTAAAAGGAAGAGATAAGATAATGAAACATTAAGTACTTCTGATCAGATAATGTTAAAACATTGTTACACCATCCTGAAGTAATCAATCACGAGCAGCATCTCTCTTATACCACAAAACCATGAAATAAAGACCTAAGAATAACCTCATTTTTCCAAGTATAGTTGTCGACTTCCCTTCTTCATTTCAGCAAACGGTGGAATCCGCTACCCCATCGGCCCAATACAGTCGGCCCATCGACTTACTTCTTGACAACACACTGCTGAGATGTTCATCACCTTCCAAAAGCATCTTCCAGTTATTCTCTATTGAATCATGGAAACCCTGGCTTTAAATTGCACTCAATTTCTACCTAACAGGCAGATAATATGTACAACTTCAACAACACCACAAAAAAAGACAGTACATATAACAACTGAAGAATCAGAGAGTTGCATCATAGAATTTTGTTTTAATAACAATAACCTAAGTTAAAATTTGATGATGGATGCCTTCCTGGCAGAGTATCTGCAAAATTTGAGTATACATCCGGAGTCTGTCACCAAAGTATTCAAGTGTTTGATGTCTTCTACCTAAAATATCAAAGACAATTTATTTTTCAATCACCAATTGCAATATATGATGAATAAAATTTAAAATGCTCCTTGTAATAAAAATAAATTGAACATTTTAGCATGAAGCATTCCTCCTAGATTTGCCATTCTAAATTGAAAACATCCAATATCTTGAAACAAAAAAACATATGAAGGATATGAAGAAAGTAATCTCTTCTGCTTTGTCTGGCCAAGACCAAAGAGGAGTAATGCTATGATATGTTCAGTTAAAATAAGATGTTGATCCAACAAAACATATGATATTTTTTCTGGAAAAAAAATAAAGCACCTTGAACACCAATCAAGTACATAAGGAATTGTCTCTGGTCAAGACTTTAATTCAGAGAAAAATCCATAAATTGAATAAGTACATGGAGAGTATAAAGCTTGCACTGAATCAAAATTCATAAGGTTGGAACAAAAGAAAACAACAGTGAGGGGAAACAATAGCTACAAGCAAACTGTTGGAATGGGATGTTTCACTAGTCACCAATCAAAAATCTTATAATTCACTAACATAAAGTTAACAGCTCACATGGTTTAAATTAAATCATCAAGTGATACGTTAATTATAGGTAATGATGATCACAAGAGAGATTGGAGAAACTGAATAAGCTAAATCATGTACTCAGCCACAAAAAAATTGGAGGTAAAGGAAGGGCTTACATCATGAATGCTTGCGCAAGTGATTTTGGACTTTCAGAACCAGTTTTGGCACAAGATATTGCCTTATCATGGCCATCCTTCTCTGGAGCTACTGGTTTTCCCTTTTGCCTTGATTCTGGTTTCCAGCAAGCTTTGGCTAGAGACTTGCTAAGCAAATCAGCTATTTCTGTGGCCATTGTCTCGGCTTTCTGCACATAAGGAAAAGTATCCTGCTTGAAATGGTTTGACAACCATAAGTACATTGAGACAACCTGATGTTTAGTTTCAAGGTCCAACAGCTCAGCATCGTTTTGGGCAGAAGATTTTGGCATCCCCATTGCTATGGTAACTGGGCGATCTTCACTATAATGCGAGGCAAATCTCAAGAGATGATACATTGCCTTGGGGTCTCTAATGTTGACAGGTGCAAAACAGAAGTTGAAGCGATCTTCAAGAGACAGGTTTTGTACCTTCTCCAACATGTTTGCAACTTTTCTAATGCCATCATGTTGACACAGAAAATAATTTCCATCAAGGCGACAGTTATCACGGAACTTCTCCAACAGTTCACACAAGGTGGATTTTGCAAACTGTGCCGCAAACAACTCCACCTGCTCATAGAACGGAAAAAGACCAACTTTCTGCACCTGCTCAAATGGTTGCTGCAAGCACTCAATCAGATAGTCCAAATCATCCTTAACAAAGGTGGTGGCAAGCCCATCAGGGTATACACTTCCTCTCCGGCCAGCTCTCCCGGCTATTTGCTTCACCTGGGATGCGGGAACTGGCATCATTTTATCACCGTTATACTTGGATAGAGAATAAAATACCACCCGCCTTATGTTCAGATTCAGGCCCATTCCCACAGCATCACTAGCCACCAAGACATCATATTCATTGTCCTGTTGATTGAACAAGCTTGCCTGCTGTCGCCTGGTCTCCGGTGGCAATGCACCGTATATAACACAGCACTTGTGCTTGGTGAACTTCTCAATTGCCAACTTCACCTCGAAGATCTCCCTTCTCGAGAAGGCAACAATGCAGTCACCAGAGCGCACATTATTCATGCTGCCTAGCAATGTCTTCGCCTCTACAACCAGGGGCTTGAATCGCTCATATTGGTTCACCTGCAGGTCATCACCCGTTTCCTTGCAAATATTCTTGACAATTTTTAGCACGCTGGGATCTCCACATAGATGAATCTCATCGACCTTGAGGCCGAGCAATGCACGCGTCCAAGCATAGCCCCGAGTGGAATCGGCCATCATCTGCACCTCGTCGATTACGGCAACATCATAGCACTCTTCGGTGGACACCATCTCGATGGTGCAGGCGACGTGGTTAGAGAAAGGCAGCGTCTTTTTCTCTTGACCAGTGTGAAGGCTGCAGTAGATACCAGCCGCATTCACCCGATCAAACACCTCCATGGCAAGGAGCCGTAGGGGGCTGCAATAGATGCCGCTACGAGCCTCCATAAAGCGGACAAGGGCATTGTACGTTTTGCCACTGTTGGTAGGGCCGCAGTGGTAGATGATGCGGCGGCGCATGGCACGGGCAAACGGGAACCAGGTATGCGGCCGGGTGAGATCAGCGGACTCCATGAGGGTGCGAAAGCCCCGGAGCTTGTCGGGGAACTCTTCAAGGCAAAAATCGGCAAAGATGGGGAACAGAAAGCGATCGGCAGCAGGTGAAGGACCGAGAGCGGTGAGGTGGCGGAAGGCAGCAGGGGGGCAGCGCTGGAGGAAGAAGAGGCGAAACCGGCGAACGGCGGTGAGGAAGAAAGAGGAAGGGATGTAGAGGGCGAGGGCTTGATCAGAAACCCATGGAGACTTGGCGAAGGAGCGGAGAACCCCGGAAAGGGCCTCCCAGTCGCTTTTGCCGAGATTGGAGGAGCCGTCCTCCGCGGCGCGGAGCTCCCGGTAGACGGCGGCAGCATCGGGCGGGGACTCGGCGTCGACGGAGAGGGCAACCGCAGGAATCGAGGCAGTGGAGGAGCAGAAAAAGTGATGGTGCGGTAAGGAGGAGGAGGAGGAGGGGAAGGGAAAAGGGAAGGACGGTGGTGGAAGCCCCGCCGGTGATTCTGGGCGAGAATCGGAAGCGGAGGAGGGAGAGAAGGAAGCGAGGCGGAGAGGGAGGCGAAGGCGTCGGCGAAGGAGGAGGCGTGAACGGAGGAGAGAGGAAGCCATCGGAGACGCGCGGGCGGCGGAGGCGAGCTTTTAACTAGGGATTGCATTTCCCCTGGTCTATGCTTATTCCATTCTCCGCCACACGATCGAACCGGAATGAACGGTCAGGATAGAAACAGAGGGGAATCTCCCAATTTTTGGTTCGGTTAAAATTTGGTGGCAAACGAAAGGGTGAAAAAGTAAGGTACTAAGGTTCGTTTACTTGGAGGGGGAGGGAGGAGGGGGAGGAAAGTCAATGTGCAGAAAGGATAGATATACTTCACTAAAAATGAAATATATCATTCCAACAATTCCACACGATTAATCCACGATCATATATGTGATGTTAAAAAATTATAATTGAAGGAAAACATTACCTCAACTTCGTCTATTTCAACAAATCTATTCCATACTAATTAACTCAACCATATCTCAAAAATAAAAAAAAAAAAGAGACATAAAATGTGCTTAATAAACATGTAAATTAAGATGATCTAATATACAAAACTCTCATCAATATAAAATTTTAAAAAATAATTTAACATTATAAAAAAAACAGACAAAAACTCAATGACCTCTAAATCATATAATAAAAATTTTATCGTTGCATCAAAATTATTATTCGTCCATAGAAGATAATGAAGATAAGTACTCGTGTAAATTTTGATTAGTTATATGTACAAGATGGCAAGTAGGCCACTTTTATTGAATGAACACACATGAAGCATGAAGCTTTAGATAGTCATACGAGTAGAGGGAAAAACTTCTTCCATGATCTTTTGAATTTGAAGCTTTTTATGGCGGGAAGATGCGATGAAACATGAATCTCTTCATCTTCTTCCTCCACCTTCTCCTCCGATGGTACTGCCTGATCGCACTCCGACAATTTTTCCCAGAATCGTGCCTCCCTCCTCTTCTTCTTGATGGTGGCAAGAACATCATCCTTGTTGCAAATTCCCCAAACCGTCACCTTCTGCAACTCGTAATCCACGTGCACCGAATGTATTCCTGGATCGACGAGTATTTTCAATCAAAATAGTTCTAACAACTTCAAAAGAAGCATTTGAGTCGAGTCGATACCTCTGTAACGACCCTCCTCCTTTCTAATAGGGGGATGTTACGTATATCTTATCATTATTAAATTATTGGTAGAAAATCCAATAGATAAATTCTATCAAAAGGAATATTCTTATAACGGAATAAAACAACTGTTCAATTTAAGATGCGGAAGCCATTGATATAAAATACATAATTGATATAAGGTGTTTATTCATTTATTTATTCTAATCCGCGGTTCCGCCGCCACACACATCGAACACTGCTCCTGCTGCCTCCTGTTGCTTAAAACTTTTCTTTACCTCTATCTGCAGTATAAGGAATGCAACTATAAGCAAAGCTTAGTAAGTACATACCTAATCTCACAAAACAACGGAAATCATTGCATGCTTTCTTAGTAATTAAACAGGAAATAACTTATAGTTATGAAGTCATGTACTTAAGCAGAAACTACCTGAACATGGAAATATTTGTATTGCATAGAAAATTTCTTAGCTTCTTTATAATTGAAAGTCATACGTTTGAATGGTAACGACCCGGCCCAGCCCATTTGGCGGTCCATTCGGCGGCCCATTTGGCGACCCTTGTGGTCGTCGACCGTCGACCGTCGGCTCGTCGACCGTGTCGTTACTCATCCGGCCTAGCCCATTTGGCGGTCCATTCGGCGGCCCATTTGGCGACCCTTGTGGTCGTCGACCGTCGACCGTCGGCATAGGAAATTTCTTAGTTTCTTTATAATTGAAAGTCATACGTTTGAATTGTAACGACCCGGCCCAGCCCATTTGGCGGTCCATTCGGCGGCCCATTTGGCGACCCTTGTGGTCGTCGACCGTCGACCGTCGGCTCGTCGACCGTGTCGTTACTCTTTTACTTTCTATATCTTTGTCCTTTCATCAATCATTTATCATGCTTTACTTACATCCTAAATAGGAAGAATAATTTACATATTCATGGTTAAATCCTAAATCATACTATGGAAAGAACATATATATATTCTTATTTTAACATGAATCATACTAGAGGAAGAACACATAAATACATTCACGTCTAACATAAATCACGTCATAGAAAGAGCATACATATAAATACATTCATGTTTAACACAAATCATGTCATGGAAAGCTTAACAAAATCATGTTTAAGAACAATACGAAAACAACGGAACTACTCATACTGCAGGTGAGAGAATGTACTTACCTTGTCCGCTTGCTAGGGTCTTAACGTTAAGGTTTGTGAAATCGGAGCTCTTCCTCCGAGATGTTCTTAGTGTTTTCTCCTCGTGACCTAGCAACAATCATAACTATAACTTAACCATGCTGATAAAATTATCCTAGCTTCATTACTCAACCGGGTAAGGGGTTCATCCTATCTCAATCCAACTAACCCTTTTCAATTTATCTAATTAACCGAAATTGATAAGCTAATCAATTGATCATCTAATAATCTTAATTAATCAACTCATCCCATTAACTCAATTAGTCACCTGATTAACATCAATTAATCAATTAATTAAACTAATTAATTATCTAATTACTAATTGCTTGCTAAACTTATTAAGACAATTAGTTACTAACTATTAGCTATTTAACTAATTATCAAACTAGTTAATCAAATACCAATTCTGATGATAAATGCAATTAACTTGATTAGATTAGCTTAATTAATTAAACAAGCTTAATTAAGCAACTACTAGATTAATCCACCTTATATTAGGTTAATTAACTAATTAATTAATCTTTCATGACATAACTGATTAACTATTAATTAATTTAAATCTTTAATTAATCAACTACCTTAATTAATTAATCTGGTTAATTAATCCGAAGCCGCTTCGTCTTCTCCACGGCGTGAAACAGGGCAGCTACGGGCGGTGGCGCGGCTGGGCACCGGCGAGCGGCGGCGTCAGCTCCAGCGTCGACTGGACGAGGACGCAGGCGGCGCGTGCAGGTGAAGACGGCGGCTGCTTTGGCCTCGTTTCCGCGCGGACCGTCCAGAACAGGGGCGGCACTGCAGAGGGCGGCGGCGCAGCGGCGGTAGGGCAGAGGGCGTCGCGAACGGAGGCGGCGCGGGTAGCGGCGCTGGTCTGTGGCTTCCTTCTTCTCCGGCGAGGAACAGCGGTGGCAGTGGCGTCGGGCGTCTCCTCACGCGGCGGCGGCGAAAGGCGGAGCAGAGGAGTAGGCGGAGGCGGCGGCGGAGAGGAGAAGAGTAGGGTTTTCCCTGCCTCCGATACTTCCCTCCTTCTTATAGCTGCGGCCGCGGAACCTTTCTTGCTGTCGGACGGGGTCGGTTGCGAGGAAACCGGAGCGCGCGGCGCGGCGCACGCGGCGAACAGGGAAACAGTCGGGATTATTAACCGATGAATAGGGTTTGATTAAACCGGTTCAGAAATCCAATCTGTGAACCGGTTACTGTAGCGAACCAGATTCACTTTTGGTTCACTTGGTTCGGCCATCAAACGACCTCCGATTTGGTCAAACTTGGTCTCGTTGGATTCGTCTTTGCGAGACGAATCTTTTCTTTCTATTGTATTTGATCAACCTCCCTTCTATCATTTAACTAAAGGGTCTTTATTATAATTTTAAATCTAATAAAAATCCTAAAAATAGAGAAAATAACTCGGGTATTACAACCTCTAAGATGAGACAGTGCCTTCTTGACCTTCTTCTCGCAGCCGTAAGAGTAGAGGGGCACCTTCATCTCCACAAACTGAGCCTCCACAGGCTTGCTCCCTGCTGGCACAATCTGCAAGTGAGCCATGGATTCAGTGTCTGCATGCAATGCAAACCCTGAGATTAACCTTGAATTGCTTAATGTCCAAGCCCTGCTAAGACAGAAACAACAGGCACGTCTCTGATCTATATATAGGGGATTAACAAGCAGTTAGCTTCAAGGACCAGTTACTTATTGATCAAACTAATCAGAATGATTAATCAATGGATATATTCCATGCTTTGAAGAAGAAAGTAAGTGCAAATGGAGGCTCGTGTGCTGCTTTTTGGGGTTGCTGATGGCGAAGAGAATTGTTAGGTGCTTTGCTGACAGATAAGGGCAGTGGAAGAGGATGTGGAAAGTGGTTCTTGGCTTGGAAACCATGTGGGCTGCTTTCTCCTTGTTGTTCCTCCATTAAATCTTTGGCAAAGGTGTGGAAGAAACCGCAAGTTGCTTTCCAACCCTCTTTGCTCGAGAGATTTATGTTGGTTCGGCTCTGATAGACATCCTCCTTTGCCAAAAGTTCATTTGGATCAAGAAATTGAAATCATATACTTTGTTTGTGTATCATCATTCAAATGCCCACTTTGTCTTGAAATGAGAAGGAAAAGAAGTACAATACCCTCCCGTAGTAGTCAACTGTAGTTTTCCGATTTATTTCCTCACAGATGATCGTGAGGCCGACCATATGGGACCGCTAGAGTGGCAGATTCCACCTTTTGCTGAAGAAAGAAGGGGAAGAAGTGATTATACTCTATAATCATCTAATCAATTGGTGGAGTCAAACCATATGCACATGACAAACTGCTTGTTTTTTACTTTATTGTACAAATCTTCATGGCACAATTACGTCCTAAAATAGGCTTGAATCCAAACGATGTCCATCTCTCCACCTATAATTATAGTAGAACAGAGAAAACAATATAAAATTTTAAATCTTTCATTTAAAGAGAAAAATATATATCAAAATGGCAAAAATCACAATGGACCAAACACTTGAAAATATTCTCTCTTCTTTCTCTCCTCTTTAGATATATGTCTTCTTCCCTGCCTACCAAAATCCTCATCCTCCTTTGAATTCAAGAAAAGGCAGTACTAAAGTGATGCATTACCAAATGTCCTAGTTTTGCTCCTACTTTTGCCACCCACCTAGTCTCACCATAAACTCTCTACATCTTCCTATCCTCAATCCCCTCTCCTCTTCCATTCACCTTTTGCTAGATAGCAAGAACTAGTTCAAAAGTTACTACTACAACAATCTCAACAAATCCTAATCTCCTTCTACCCTTTAGCTACCTTTCTTACTGCTTGCATAAAACATACTCTGAGGCAGTGAGGTTGTTTGTGATGGGGGAAGAAGCAAAGCAGGTAACGAGTTCTATGTGATTGTTTGCTTCTAAAATGCAGTTAAAATCTGTCTTCCTTCTTTTTGGCAGGAAGCGGAGGCGAAACAAGAAGAAAAGAAAGAAAGAAAGGCAGAGGAAACAAAGCCAGGGGCTGCTCCTTCAGTCGTGTTGTCTCTGGACTTGCACTGTGTTGGATGTGCAAAGAAGATTGAGAAGTGCATGCTCAAGTGCAGAGGTAAAGGTTCCACCTAATTCTGAGTTTTATGTGACATGCGGTGTTGAGTTAATGGTTTCTTCGCATCAGGGGTTGAGAGTGTTGAGGTGGACATGGTGAAGAACCAGGTCACAGTGAAGGGGGTTGTGGATTCTCAATCTTTGTGCTCCAGAATCCACAACAGAACACAGAGGAAGGTGCAAGTAGTCTCTCAGCCGACCACAGAGACCGAAGGGGACTCCAAGCTGGAAGTTGTTCCACCTCAGGTAGATAAGATTCAAGGTTGAGATGAAACAATAAGTTTCGAATTGGTTGGAGAATGTAACTTGTGTTTGTGACAGGAGAGTAGCATGGCAACAGTTGAGCTCCTTGTCTACATGCACTGTGAGGCATGTGCAGAGCTACTGAAGAGGAAGATACTAAAGATGAAAGGTGAGTGAGTGAAACTGCATGAATGCATCATGTGGAACGAGCGATAATTTGAAAGTTTTTCTATGATTATTGAAACTAGGAGTGCAAACAGCTGAGACTGATACGAGTGCTGGTAAGGTGACTGTAATTGGAACAATAACCATTGAAAAGCTAGTCGAGTACATACACCGGCGAACTGGGAAACTAGCTACTGCTGTCCCTCCACCACCACAGCCCCCCAGGGAAGAGGAGAAGAAACAGGACAAGAAACCTGAGGAAGAAAATAAAGACGAGAAAAAGGGCAAAGAGAAGGCACCTGAAACACAAGGCACGGGCGATGATATGAACAGTGATGCTGAGAAAGAGAAGACAAAAGAAAGCGAAGAGATCGACACCACCACAATTGTTGCCCAAGAAGACATGATGAGGCAAATGATGTATTGGCATGGCAACTTCATCAGGGAAGAAGAGATGGCGCAGAGGACAATGATGCATTGGATGCCAGTATCCACCACCACCACCACCACCACCACCTCAGCTCTTCAGCGACGAAAACCCCAATGCTTGTTGCATCACATGAAACTCAAAACAAGATCTGAAAGTAATGCGGGAGCTAGTAAACTGTAGCAATCTCCATTATATGGGATGCCACATCATGGCAAACCTAATCCTTGTGGATTGGTTCTTTCTTGATGGTTATCGTTATCTATGAATTGTAATTCATCTATAATAAGATCACGACACAAAGGCTTGATTAATATAACTATTTCAGAATCAAAATGAACGTTTGAGTTGTAGCATACTAGGCAATGTCAGCAACAAAACCAACTAAAACTTTGATACTAAGATCATAAGATTCAGCTTTTGGGCGTAACGTAAAGATTATAACTGACAATTTGACGAACAAAATATGATGAATAAATTATGAGAACAATACAGAAAAGCTTAATGCATTGCATGTGGAAAAATAGGTGCAGATGTGAGCAATTACAGTGAGTGGGTGTCCATACCTGGATTGATCATTCATTGTGTCACATTGGCCTTCCAACTCCAACTTCCCATGAGATCAGGGTACACTATGCCTCTGTAAGGAACAGATATCTGCTTGGTTGCAATGTAAGAACTCCAACTCCATTAGAAAAGATTCTGCACAGGCAAGAAGGGCTCAAATCTTCCTGCATCATAGTTATCATGGAAGAACAAATATGCAGGTTTTTACAGAAATAGCACAAGTAATGAAGCAGATGTGGAATACAGTTTTCCTACATGCAAAGAAGAAAGCCACTAGAGTAAGGTATCACAAATATGGGATAGTGCTGAAAGATTGAATGTGAAACTATTCATGCTCATCTAACTTGATACAAAATTTAGTTACAATGATAAAATCAGCCAAATCATGGTTGTGAGCAATAGTCGTTGGAAAAGGTACAAAGTAAGGCTTCTTTTCAATGAGTTTAGGCTACTCATCCAATAGGAGAAATGACTGGCAAACGCATTGCTAATCTGTTCTTCATATGTTTTTATCTCAACAAAAACATAGTACTGTTTCTGTCATCATAGAGAGAAACAAGGTGTGCGTTCAATAAGTGACTAAATAGTTTGGACAGATCCCACAAGTGATATAGAAAAACACAAGCATGCTAAGATTCAAGTAAAAAAGAATGTGCAGAAGAAAAAGAAAAGGAACAAACAAGCACAGTAAGTTCACAGAATTGCTAATGTATTATTCAGAACACCTTGTCTCATCAGTAGACTGTACATGTAAAAAAGTAAAAGTGGAAGATTAACTATAACAAAATTACAAAATTTACAAACTCAAATTGATTTTGTCAAATTCTATGATCATAAATGCTAAGATTCAAGTAAAAAAGAATGTGCAGAAGAAAAAGAAAAGGAACAAACAAGCACAGTAAGATAGTTCGCAGAATTGCTATGTATTATTCAGAACACCTTGTCTCATCAGTAGACTGTACATGTAAAAAAGCAAAAGTGGAAGATTAACTGTAATAAAGCTACAAAATTTACACACTCAAATTGATTGTCAAATTCTATGATCATAAATGTACATCAACAGCTAAGGCACCAACTTAATCCAAAACATCAGAGGAAGAGTAGGGCTGAAAGAATCAAAATGGTTCTAATAACAGAGTATGAACCAGATGAAATTGCTACAGCATCCAAAGATTGATCACTAGTCTTCTTCTCAATTTCATCCTTATGTGCCCGTCTGGATCTCAATCCAGCAGATTTCTCAGCGTCACCAAACTCAAGGGGAGAGGATGTTTCCACTGTGGAAATTGCATTACCTGACAAAACCATGGAGTTCAACAAAGTTAATGTGTGCCACAATCAATCTAAATAATCAGTCATGTTTGCCAACACAAATAATAAATCCTGAAACTATTATCATCAAGGGTAACGCAAGGCCTCATTTGGGGTTGGATCAGATTTGAGCAAGGTGTAAAATCTACGGAGAATAATACATAAAAAAGTCTCATATAGAGATATATAGCTCTGATATCAACCCTTGAAATGTTCACATGAATTTTGCACCCTCCATAGTTCCGCAAATTTCAATTTGAATCTTCTTAGGGTTCCAATAACAGTTAGACACATGAGAACATGATGGAAGGTTTTTTGATTTCCAAGGGACCTAAATTATTTTAACATCCATTATGCAATCTTCAAGTTTTGCAGGGAGAAATTTTAAACAACATACGAATAGTAATAAGCTATAGGACATGTCGGGTTTGGTCTGCCAATTCATACCCGCCCTAAAAAAAACAAGAAAAGTTACAAAACATCATATGTGCCTCCTCCGATGATAAAATTTAAAGTCAAGAAATCAAGTTAGGTTAAAATTGAGACATCCATGTAAATCCAACTTGGTTGAGCTTTGCAGTGGAATAAATTCGTGGAGATCAAAATATTCTAGTTTCGGCATATTTTAGTACCATGAGAAGGGTCCTTTTTTGCATTGATACTGCTGTCAAGACTGGATTCTGTGTTTTCTTCATTATGCTCCAGAATTTCTGGTACCTGTAGGTATTCTCTCAATGTCAGGGATAACTTTTTTTTTTTTTAGGAAAACAACAATCATGATGAACTAATCATAACAATTAGTAAATTTTCAGACCTCATTGACAACCGACTGGACTATATCATCTTTTATATTGCTTATATGATCAGTTTTGGGGACAGATGCATTATGAATGGACTTTTGCAAGCGTATCCGGCTTATTGGTAAGACTTTTTCTTCACTCAGGGAATGAGACTCCAACAAATTCCTCTGTGTTCTAATATGGATTCTGGCGTTATCTAAGTTCTCAACGTTAATTGATTCTTGATGCATACTTGCAGCAGTCTCCATGAAGGAAACATTATAGCCAAAATTATGATTTGGAAACAAAGGAACTGACTTGTGCCTTGTCTCAATGGAGCTGTGTAACAACTCTCAGCCTAATGCTGCTTGAACAAATGGGTGGACTGCACTGTTGACGAAAAACTTCAATTACCTGGTGAGGCAGAAATCAGGAAAGATATCAGGACTCTTTACAAAATTTGCTGTCTTTATAACAATTGCATACAAATCAGCAAATCTGAAGAGCATGTATAAGTTTCTTGTCTTTATTTTTTATTTTAAAAAAAACAAGCACTATAAACATGCGCCAACGAATTGAATGGATTTAACAATGAAGATCTTACGTCTGTATTATCACCACCCAATACCTGTCGTGTTGTCCCTGATAAAAAATGCTTCTGAGGGATTATAAGAATAACATGGGAAAAGAGTGCCACAGGCATTTGATACATCAGGGGAACATTCCTCAGGATCACGAAGAATTCCATCCAAGAATTCAGTGACATAATAATCTTCAAGATTTTGACATGGTTTAGACTCTGCCGCAAACTTCTCATCACCATCATAAAACTCGTGTTCCATTTGAGAGAGCATGAAGGAATCAAAACGAAAACCATCTTCGAACTCTCGGACATCAAATTGTGCTAAATTATCCAATGAAAAATCAACCTGCAGTTTTGTGTACAAAATTTATTGGATCCCATTTATGGACAAAAATTACTAAGAAAACAAAATTTCAAGGCTTAGGTAAAACAAATTCATATGTACGCAATAACTTCTTACCCCAGCTATTGGTGATTCCACAGCACCAGTAAAAAGGCTCTCCTCTTGAATTGGAAGATTATTTCTTGTGAAATTGTTTTTATCCGCAAACAATTCGCCAGCAGCTGATAATTGCTCATCTGAGTGTAGAGGTAAAAGTTCTATGTTCTCTTGCCAACCACACAGCAGAGGCTTCTGATCCAATGGCATCACAGGTTCCCCAGTAGCATCTTCTCCATTACGCATTCCATCTGGTGAAAGCATGGTTGAAGAAGAAGACAAAGCACTACTGTGTGTATCATCAATATTTCTCTCCAAGCAATCATCAACTTCAGAAACTGGGGTCTTCTCTCCAACCTTCTCTTCCATCTTCTTGAACAAACGATAAAGAACAAAGCCACCCTAAAAAGATTGAATAAAAATTAGAAAACGGACCAAAAGCATAAAGATATTAAGGATCCAACAACATGAACTTAAAGCATGATACATCCTTCACGAGCCATCAAGCTATTTGAAATGATACTCCATGCAGTTCCCTTTTTAAATAAATTCTTCTTTACATAATTACATTAGCCATGTCCATCTAATATCATCTAAGTAGTGCCTTATCTATAGAAGTAAGGGTTAAACGAGCAGCAGCCACAGTGAAAGATAGAACAAGAGGAAGCCACTACAATTGAGGCGCGTCCTATTGGCATCAATTGAAGGAATCAATCCAACTAGTTCGCAAATGAACAGCATAGCTTTTACTAGCTCAAGGATGCCTGTCATTAGAAAGCTATAACAGAAGGAAATGACTATTTTTAGCGCACGTCAAAATAATAATTCACCTGCTCCCCTGAATCAAGTTCGGGCTCAGTGGTTCGATACTCGTGCACAATCCAATTCGTTCGAACGCCTTTAGGGGCACGGCCTTGGTAGAAAACAAGAGTTTTCTTCGTGCCTATAATTGCAGTATCCCGCGCCCTTGCCTTGATCATTCGATCCTTTCCAGTAGCTTTCCAGTATCCAGTTAGTGTAGTTCGGTTAGAACGACCGCTATTGGGATATTTACGGTCCTTCGGAGAGAAGAAGAACCACTCGTCGCTTGATTTTATCAACGCTTTAGCTGGATATTCAACAAAGGAACCACAACAGTAAGCAATGTTAGGTTTGCATTAACGAATTTTGACAGACAACAGATGTATAAATTCCATCAAAATGCCGCATTACAAATTACAAAATCTCATTAAAAAACGGCCGTCGAAGCTCGATTATCGCCACAGTAAAATTGGGGAAATCAAACAGTGGGGAAAAAATCACAAACAAAAAACAATCTTTCGAGAGAAGAAGAACCTGAACATAAACAAAGGAGGAGAAGCAATAAGCAAGAAATGAAGACGCGGAATGATCACCGGGAAGATCCCACGGATCGCACTTGCAGACATCTATCACCGGGATGACCTCGACCTCGGACATGATCCGTCCTCTGATCTTTCCCTTGAGGTAATGATTCACCAGCTCCACATCCGTCGGACGGAATCGGAATCCCAGCGGCAACGAATCGACGGAGAAAACCGCCATCTCCCTCCTCATCATCCAGCCGTTCTATCTCCTCCTACACCAGATCGATCGCGCTGCAGACTGACTGCGGAGGCGATCGCGATACGCACAATGCAGCGCAATCTGAAACCCTAACAAAAGTCCCCGGCGAAGAACACACGCAACCTTCCCGCCTTTTGCCCCCGCGTCTTATAGCAGCTCACTTGTACTACACAGGTGTAGACACTCGTATCGATATGACCATTATACCCATGTCCTTCGTTGATTTCAACGTGCAAATGAAGGGTGTTTTCGGTAATTTAATTGGTCGGAGAGAAACTTCCAGAAAGCGCGGGAAGAACGCGTTTCGTACGGAGAATCAACGAAATCCGTTGGATGAGGATCTGACGGTGAATAGTAGCTCGGCCTTTGCTTCGTTACGAAGAGATGATCATTGGGCGGCCAAACGCTGTCGTCATAGCAATTGACTGGGTCTTCTAGTTGACCGGTCTGGTCTTCTAATTGACCGCTAAGCGCCAAAATAAATTACTTATAAATTTATACTTCATTGAGTTCACCCAAACATTTACCTGCTTTGTTATTGGAATTGTATGAGAGATAAATTATCTCTACTTTTATTTTAATAACGAAAATTTTAAATATATATATATATATATATATATATATAGTTGAACATATTTGGACATATCTCGGGTATAGATGAGTTAGTTATGACGCAGCAGAATTACAGCAGAAGAGGGCAAGAGTTCAAATCCTAGTGAAGTCAGGTAATACCCCCAAAATGATAATCCGTGAATTAGTATTTTATAGTCCTGGGGCATAGTTAAATTAGTTGGAGTAGACTTGCTGAAGTGTCCTACTCCATTGTAGTCAACTGCAACTTCTCGATTTACCTTCTCACATATGGTTGTGAGACCGACCGTGTGAGATCGTTGAGGTGGTGGATTTCACCTTTTGCTGAAGTGAATTAGTATTTAATAGCCCCGAAATATAGTTGAGTTGATTACGACGGAACATACTTGCTGAAGTGGGGAAGTGTTGAATCTCGATGAAGCCGAGGCAATGTCCTCCCCCGTCGTAACCAACTACAATTTCTTGATTTACCTTCTATATGATCGTAAAACCGATCGTGTGAAGCCGCTAGGGACAGATTCCATTTTCTACTCAACTGAATTAGTATTTTATATATTTCAAAACGTTTAATTTATATGTTGTTTTTAATTTTACACAAGGGTATATATTATACTCCTTCATTTGAATTTTTTAATAAATTTTATTTGTAAATAAATAATTCTACAAAATAATTTTAAGTAATAAATATATTTTAAAATAATAATATGGAATTATAATAATAAAATTGAAAATATATTTATTTATTTAATATAAAATAGACTATATTAAAATAAATATAGATATGTTAATATAATATGTATAGGTCTTATATTTGAAGAGGTGATATATATTTAACATTTAAATTGATGTCCTAAATAATAAGTTAATTTTGATTAAAAAAACCACGTCATCACTTAATTACTCCACATTAGACACCTTAAAAAATAGGATCCTCTTATCACAATTAACAGATTTTAAGGTGCCTCCAAAAATAGGAAAAAAGATGTTGGCCTTCAATTGTTTTCTATATTTAGTTAGTAATTAGTAACAATCGAACTTGAAAGAATAATGGCTTAAATTAGATTTTTAATTATCAACTAATATAAAGTAATCGCTCGTCTTAAAGTAGCATTCAAGTGCCTTTTAAAACAAATAATTCTATATTTAACAAAAATCTAAATTGAGATATTAACAATTATTTTAAAAAAGAAAAGATATTGACTGCGACAGTTCGGTTGACTCTGTATAAATCCTCACGTGCGGGCGATTGTGGTTGTAGATTTTGTCAACGGTCCCAGATCGACACGTGGCGAGACGGAGCGGTCGTCTGCGGCTATAAATTCCACCGGCGTTCGTCAGCGTTCTTCATCGTTGTGGATCGAATTCGATAGACGGGATTGAATAAAAAATGGCGTTAAATTTGGCTCATCAGGTTGGGACTCTGTGCGGAGCGCCGATGGGGATGGTGGAGCCTGGATCGGCGGTCCGGGGGGATCCCCAAGCGGCGCCGGCGGCGGTCTGGAAGCCCCAGGGGGTGGACCGACGCATCCGGTTCCAGATCGGTGCCGGGCAGGTGGAGATGGAGACGGCGCCGCAGATGTGCCAGGGTCGATCCCAAGCTCTGCCGGATCTGTCGGCCGCGTGCGATGCGCCGGCAGCGCATCAGGGGCCGAGGCCGGAGGCGGAAGTGAGGGAGCACCTCGGCGGGGGACGAGGAGGCGCGGTGAAGGGGGTGCCGGTGTTCGTGATGATGCCGCTGGACACGGTGCGGCCCGGCGGGGGGCTGAACCGGAAGAAGGCGATGAACGCGAGCCTGATGGCGCTGAAGAACGCCGGGGTGGAGGGGGTGATGGTGGACGTGTGGTGGGGGATGGTGGAGAATGAGCGGCCCGGGGAGTACGACTGGCGAGGCTACGACGAATTCATGGAGATGGCCGCCCGGATCGGGCTCAAGGTCCAGGCCGTCATGTCCTTCCACCAGTGCGGCGGCAACGTCGGCGACTCCGTCACGTACGTCTTCTCCCCCCTTTCTCCGATCCATCTTCTTCCTTACAATTCTTCCCTTTTGTTCTGATCTTTCATTTCTCTGACGCAAATCGTAAGCAGAATCGAAATGCAACTGAAATTTTCTTTGGATTTCTAAGAAAAAATTGGGGGGAAAAATGCAGGATACCGCTGCCGCGATGGGTTCTGGAGGAAATGGCGAAGGATCCAGACCTGGCTTACACCGACCAGTGGGGTCGCCGGAATCCCGAGTACCTCTCCCTCGGCTGCGACGCCCTCCCCGTCCTCAAGGGGCGCACCCCCGTCCAGTGCTACGCCGACTTCATGCGCGCCTTCCGCCACCGCTTCTCCGACCTCCTCGGCTCCACCATCGTCGTAAGCCCATGCACCAAAGACTCAATCGATCGATCGATCGATCAATTTAATCTTTTCCTCTTTTTTGATTCGATTCGAATTTATTATGCAGGAGATTCAAGTGGGAATGGGTCCTGCCGGCGAGCTGAGGTACCCGTCGTACCCTGAGGGCGACGGCACCTGGAAGTTCCCCGGCATCGGAGCATTCCAATGCTACGATAAGGTAGCAATTTGAACCAAAACTGATATTTTTTTCTTCATTTCGATTTGATTGATCTTAAAAAGTTCAGATTTTGAGGATTTTTTTCTTTTCTTCTCAAAATTATTGCAGTACATGTTGAGCGATCTGAAGGCGGCGGCAGAGAAGGTAGGGAAGTCGGAGTGGGGCAACGGCGGTCCCTCGGACGCTGGTGGCTACAACAATTGGCCGGAAGACACCGCCTTCTTCCGCCGGGAAGGCGGGTGGAATGGACCTTACGGCGAGTTCTTCCTCTCGTGGTACTCCCAAATGCTCCTCGATCACGGCGAGCGCATCGTCTCCTCTGCTACTTCCATCTTCGACAACCTCGCCGGCGTCAAGATCTCCGTCAAGGTGGCCGGCATCCACTGGCACTACGGCTCCCGATCCCACGCCCCCGAGCTCACCGCAGGCTACTACAACACCCGGTACCGCGACGGCTACCTCCCCATCGCCCGCATGCTGGGCCGGCACGGCGCCGTGTTCAACTTCACGTGCGTGGAGATGCGCGACGGCGAGCAGCCCGGCGACGCGGGGTGCAAGCCGGAGGAGCTCGTCGGGCAGGTGGCCGCGGCGGCGCGGGAAGCCGGCGTGGAGCTTGCGGGGGAGAACGCGCTGCCGCGGTACGACGAGACGGCGCACGAGCAGATAGTGAGGGCCGCGGCCGGCGCGCAGGCGAAGATGGCGGCTTTCACGTACCTTCGAATGGGGCCGGATCTGTTCGAACCGGACAACTGGCGGAGGTTCGTGGCGTTCGTGAAGAGAATGGAGGAGAGCGGCGGAGGGTCGCCGGAGCACTGCCGTGAGATGGTGGAGAGGGAGGCGGAGCGCTCGGTCCACGCCACCGTGCCGCTCGTCCAGGAGGCTGCTGCAGCGCTCACGTGCGCTTAAATATTTAAAAGAATTCTTCCCAAACGAAAAAAAAAAAAAACTATGTATGATTATAATTTAATTAAAAATGCAATTATAACTATTATATATATTACCTAAGTGCTTCCATAAGCATAATTAACCCACTTAATGGTCATCGATTAGTTAACCTAACTAATATCATCCATATCTAATCTTCACTAAATAATTCCCTCTCTTCTAAACTTATATAAGTCTATTCCACCATCGCAAGTGATCAATTTGTTTCATCCATGGCGAGCTCTAACGATGGAGGAGGTGATGGTCCATCGCCATTGATACCGCTTATAATGATCCTAGCTATAAGCTTGGTCAGGAGCCCCCTCGCGATCTTGCTCAAGATAGTGTCCCTCATCACGGAGTTCGTCTCCTCAATCGCAACAAACAAAGAAAAAGAAGAAAACGAGGAAGACGGGAAGGAAGGTGTAAGCTTTAGCTTGTTGCTCATCATCCTACTCCTTGTCCTCATTGGAATTTACTATTTCAATGAGTCGTGGTCATTTTCGGTGCGAAGAGATAGACACGAAGACGAAGAAGAAGGCTACGGGTTAGAGATCGTATTGTTTGTGTTGTTGCTCTTTGTTCTCGTTAAGTTATTTGTGCAAGGGGAGCTTAGTCTTTGAGAGTTTGTGTAAACAATCTAAGTGTTTTAATTTATTTTATAGATTTATATAAATAGTTTGTTTTTGTTTTATAATTTGGAAATATCAAGCAAATCTAATATATAACTTTTTTATTATTTATTTTTTAAAATTTGAATTCACTAGTATTAAACTTATTTATTATATACATATATTATTATTATTATTATTATTAAACGAGCGCAAATGGATTTTCATATAATCTAATCTATAAAAAGTCCGATCCGCTAGCGGCTTAGCGGGCGGTTTCGTCCCTCCGAACGTACGCAATCCGATCGGCGTCCGACCGATTACTGTTCCGTTCGACAGTCGGAAGAGGGGCGATTCCGGCGAGATGAGAGCTCCAGCTTTCCGATCGTCCTCCGGGATGGGTTTCCTCGAAGATTTCCAAGGCAGTAAGTAAGCTGAACCCCTGACCTTGCAACTGATCCCCTCGTTCTTCCCTTGTCTCTTTAAATTTCTGCTCGATTGAATTCTTTCCTTTATCTTTCTGTTCCTCCTCGATTTGCCGCCGTTTCATGCATTCTTTTGTGCACTCTCACCGTTATTATCTATTTTCTTCACAATTAAGACGCACATTGTTATCGAAGAGTAGCTTCATATGTTTGCTGGATGAAAAATTAGCTAATAAGTTTCTGTTTCTTTATAATGTACAATTTTTGTTCACGAAGAGTACATAAAAGAACAAAATGGTATGAAGATGGATTAAACTCCTATTTATGTACCAGCCTAGACTGGACTGGACTGTCCAACTCAGTGGATACTTGGAGCAAAGCTGAAATTTGGAAATTTCAGGATGAGAGTGTTATTACTACGTGATCTTTCTTGCAATGTGCCAATATGTGTTATGTATTCATATGTTTGTTTGTGTTTTGTCATTACTGTGAAATACGATGTGTTTTGTTGTTCCTATGTGTTTCCTTATCAATTATCATTTGTTTACTTGTGATTGTAAACTTGTTTCCATTGATTTATACACTTTGTTACATATATATTAGTTTTGATATTATTTTATTACCAATAGCTTGGACCCTAACTGCTGTCTAATGGGGTGACTTGACACTCTTCAATGAGTTGATTGGCCACTGTTTGAAACTAATTTCTAAAGTCTTCTGTTGCACCACATCAGTCTTAATAGGGCTGGATTTCTATGGTTATTTTAATTTTTCCCATTCTTGCCTACCTTGGTTCTCTTTTTAGCTTACCTTTATTGTTGTTGATCTTATTGCTTTATTTTGGCTTAATCTCTTATTATCTACAAGATGTTTTTTCTTCATTTTGTAACCCAAGTTTATGCACTTCTTTTTCTTGTCTTTACTAATTCTGTATTCTCCTTTTCCCTTTATAGTACATAATTGACTATATAAGTTATCACATATTTCTAACTGAAATTACACCACTAAACTATCTTTGATAAAAATGTATTAATCTCTATATAACATTAAAAAGATGTCTATATTTATGTACTAAATACTCTCTCTCTCTCTCTCTCTCCTTTTCATACTTCTACAAAATCATTGTATGTGGTGGAGTGGTAAAAGCACTTGAGGAGCAATAAGAGGATCAGAATTCCAATCCCAAATGGAAATAATATTTTGGAGGGTGGTTTCCAAGTGCACATAAGTTGTATTTCAGATTTACTCGGTAGACAAACCAGAGGAAAGCCATCTACCTCCAGAATTAGATGGGCAAAGCCTGTATCAAGACAAAGTCATTGTAGATTACCTTTGAATTCTACTATCTGGTTTCAGTAAAACCAGAAGCTAATTTTTTCTCCTGTTCCCTATAGCTTACTTTTAATGGCAATGGTCTTTCTTACTCAATTATTTATTACCTTTACTCAGTGTTGATTGGAAGATTGGATGCATTCAAAAATCAGAATCCTCATTTGGATATTTTTAGTGCTTTGCTAACCTTTGCGATTTCCTTGTTTTTTGTTTTTTTTTATAGTTTGCGTACCTTTTGTTTAGTGTTTCTTTTTTCTCTGCAAGTGTTGAGTCTGTACCTTCTAGGCTTCAACGCAATTATGCTCTAAATTTTAGAGAAGCACCAAGGCTTTTGTTACAAGGGGCTGGAGGCACTGTATGATCAATGATTCATTGGATGGGATTCAGGCGCTCTGTTTCACACAAACCATATAAGCCATAATTTGTGGTCTTTTCTGAATATCATTAATAATTGCAAGATTTTTGTCTTGTTCATAAGTATCACCGTTCACCAGTACTCTTGAACAAGACATGAGCATGTTCTCAGCTAAGCATGCCTTTTCTTTTATATGTTAAAATAAATCCATATATTTTAGTACATAGATATTACTGATTGTCAGACCATTTTCTTATGTTGCTCTTTAATTAATTTTGTCAAGTTAATGATTGGTCTCTGCATCCTAATAAGTCTAATGCAGTATAACATTTTTGGTTGAAGAATCCATCAAGGATTCTCATTAATTCATCTTTTTTGTTGGCTAGCTAAGGCAGTGCTGATACATTAGCTACAGTAAGTTCTACATTGTTTATGTTTTTGCCCTATTTTTGCAGTTTAACTGAATATTCTTGATTCTTTCCCTAACATTGACCAGGCAATTAATATCATTGTCTGTTCTGATCTCATTCCCACTCTAGGTGGATGCTCACATCCAACAATTCGATCAATATTTGCGAAAGATTGAAGAAATTCGGCGAGGTGGTTAACTAAAATTCTCCCCTGCAAATTCTTTTACTGAAGTGCAAGATAGAATGGTTCCATTTTGAGTGTGTTGATCTCCAAGAGCATCCCAAGGGAAAATGCTATTGTTCCAACTGCATCGGCTACTTTTCGTTACACCGAAACATCTCGAGGTCACGAATGATAACTTATCGGAATCGTTCAAAGACAACTTAGTTTATGTTTCAATCTGTGAGCTTGCTATCCTTTTACTTTTCTTCAGAATCTTTGTAAATTGCAAGATGAGCAAGCTCTTTAATTATGGTTCCCTTTTGAGAGCAATTAATGCAACATTAAGTTCACTATCTGTATCTAAATTCTGAATGTATGTATGGTTCTTTCGAGTTGTTTAATGTTTAATTTTCTGGATTATGTGTGCTAATGTTTCCAATTAGCTGATATAATGGGACAAAATATATGATTAATATGTTGGGGTGCTATTTTAATTTAATTTAATTTTATTTTAAAAAAAACATAATAAAAAATCATGCAAACCCACAAGACCATCACGTGGGTGGATGCTGACTGACACTGTTGCTGAACTGAGATCTTTAGAATATTATTGGATTTTCATTCAAAATAAAAATCAAAAAAATTGGAAGAAAATTAGAAGACGTTATTTTATTATTAAAATCATGAAAAAAAATACCTTTATTTATTTTTGTTATTATTAAAATAAGGTCTCTGACTGTTATCGTATGTCATTTATTAAAATATGGTCCATTGAAGAAGCACCCCCATCCTGCCATGTGGCAGTGGGCCCCGACATATGGATCGCATGCATGATTGGAACTTTTTGTTGATGGCGGAAGTCGTTATTTGGGCCCCACTTGGAAGAGCCATATACAGTGTGTTATGGCCCATGCTCACGTGGGCCCCTACGTCCCTCTCATCCCGCTAAGATACATGTCAGCCGGGCCCGGCTTTAGCCAGGCTAAGGCCCATGCCTAGGTCTTTAATTTTTATTAGGATCTATTATTTTTAATCTATTAAATATATTATTATGTATATTTTTTTTTTCAAGAGAATGAAAAAAGAATAAGATGCACGTGATGAGAAATTTGCATGATTTCTCTAGTCAAAGTTTTAGATTTCATAAAGATCTTGTTATTTATTCCAACAAAAGAACTATAAAGGAGTTTTTTAACATTTTAAATCTATTTTTAATTATGTATGTTGTTTCTAATTATTACTCTTCAATATCTCTCAACCCTAATCTTTTCTCATTGTGTTTCTCCTTTGTTGGTGATATTTTTTATGTAAGAACATGAATTAGAATTTTTTTATCCATCTAATGTAAAATAAAAATATTTTTTTTTCAAGTTCCTCCTTTTATCCTTTTACAACTCCCCCTCTGTGTTTAATTAATTTCTCATTGAGATTGCGTAATTAAATTTAAATGTTGATATATTCATCCATATTATTGTGTCCGATAAAAACGGAGAATTTTATTATTTTTTAGCAATAGCGAGTTATATATATATATATATACCTTTATCATTTCACTTCCTTAATAGACATTAAGTTTAACCTTTATTTATATGTTACAATCATAAATTTTTTCTATTCCTCCTTTATCTCCATTCTATCATCTACAACTGTTCTAATTTAGGTAATGAAAAATATAATTTATTTATATTTCCTTATGCCTTAAAGATCATTTAGTTTTTGATAAATGATAATAAGTTGGTTTGATTTCCCTGTAATTTCCATTTTTCTATAGATTATATTGAGTTTTATCATTTTGTATATGTGTAAATGATAAGAATTTAAATCCATCATTATCAATCGATCAAGTCCAAATGAAAAAGAGTGAAAGAATTATTTTAAAATAATGTCTAAGTTTTTTTTTTTTTTTTTTTTGCCTAGGGCTTCAAATAGACTTGAGCCTGGTCCCAGTGTGAATAATAATAATAATCCCCTTCCAACTTAGCAAACTTCAACATCAGAGTCCAAGGAGGAGGTATATGTATATTCCTTTAATTTTTCTTCAAGCAAATGATTGGATCATTAGTGCACATAGAGCAACCAACCAACCTTCACTAATTAAATATTGATGAGTATTTATAATTGTAATTTAAAGGAGCAATTGATTGCTATCTATCTTTCCACTCTAATCATTAGAGATATACAACATCATCATATTAATCATGAGATAATTAATACGCCTAGCTCCAGGGCATAGTTGAGTTGGTTGAGATGGATCAGACTTGCTGAAGTAGGCAAAGGTCGAATCTCGATAAAGTCAAGACAATGTCTTCTTCTGTCGTAGTCAACTGCATGTAGCTTCTCGATTTACCTCTTCACAGATGATTGTGGGGTTGACCGTGTGAGGCCGCTGAGGTGGCAGATTCCAATTTTTACAGAAATGAGATAATTAATATGAGCTTAATTATCTTGAGAATTAATTAATTATATTCATAAGATATATACTACAGGCCTATGAGGCAACGATTTGGTGGGGCTTAAGGTATGCAGCTAAGTGCATGCTTCTTGTTGGGCAACGCAACGCAACGCAAATGATCCATCATGGGACCTTAATTAATATCCCTTCTTCCCACATGTACACTCAACTCAATTCCCATCCTATATCTTACATAAATTAATTCTTTTCAGTTATATATGGAATTAATGGAATAATAATATCCATGGTTCTCAGAACAAATCTCTGAGAAGAGAGGAGAGATGAGTGAAGAGTAGAGTGAAGAGTGGTGTTTAATATTAATCTTACAGGAAAATTAGGTTAATTACATGCAGGATCTCTTCTTTGGTAGCTTTGTCTGAGCTCGCCATGCCTTGCCAATCTCACTGGCTACTCTCACTGCATCGGAGGCAGCACCAGAGAGCCCTCTCCCTCCAAAACCAACACCGTATAATCCAAACATGCTCCCTTCATGCTTCAAGAACAAACCCTCATCGTATCCCTGCAACACCACATGCATGTATGATCGATCGATCGATCGATTCATTCACTTTAATGTTAGTTGAAGAAGACCAGCTGTCTGTAATGAACGAAGTACGTACGTACCTGAAGCCATTGAGGAACGTTGCTGCGGTATCCCGTGGCCAGGATCACGGAATCGACGTCGAGGATTTGGCCGTCGACGATCTCCACCTTTCCGGGGAGAAATCTCTTGATTCCGGGGACTACTTTGATATCGCCGGACTTTATTTTAGCCAGCGTGCCGTTGTCCAGCACCGGCGTCCTTCCCTGAGTGTTCTTGAGCTCCAGAGGGCCGGCGGAAGGCCGCTTCAGCCCCAACTTGGAGACGTTCCCCAGCGCCGCCCACGCCACCGCCAGCAGGATCTTGTCCGCCATCCTCACCGGAAGCCACTTGAGCAGCAGAACCGCCAGCTCGAACGTCGACTTCCCCAGCACTTCCCTCGGAAGAACATGAACCGAATCGCGCACCACCATGGTCGGGGAGGCGCCGTGGTCGCAGAGGTCGAGGGAGATCTCCATGCCAGAGTTGCCGCAACCGACGACGAGCACGCGCGTGCCGCGGTACCGCTCGCCGGACTTGTAGTCGCAGACGTGGATCACCTCGCCGCCGAACTGATCGAGGAGGCCCTCCAGCTCCGGCACGACCTTCTCCGCGTTCTCGCCGCTGGCCACCACCAGCCACCGCGCGATGTGCTCCGCCTCGGCGGAGACGACCCGCCAGAGCCCGGTGGCGGCGTCGTACCTGGCGGAGCGGACGGAGTGGCGGAAGCGGGGTCGGATGGCGAAGCGAGCAGCATAGGAGTCCAAGTAGTCGATGAACTGGGACTTGGAGAGGTACTCCGGGAAGTCGCCGGGGAAGGCTAGGTAGGGCAGCTGGCAGAAGCGCTTGGGGAGGTGGAGCTTCAAGCGGTCGTAGGTGCACCGCCTCCAGAGGGAGGCAATGCAGTCGGAGCGCTCGAGGACGACGAAGGGGACGCCCTGCTGCCGGAGTCCTGCAGCCACGGCGAGCCCTGAGGGGCCCGCGCCGACGATGATCGGTCCGTTAACCCACGTGCATGACGGCGACGACAGGAATTGGCCGTCGCAGTACTGTTCTTCCATGATCGTATAGCTAGCTAATTACAAAATATGGAGAGATTATTTATTTATATATGTAAAAGGAATTTGAAGAAGGAGAAGGAGAAGGAGAAGGAAAAGGAATTAGGGCAGAGGAATTAAGTTATGGGGGTGGTGACGTTGGAGGAGTGTGATCTTGTAAGGAAGGATAAGATGGTGGGGGATTGCTATAAATAGGTATTATGGGAGCCACATGTAATAAATCTAAGGTGTAGGGCCCTCCTAGAAAAATTCTCAAATGACACATGTCAACTATACTAAATTTTTATATTCTGTGTGCATTTTAATTTCATTCTATATATATATTTTATGAAACAAATTAATATTTGTTAGTAGAACAAAACTAGAACATTGAAAAATCCTTTCATATCATGTGTGTATGTTATGGGTTGGTATGATCTGACCCAAAAAGTCAAGATCTGATCTAATAAAATGATATATCAGACACAAAAAACATAATTTCAGGGCTGACTAGTTTAGTCTTACACTTAGACTTGGCCATCTCGGGTTGATTGGCTTCATCCTATGGCTTGACTCGGCTATCCTAGCCCAATATTCCACTCAACTCAAGTGCCTGAGCTCAACTTGGGAGGCAGCTAAAGTCGGGATCAAAGACCAGACTCGGTGTTAGGCCCAGCTCAGAATCTCACACCTGACCTCTCTCAGGATTTAACTCCGGTCCTATACTGACTCTGAGTTTCGATGCCAAGCTACTTCTCTCAACTATATTCCATTCGACCCTAGTTGACCTCAGCTCGAGCAGGCCGTCGTCAGAAGGACACAAGCATTCACGTGGCATGGTGGTTAACTCAGTCCCCTATTAATGCAGAATGATGATGTCATATTAAGATGAATGAGATGACTTTTCGTTACTACAGTGGTGACAGGATGTTCTCCTTATCCAAATGAGATATCTTCTCTGACAGAATTTCCATTCAAAAATATTCTCCTTAATTTGAGATAGGACATATTCTCATTATTCTCTCACTAACCTCTATATATCTCCCTTCCATCTCGTGAAGATAGGTATGCATGCTCACACATGACCACTAATAGACCTAGTTTCCTTCTCTCGCATCTCCCTCTCCTCTCCGATGAAAGAATTGATTTGAACGTCAAAATGGTTGAGCCAAAACATCCTGATCTCCATTCTCATCCACTCCTCTCTTACTGTGTAGGCCTTAGTAGCACTTCAGAATATCTCCAGCATCTTCCTTCTCTGGTCATGATCCTGCCTTGACTGTCCACTTCTAAACCCGATGGCTAACGACTCATCCCGAAGACAATCTCAACAGCAACAATATACATCTTATTCTTTTTATACGGTGTGCATTAATTGTTTTATACTAAAGGCACAATTTTCATGAGAAATGGAAGATTGTGGGCTTCCTTTGATTTTTAGTTTTAACTACTTGTTGCTAACTCATAAATAAATGGACAAAAGTATAAAAGGTGTCAATTTTTTAGCGAATCGGCAATAATGCATGTTGATTTTTTTTAATAAAAGGGCATCCCATCCCTTTATAAAAATGATACAAATATTCTTTAATACTCTTCTATCTAAATTTTTAATTGATCAATGAGTTATAATACCTACAAAACCATAGTTGCTACACAGATATAGCAGCTACAAAATCATAACTACTATAATATATGTAGCAGTTACAATTTCATAACAACTACAACTGAACTGTTACACAATTGTAACAACTATGATTTCATAGCTGTTACACAGTTGTAGCAGCTATAGTTTTATAATTGCTACAACATAGAAAAAAATTTAAACAAAAATCAAAAGGGGCATCTTTTGAGTAAAATTATTTGAAGCTTTGAAAAAAAATTTAAATGATTTTTTTAAGTTTGAAACCCAGCCATTACAAGTTTCACTCCATAATCAATTACAGATTTCTAAACAAGTTTCAATTTGATATATTATACGTCTCGTGATTTAATCCGAATAAAAAATTATGACCTTTTAAAATTTAAGATTTAATATTCATGTTGTGTAGCTATAAAATCTTAACTGCTATAACTATGTAATAGCTACAATTTTATAAATGCTACAACATGAATATTAAATTATAAATTTTAAAAGGTAATAATTTTTAATGCAAATTGAATCACAAAACGTATAATATATTAAATTGAAAATTTGGAGATTTATAACTAGTTACGAGATGAATCTCGTAATGGCTAAATTTTAAATTCAAAAAAATATCATTTAAAAATTTTCAAATGCTCTGAATAATTTTAGTTTAAAAAAAATTATATTTTAGCTGCTATAATGTACCGGATCAATTCAAGATTTTAAAAAGGAGATAAATAATAATAAAGGATATTTATATTATTTTACAAAGAGATGTGATACTTTTTGATAAAAAAATCAAAATAGGATATCCTTCTTCGAAGATTCGATAAAAAAGATTTTTTTTTGACTTTTACCCTAAATAAATTAGCTCCTTTTGCTCCTCTTTTTTATTTATTTTATTCATGAGTCTATTCTAGTACACCATTTGCCATCTGGAAGCATTTTATTATAAAGAAATAGATGCGCAAAATGAATAATGAGCTTATAAAAGTCGAGATGAAATTTGAAATGGAATTCAAGATGGAGATCGCTCTAACATTGAATTGTTTGTCGATCAAAAGTGATGGCGATAGATGGCTACAATACAATGCAAATTAAAATCAAAGAATTCGTCTTGGACTAATTAACCTACCTCTCAACTTACTTTGATGGGAGTTAGATAATTAACCTCTCTTCAAGCTACTTGGACTCAATATACACACTAAGATTTGCATCACACCTCCCACAGTACGTCTAGTTCAATCCAATAAATATCTGCCTCATCATCGCTGCTTAAAACTCGATCGAGAAGATGATCGACCTATCTACCATGATCTTGCTTCAGCTCGACACTCAGCTAGCTACACATACAATTCTTCTTTAACAAAAGATGAAATCCATTATCCCAGCAGCTTACACAATCAGTCCTATGACCATCTATGAGAAAGTAAATTGGGAAGTTACAATTGATTATAACAGAAGAGGATATTATCTCGACTTCACCGAGATTCAACTCTTACTCACTTCAACAAATCTATTCCATCGTAACTAACTCAACTATGTCCAGGAGCAACACATGCAACTCAATCAACTTATGAGTGAAAACCTAGCTAATCTTGCCAACACCGTTACTTGATGATGGAGGAACATCTCTCCATCCCCTATATAACTAATTACAAATCACAGATTAACGACCCACTTGAGTAAATCATTGCCATCTAAGATACTACTTACTATCAACAAGCCAGAGAACAACATTAATTAATTAAGAAAGACAAACTGTAGATATCCAAATTCAAAATAAACTGAAAATGCAATGATTTGTGCACAGAAATGAAATTTATATATTTAAAGATTGGCAGAAACATCACGTACCTTGAACAAATTAAGCTCTAGCCCTACCATTTCCTTCCTGCGCGCAAATAGGCCATACATACTTTCAAAGCTAAAAAGAGCATACAGATAAAAGAGAGGGGAAAATGAAGCTTCAGTTGCTTACAAGGAAATAGAGAAGAACTTCGATTCACTTACAAAAAGCAAAATGTCTTGCCTATCTTGATGAGTTGCATAGCTGAATTGTCAAAGAAATTATAAAAACGTTTCAAATTAGCCGCCTGACAATTGAACCACTATATTGGACGAAAACGCCTACTTAAAGAGCATATATATAAATGAGGTCTCTTTTTCATACCAAAGAATAATTAATGCTCACCAGGAAAGGAAGCTTCCACTTGAGTACCAGACGAGCTTTGCTTACTGATGATACCAGCCATACTCAAGCACCTCCCTGCATAATTCGCCTGCCAACCTATCTTTTAAATCCACCAAGGTGAAAAGTTTAGTCACTAGTAGCAAGAGGATTCTACTACTATGGTAGAAACTGCAAATAAGTACAAAGATTTAGAAGAAAGCATGAAATAATATCCATGATTAATTAATTACTGCTCCACAATTGCAAACAAGTCATAGTCCTGCACTTAAATAGAGGCACAACTACAATTGTCATATGTAAAACATCCCAACTTGTCAAATTGATCAATCTTTTCTTCAATGGCGCATGATCTTTTTTCAAGGCACTTGGGAAAAAATCACCTGGACGAAATACAAATACAGTCAACAAAATTAAATTAAATAGATGCAACAAAGATGCCCTTGCAAGACTGCATCAGCAAGGAAACAATTGCAATAAAGAATGATGATAGCAGACAAAAGGCCACTTAACAATTCCGCTCATGCATATGAAATAAACGAAAATAAGGGAGTTCTCCACAGCTTATGTTCCTTGTTACAAAAAATTAATCGATCGACGAGGATCAATGTCCATATGATCTCCAAATGGTTGAGGAAAAGAGGCATTGAACCCATATCCATCATAACCATCCATGCCCATAAGTTCACCATCAGGTCCTCTGAATCCAACCATTGGGGAGGAAGACCAAGGAGCTGGAGTTGCAGGTTCAGAGCCAGGCAGATCGGCATTCATCATCCCATGAAAAGATGGATTCATGGGGTTCTGTGGAGAGTTTCCTGAAGGCCTCCTGTTGCCAGAACTTACTATCGGTGCTGATTGTTGTTGATTCTTCTGAGGTGGGGATTTTGGCCTCAAACTTTCAATCTCAGGCGTAGTCAACACAAGATGAGGAGCATCAGGTGGTGGGTTTCGCCCTCCACCACCCTGCCAAACCTTCCCATCCTTGTCATTGAAATTCCGAACATAGGTCTGCCAATCAACAAGCAATTAGGACAGTCACAAAGAGTAAGAATCCAATGTTATTAATATAGAGAATCTTTGAAAAACATTCCAACATATCGCAAGGAACGTGTACCTCAGCATTGAAATTAGAGGAAGATAATCCTTTCCCTACGGTTAGCCAGCCAGAACGAATATTGTGGTCCTCACCAAAGAGTTCAAGCCTCCTTCGTCCAAGTGCAAAATGCTCAATAATTCTATACATATCTTCTGGCTTTTTGGTAGATCCAGCTGAAGGTGACAAAAGAAGGAGAAGAAGAAGAAGATTTAGTGCAAGTGGACAAGCTAACTGTAAATCAAACACACCAAATAATTTTTTTAATTGTATTAAATTGATGGGGAAAAGTGCAAAAGCCATCACGCCTTCTGCAAATAACTAAGGGAACTAAAGAATGGCAGGTTGATTATGGTGCTGGAGGTTTATCTAAAAATAAATAAGAAACACCCAAATGAAACACATTTAGCCACTGGGAAAAAAAATTTATTTTACAAGTTTAGTGACAATGAATATAATATAAAAGCTACATAAGGTCCTGGTGGTCGGTGCAAAAAGGCACTAAGAGCTAAGAGGCATTTTAATACTATAGAGTAGATAACGATCCTCTTTATAAGGACGTCATGTAAAAAAAGTGGCACATTCAGTTAATGGAGATAAAAATATTGTACAGCACACTAAACTAACCATCACTTGGTTCCTCAGCGATTATAACATCTGTGTCAATATTGGCATGGATGATATGTCCATCAGTGCTACGTCGAACAGTTCCTTTTATGCCCATCAAGCAGTGTTCCTGTAAATGTTAAATAAACAGAAAAGTAAAACAAAAAGATAGACAAGCAAGCATGAAGAAGAATAGGAATATAATGGGGAAGGAAAGGAACCAACCTTTGAATGCTGGAACAGTGTGTGAGAATCATGCCTCAGACCTGGAGTTGCATTCTTTTTGTTTGTCTTCACCCAACAAATGTCCTCACACCTTCTAAAACCCCACTATAAAACAGGTATAGTAAAGGTATACAAGTCTAAGAACAGGGATAACTGATACAATAGCAAAAAAACATAAAAAATAGAAACAGAAGGTGAGGAGGAGCTACCTATGATGCTCAGAGAATATTACATGCAAAGCATGTGGGAAAGACAAACTAAATTAAGAGAAGATAAATAAACTGAAACATAAGAGGCATAACATACCTTTTTTAGACATTGACGACCCTGTTCCAGCCCCACACCATCACCAACCCACAAGAAGATAAATGATGGTGTGTCAGCTATTGCCTGCATAAGACAGTAAAATGTGCTTAAATGGCAGACCCATCGTTCACTCAAAGAATGGCCAACTTGCAGCATAGCATCTCAAAAACAATTGAAAGTAGAAGACCTAGACATACCTCGATCTTGAGATCACGTATCTGCTCAAAAGTCCAGTACTCCAGGTGATCAGTAATACCAGGAGCTCGATGAACATACTCCTCCCAAGGAGGATCCACAAGAATAACATCAAATTTGGTCCCAAAGAATTCAGGAGAAAGTACATGTTCACGTAAATCACACTTATAATACATGGGTGGCGAAGCTGACTTAGTGACAATCTCATCTTTTCGCTGAATAAGTTCTCTCAACTTTGGATAGTCCTCAACAACACTAGTAAGCTCGAGCTCCCTGATGAAATTCTGGGGTCTCATACCAGTGTCAACAAAATTCTGAGAGTAGTCATTTTGTTCCCCTCTTGAGGGAGCTTTACCAGATGGTCCACTAGTTCTAGGAGGTGCCCAACCTCCTGGAGCTTTATCATGTTGCATATCATGACTAGCTGGTCCAGCTGTATTGAATCCTGGAGCCGATATATTAGGTGGAACACCCCTTACAGTGCCAGGTTGGTTGAAGTACATTGAGTGACCAGGACCAATTCCCATGTTGGGAGGAAACCTAGGCCGTGCTGGGCCAAGGGGAGGTATAGGAGGAAGGTTGGGTGGAGGAGCCAACATATTCATATCAACACCTCTAGCTCCTGGCCAAACAAATGGTGAAGGAAATGGAGGGATGATAACACCAGGTCCGATGGGTGGAGGCGCAGTCATGTTCGGTCCAATTGGCTGCATTGGACCAGGTGGCATGCCAAGGGGAGCAAAGGGAGGACCCATCATAGAAGATGGAGGTCCAACACGTTGAGAATCCCTCCCATTTAATCTTCCTCTTCCTCCTCTTGCTGATTTACCACCTTTAGGTCCTTGTTGAAGACCTCTATTAAAAGGGCCTGTTACCTGGCTGTTCCCATAAGATTGAATATTATCACTAGAACTACCTGCACCTGCTCGACTGGTGTTCATAGATGCTTTATGGTTCCATCCTTTTCCAGTCTGTGAATCAAAAGAATTTCTTCCAGAACTTTGTTCTACAGGTGAGCCATCATCCAGGAATCTTTCCTGTGAATCATCCCCATAAGCTGATGCAGTTTTTCCTTTATCCTCAGCTAGATAACCCCATTCCTCATCACTACCTCCTGAAGCAAAATCCTGCTGTGAGCCCACTTCAGCTTTCCTTCCAGGAAAGGTTGAAAGTGAATCATCCTTTCCAAAATCTAAATTCCTATTTGGCCTGATTTCAATTGAATCAGAGTTTTCATTTCTATTGCTAAATGTCAATGAACCTCTTGCACCTTCAGACCTAGTCCGATTATCTTTTCTGTAACCAGATCTAATTTGAATGCTTTCACTACCAAACCTTTCCTGTTCATGGCTATGGATTTCCCATTCCTTCACCTGACCAAAATCATCACCATCTACTGAATCTTGCCTGCCCTGAACTCTCTTCCAGTGATCCTTGAAAACTTCCCTCTCCCTATTCCTATCAGTCAAGGATCCTTTAATGCTAATGCTCTTTTCATTGTCTGAATCTGAAAATCCTCGGTCATGCTCTTCATACTCTCTATAGTGTCTTCCTGTTCTCTCAGGACTGCGAGACTGTTTATAACGGTCAGTATTCCTTGTACTTGTACCCCGCATCTGAGAACGATTATCTTCATCCATGTTGGTCGATTTCTCCCAGGTTACAACTTCATCACGATTACCATGATCAAAATCTCTTTCTTGCCTTTGCTTGTCGCCTTTCTCACTATGCTGCTTTGAACTGTATCTATGGGAACCTTGTTCAACATCTTCTGTTGGACCAGTAGCTCTGTCACTTACCTTTATTTGCCTATCATCTCTGACTGCATTTGATCTACTTTCATGAGGGCCACCAGTCACCCTATTTTCCTCATCTTGCCCTTCCAATCTGTTCCAACTCCTGCCCCTTTCACTACCATCCTTCCTGTCATCTCTGTTGCTTGACCTAAGACCCTGGTCACCACTTGAATCCAGAACCTTGCTTTTACCCTCACCTGAATCATTTCTGAAGTCTGTCTCTATGTCCACTTGAAGATCATGCTTATTAGAATCTGAAGCTTTCCTGAGTCTTGAATCAGATCTGTCAGTATGACTGCCTTCATCTGCTCTCTTTGTGACCACCTCTACTTCATCCCATCTCCTACGATAGGTGCTTTTTTCATGTTCATTCTGAACTTGATCTTTTTTTTCCTTATCGCTGTCCTTCCTCTCAGGATATCTGGAGTCTCTTTCATGCAACTTCTCATTTTCATCATCATATAAACTTTCTGCTTTGTTTCTGCTTTTATTATCAGAGTTATCATGTGCAGAAGCTTTGGAACTAGGTTTCCTCGAGGAATCCCACTCATATCCATCATCTCTCCTCTTTCTGCTGCTGTCCGGTTCCCTGTCTCTGTAACTGTCACTAGGTCGCCTATCAATTCTCTCATCCACATCTTTCCGTGGGATCTTTGAGCGGGGCTCCTTTCTAACTGAATAATCATCCTCATCACCACTTCCGAATCCACTCGAGGCACCAGACCTCTTCTTGGATTCATTCCTGTCATCAGAAGCCTTCCTCCGGCCACTGTCTTGTTCATCAACTTCCTCTACATCCGCATGTTTCCTTGACTTGCTAGATTTGTGCTTCTTCTTATCCGCACCTTCCCGGTCATCATAATCTTCCTTGCTCCTAGCCTCTACATTTTCTTCAACATCTCTTTTGCTTCGAATCCTGTTGGATTCAGACCCTTCCATTTGCCACCTTACTTTTATATAACCCGGTACAATGGCAAATGACTCACAGATAGAGACCTGCTGCAAACAAGTATTGGAGGTGACAAAAAAAGCTGAAAGAAATGCCTTTTATTGTGTAACAACAAGACCTATACTCTAGCCATTCATGCAAGAAAAGATAACTTGGAAAAAACAACCACGAACCAAGGACGATGTCCCCAAAGGCCTTTCTCAAATCCAATATGAAAGCCTATCGAGTTCTTCCAACAAACCTACAGAAAACCACAATTGAGAAAGCGATCCATCAGAAAAGGGCAAAGTCAGTTCGATTGGAAACCCTAGGACTAATCAAACTAAATGTAAAGTATCCTTGAGAAAGCAAGGGAGAGAGAAAAGGGCTAAAGAACGACCGAAGTCGAAAACCTAGGATTTTTTTTTCGATTGGTCCGCCCCGTCTTGGGCGATCAGACAAGTGCGAACATCGAATGGAGATAAACAAAAAAGGGGAAAGACGAGAAGATGCGGAGATGTTACCGATCAGGGCAGCGGAAGTGTCGGAGCATCACGCCGGATCTCGATAGGCGGCGTCTTCCCTCGCACGCTGCCACAGGCCGGAGAGGGAGGGGATTCGACCGGAAGGGCAAGGAGATATACAGTAGAGTCGGTGCGGGGTTTCAGTTACTGGAATTTGTAGACCCGGTTAATTTCCTCCGGTTCGTCAATTTCAATCGAACCGGTAGGATTCCAGGCGTATCGAAATTGACAAGTCTCTCTTTTTTTAAAAAAAAAAAACTCTTCAGAATTTAAATTTTTTACAAAGTCAGTTCGATTGGAAACCCTAGGACTAATCAAACTGAATGTAAAGTCACCATGAGAAAGAAAGGGATAAAGAAGGACCGAAGTCGAAAACCTAGGATTTTTTTTCGATTGGTCCGCCCTGTCTTGGGCGATCAGACAAGTGCGAACATCGAATGGAGATAAACAAAAAAAGGGGTAAAGACGAGAAGATGCGGAGATGTTACCGATCAGGGCAGTGGAAGTGTCGGAGCATCACGCCGGATCTTGATAGGCGACGTCTAGGACTGCGCATTGGGTTAAAATCGAATTGAACCGAACTAAATAAATCAAAAACTGAATAAATTGATTTTTTTTAAATCAACCAAATCGATCAAATTTTCTAATAAAAATCGAATAAATCGAACCGATATTTTATTGGTTAATTCGGTTTTTAACCGAATTAACTGAATTTTTTAAATATCATGAAAATTTTATTAATTAATTAGGAATTTATAAATTTATTTACTTAAAATTTATAAATTATTTTTTTTAATTTTAATAATTCGATTTATTCGGTTTAACCGAATAAAAAATTTTAAAACTGAAACCGAACCGAATTAACCGAAGTAACCAATTTTTATAGAAAAAATAACTGAATTTTCGAAATAACCGAATCGAATTTTTTTTGTTCGGTCGGTTCGATCAATTTATTCAGTTTAACCGAATTGCTGCTCACCCCTATACACACGACGACCATCCCTCAATGTAATGCTTTCCAATTTACATGTACTCGTTACAGAAAACATAAAGGCCTTTGACTCGAATGCCTCTCTACCAAGAATACTATTTCCAGTTGCACTTTTCCCATTTTCAGTTTTTCCAAAGAGGACCGAATTTCTCACATAGTGCATTTTAATTTTGAGAATCGCTAAAAGGTGCATAAAAGTTTTGTTTTTCTCAAAAGTGCATTAGATTTCGATTTCAACTAATTACTTCATTCGTGATTTCTTTTCACATTCACACGACTAGGACTGAGCATTTGTTAAAATTGAATCAAATCGAATAAATTAAAAATCGAATAAATCGATTTTTTTTGAACCAATCAAACCGACCAAATTTTCTAATAAAAATCGAATAAACTGAAACAATATTTTATCGGTTAATTCGATTTTTAACCGAATTAACTGAATTAATCAAAATTTTTAAATATCATGAAAATTTTATTAATTAATTAGGGATTTATAAATTTATTTACTTAAAATTTATAAATTATTTTTTTTATTTTAATAATTCGGTTTATTCGATTTATTTGGTTTAAACGAATAAGAAATTTTAAAATCGAAATCGAACTAAATTAACCGAAGTAATCGATTTTTATAAAAAAAAATAACCGAATTTCTGAAATAACCGCCGGAAAGGGAGGGGATTCGACCGGAAGGGCAAGGAGATACACGCAGGAGAGGGAGGGGATTCGACCGGAAGGGCAAGGAGATACACAGTAGAGTCGGTGCGGGTTTCAGTTACTGGAATTTGTAGACCCGGTTAATTTCGTGAATTTCAATCGAACCGGTAGGATTCCAGGCCAATCGAAATTGACAAGTCCTTTTTTTTTCAAAAAAACTCCTCAGAATTTAAATTTTTTACAAAAATAATTATAATTTTTTTATAAAAACTTAAAACCGAGGAATTGGAACGCGAAGGCAACTGAAGTGAATCAAACTATACAAGATGAACATGATGTGCGTGTACATACCAAGAACCAGAAGCACAGGACAGTGATGGCATCCTGGGTTCCGAAACAATCGAATACACATTAAGATTCAGCCAAAGATAAAGTTCCATGTTTCAATCTCGGAAATACTTGGTAGCACATCTGAGCATGAGAAAGTAGAAAAGATTAACAAAACACCGATGACTGAAACGAACGACCGAGGATGATGGTACAACAGGCTATGCTGGCGATGCGATCATGCAGCTGCAGCACTAGAAGTGGAGTTGCTTACATTGAGCTACACTCGCTTCCAGTGGGCAGTAAGGGCATTTGAATGCCCGTGTGCTGCTCTTGGAGAGCTTCACTATCGATTGCTTGGAGAGAACATGGCCGCAAGGCATCAGCATTGGAGGGTTTTCGTCGCTCCCTTGCTCCCTTAGCACTGGACAGACGAAGATGGAGTGGAACTGAAATTCTTTGCCAAGGTCGATAGGAACTGGGAGCTGCTTCATTGCCTGCCACTCCTGTTTCTTGACTGCCATCACACTTTCGAGCTTCAGAAGCGTTGGAAGTCCTTGGACACCTGCGGCGATCGCCACACTGAGCGGGCTTTGGTATGACTGACCCACATGACTACAGAATTGCTGCATGAATTCGTCGGCCAGTTTCTCCCAGTGGTTTGGGGACAAAAGATCTGCATAAGGGGATTTGTGGAGTTTCCCAGACCATAATAGGCAACCCATCAGCTTTGGAATCTCAACTTTGTGCGCCGACGCATTAGGAGCCAAATATTTCCGGACATAACGTAGTGCATTCTGTACACAGTCATTCTGCAGTATTTCCACAAATTGCAGCTGGTGGAGCTTCAGTTCAAGATTTGAGCCATTCTGCATTAGCCATTCGCTGTGGCTGGAAGCCCAATTAAGTGCAGGTTCAAGGTTTCTGCACTTCATAGCCTCCAGTATTCCATACATTTCAAGGAAAGGAGTTTTCAGGTCTGCAGCTTCTGGCTCGTTTGCCTCGCTTATAAAGCAGTCTCCCAGATCAAATAATCCCTGCCTATAGAAGTGGCTTGCAATAATCTGATTCATTATATGCAGATCAAAGTTAACATTTCGATATGCTTTTGATATGTCTGGATTGAAACTCTTCTCAATCACTTTGACATATTTACCAAGTGCAATGTTCAGATCCTTTTGGAGAGCTTCCAGTTGGTTCGCTGGGGCAATCTCATTGAGTTTATTCTTCAGATCCGCCAGTATTTGTTTTGGGTCAGAGTAACTAGTAGCGTTCTCAATTGACTGCATCTTCCTTATTGCCTGTTCAATCTCTTGCTCAATTTGGTTGAGTAGTTCCTGCGTCTTGGAAGACGAAAGCTTCTGTTTCTTAGAAACTCGATCGAAAGCATCCTGTATCATATCTAGCTCCATGACTTGTTGCAGAACCCCACTTACTGTACCTGCATGATATTGAGCAACCAATGTACCAACAACCATTTCAGCAGTCCATATAATTACAGGCACATGATGGGCTCAATTTTCCCCAAATTAATGCAATATCCTTCAAAAAAATATTTAGAATCTTGAGGAAAATTTAAAGTATTAAGGTCGACACAACAAAACAACACAGAAATCAAATCCTCACACCTACACATGTTTGAAATGCTGCACCTATGGATAATTCTTAAAAACTCCAGTTCTTCTACTGCTATCAAGGCCATGTCATGAACACTTGATCACAGTCTCAACAATGAATAGCCAATTGAATATAGCTTCTCCAGTTCCCTAAGTTATGAAATCATACCTTTTCTTATCTCAAAATGGGACGATAGTCAGCATTCTGCTACCTTATGTGCTTGGTTTTGGTGACCTTTAGATTAAATGTGCTCACTCTGTTACTACTTATCATAAGGCAAGATGTACATCAAAACACAAGGACTCTAGTCAGTCAACCCGGGTTGCTGCTCCACCCCAATAATCAAAGGATACTCCTTATGCATGAAAGTTTAGTATGAGTATTTTTGGAAATGCCCATGCAAGAAAAGATCTAACAATCTTGTTAAAGGTATTTGGTTTATTACGAATTACATGCAGTGGGTTTAGCCTCACATTAGAACTTCTAGATTTAGGATTGAACATCAGTATAGTCTATATATTCTCATGTAATGATTCTCATTAACGGATACTATATTTTTTCTCCAATTTCTACATGGTATCACCCTTTTATGGTAGAGTTTCCAAAGAGATATTTCCATTAGGGGAGGCCACTACCACTGGCAATGACCTCCCATCATCTCTTGACCTGTTCTCTCCTCCCCTGATCCACCTCTTCTATCTTTCTCATTATGCTATGCTGAATCCTCTCTGCCCTCTTTATTGACACCAAGCATGTGCAATCCATCTCCTCTCCAGTGCTGCATACAATTAGGTGCTCTTTGCAGTCAAATTTTGTCAATCAATCCCCATAGGGGTTGTTCAGATTGTTCAGGAGGGCTCTCATACAACTCCTATTTGAAAATACAAATCCTCCAAATCAGCACTGCTGATCTCTCCAGTCTTCCTCTCTCTCTCTCTCTCTCTCTAATATGCACAATCACTAATTCCTATTGCGCACAGAGGCCAGGAACAATGTCTCTGCTCTCGGTCTTGTGAATGATCTCAATATGACACAGCTCATCCAACTAGTACAAGAGCAGATCAAATGATCAACAGATCTGGCTCACAGTATTCACAAGCTCATCACCTCTTCTTCTGTGCGACTTCTTCACACAATATATCTTTGAAGCTAAAGCCCATCTACCGAACTCTTTCACATTAGATCATTTGTTGTTGTTCGAGTTGGCATTTCTCCACATTTGCCTCCATTGAGGTCCTACTTCAACCTTTGCTGGACGCTTGCAGCCACTTTTGCCACTTCCAAATTTACCTCAAGAGCATCCTTCTCCCTCTTAGTGGAGCATGCACTACCTCCAAATACCTATGGAGAAGCTTCGCAGAGATCCCAAGACTCCGGCTCATCTTAATCGTTCCTCCTCTCTACCTTCTCTTCCCTTTTGTCAATTGCTCTCTCTTTTATTTTCTTCGTCAATGTGTTGCTTCTCCCTCTATTTGCTGATGACTCCTACATGTGGAAGACTCTTGATGTTAGAAAACTTGATCTCCTATTTGTTCTCAACAGAGTCTTCTCTGCATTCGCCCTCTTCCAACTACCTTGCAGGGGAGTCCTTAGCAGCATCTTCCTTTAGTTGCTCCTCATGCTTCAGTGGTCTGACCTCTTCTTCCTATACCTCCTCAGGCTGCTACCAACACTTTTAGACAATGTATTTGCTCCCTTTTCTTTCTTATTTTTGTCATCTCTAGTGAAGACCTAGATAGATAAAATGTCTTTTGTTCTCATTTTGCTACATCTAGAAAAATATCAAGCTATACTATCCATCTCATCTGAAGATTAGAACAAAGAAAATTTCTTGTTCTCATTTCATTACATCCAGTAAAGGCTAGAGCTATGCATCTTTCCTCCAAGATCCCGAATGGTTTGTTCCCTTAGTCTATTACGTGTCATTGCATGTGTGGTTGTATGCACTCACTTCAAGGAGAAATCCAACCAAGAGATCAATTCTTTTAATCTCTATGTATCCTTTCTCTCTTTGTCGATGTATTGATTTGAGGCCAAAATATAGTTGGCACTGTGGTCATCTAAACTTGAAGGGATTGTTGACTGCATGCCCCATTTAACTCCTTAACTTTTGTTTCATCTACGTGTGAATATTATGTTTGTCCTACATTTTCTAGCACAAGCTAGATAAAGGTAGTGTGTCTACTCTGCTTGAGGTAGAGTGCTAAAGAGGTATTGGGTTTATTAGGTACTATTCTCATATTAGTATTTCTGGATTCAGGATTTTATCATGAACCTATATAAACCCAAGGACCAATTGTTTCATAACACAATACAATAGTTTTCTTTCCTATATTTCCATAGATTTCAAAACCAAAGTGGGTGAATAATAACCTTGGATAAGTCTATACATTCATATGATTAAGAAGTGTAACAAGAATGAACCAACATCTCAACCAAGTATTTCATCTTTGTGAGACCACCAAAGGAATGGGACATCATAGCTCTACTATACATATTAATACTCGTTTTCAAAAAAAAAAAAAAAGCAATCGTTTGTTATCTCTTATATAAGTATAATCATAACAAACAATGTTTCCTTACCAGAAAATTGCCAGAAAGGTATACAATATCACTAAAATTCAAGTAACATTGATGCAAGTCAGCACTTTTGAATAAAGATAGAGTATAAAACAGATTGAATATACTCAGCCAATAATATGTTTGGCAAAATCATGTTATTTCCAATTATCTTTCACAGCAGCCACCAAGAAACAAGCTGAGATTATGGTGGAATGTAGTCTGCATTGTCATAGGTACTTAATAGCATATAGGAAACCAGGCTCATTTGTCAATGCAATATATAACTAGTAAAACATGTGTATATCCTTTAAGATCCTACATCTTGTATGTGAACATCATTCAAGACATGTTTATTAGAATTTAGAAATTCTAACAGGAGGTCAGCAACCACGGTTGAATTAATCCTTTTCTATTTTGATAAACAACTGACAGCATGAAAATGATCCCTTGTTTGAAAAATATGCAATAAGTTTAAAGGATTAATTATTTGGCATTTTATTACAAAAGAAGTTAATATTTGAACTGAGCTTGATTTGAGATTTAGTTGTAAAAGTTTCAAGTGTTAATTAACTATTTCAACGAAGTAGATTTTCCTGACCACTTGCATTTCAAAATAGTACTAATAAAGAGAGGTGACAAATGTACTAATTATAAATTACTAAATTTGTAAGTCAGTATAGTGATGATTATCTTTCAAATTACATGATATCATATGTTTAATTTTGTTTAACATAACTAATGACTACACTGTAGCATGGCAATTTAAATGCTAATGAGATAACCTTTACTAGCTGCTAAACTTAACTTGTTTGCATAACTTTGTGAATTCTGTTAGAGTCCATATCAAAGTTGCTACCACAACTAGGAATATAACTAGAAATAACATGATTTTGTCAATATACTATAGGTGAGTATATAGTCTTGTCTTTCTGGAAAAGGCAGATCTGGATCAATGATTCAATATTAATTGAGTTTTAGATGATGCTATCAACCTTTCCAGTAATTTTCTAGTAAGAACAAATTGTTTGCCAGGATTGTTCCCACTTCAATACATATAAGATAGAGAAAATTCCAAAAATTCAGTAACCTTTTTTCATTTTTTTTTTACCGAATCCAAGATCTCCACACACTTCTGTTTAGTTTTCAGGACCTCCTTTATCAGCTAATGTACTACCATGGAAGGTTTGAAAGAGTATGCAAAACACTATGTCAGCAATCCATTGTCTAGCGCATGTGGTATACAGGAGCATATACGAGAGCACATATAGTCAATATAAAAAAATCAAACATATTTTTGGCATATAAAGTATTTATCAGTTGCACAGAAAGTATTTAAGTAAATAGGACAGACTTTAAAGTGAATATGGTTAAGTTTAAATTGGTATAAATTAACCAAATAAGAATTTTAAATTACACATGTTGACCGCAAATGACATATATGCAGCCATACGTTATATCCTTCCCGTCAAAATCCGCCTAGAAGGGGGTTTTTTTTTTTAAAAAAAAAACCATGGCACCACAACAAATTTCACCCAGAATTTTCAAAATTTTGATTGTATTCAAGTCTAAGCGGCAATAATATATCATATCTCAAAAGAGTATAAGAAGCCAAAATTCTCCACATTTCAGAATAGAAGACAAATCTATCTAACATAAAAAGGGTAATCACAGATCGATTTCAAATTCAGTACCATTGGAAAACCCTAGGAGCAATCAAACTCAATCGAACGTGAAACAAGAAACCCAGAAAAGGAGGGAAGCGGAAAAGGGCCACCAAAATCCAAAACCTAGGACTTCCCAATTGGTCCACCCCATGTCAGGCAATGAGACAAGCGCGGCCATCGAACAGGAGAAGCAACGGAATAAGACGCAATGGCATAGAGATGTTACCGATCAGGGAAGAGGATGCGCCGGAGCGTCTCGCTCGATCTCGGTGGTCGCCGTCTTGTATCGCACGCCGCCGCAGGCCGGAAGAGGGAGGGAATTCGATCGGAAGGGAGAGGCATGCGAGATATTAACGAGTTAAGCCGGTCCAGTTTCTAGACCCGGTTTACCTCTGCGTGCATCCGGTTCGATGGGAATCGTAATCAATTCTTTTATTTTTATTTTTTGGTCGGATTAAATAGTTTTATTTGGTTCGTGTAAATGTTTTATTTCAGTTAAATTATATTTCATGAAAAAAACTATATTTTTAAAAAATAAAAAATAACAAAAATTTGATGATTACGAAAACAATATAAAAAATGACTTAAATCCCTAGTTAATGATTTGCACTGATTACATATCCATCTACTAAATTAATTTTGATAGTTTAAGTTAACAAATACTATGTTGATTAATAAAAATATATATTAAGCCAAGATTGTCAAAATCTATACAAAAAAGTCACTGTTGAAGAACAAATTTGTCAACCCTCAAATCTCTTTTCAACTAGAGTTCAAAGTCAACGTAGTTTGACAATAGACTTGCTAACATTACATTTACAATTAGACAACTAGTCAAAAGGCACACAATCTAACACAAACTTGAAGAAATGCCACACAAGACACAGTGTTGGGATAAGAGATGTTAGAACAAACAAGATTTAGTTTCCTTCATTTTGAGCTCTGTACCTCAGCCTTCCTCCCAGTCGATGTCATCCTCCTCGTCACCGGATTCAGTCGCCTCCATGTTCAAGTCCGCCGCAAGCACATACTTTTCACCTGAACCTTTCAACGAAACATGGTGAGACAATAGCGTCGAGTTTCAATGTTAGACACAATCATTCGTATGTGTGTGTGTGCGCGCGCGCTCGTGTGTCAAATATGTAATGAGTTTGAAAGAACTGAATGAGAATGGACAAACCGGCAGTTGGAGCATCTTCCCACTCCACAAGATCTTCTTCATAAACTTGTCGTTTAGCTTTCTTCCCCACTTGGCGATCTGTTTCAGAAACACCATCATCTTGCATTCTTAAAGCTTCTTCCTGTTCTTTCTGCCTCTTTAATATAGCTTCGTAATATGCCTTGAGATACTCATCCTAAAAGAAACATACATATTGTATAAAAGCAGATCAGACATTGAGACCAAATGATTGTGATTTCAATACTAGCCTGTATACTCTTCTCATCTTCTTTTGCATCTTTTGATTGTTTGTCATCGCCAAGTTCTGAACTTTTATCCACATTTACCGTATCTCCTCTTTGTTCCTTTGTCAGACTCATTCCTTCTTTAATCATCCATGGAGGTATAACCTTCATAGAGGCAGTCTTTTTGTCAGACTCGCCGTCTTCACCCTTTACTTCTACACCAGATAAAGCAACTTCAACCTGTAAATTTAATTTAACAGAATATTGTTAGAAGTTCGACAAATTAGCAACACCCAATAAAGGTTTTATTAAATGTTGTACAAACAACTATTTACTGTGAATGCATAATGGCAAGGACAACCATAATCAGCTAAAATGTGCTAAATTATCTTGGGTTGGCTAGTGCTGCATCTCAAGAAATATCAAGTAGACTCTTTGTAGCAGTTCCTTATAGCAGTACTAAATTTTTAAATCTACTGATTTGATTAAATGCACATCAGTTTAAAAATAATAAAAATAATTGAAATAATAACAGCTATTTCACAGCACACTAGATGAAACCATCAACATTAAGGTGCTTCTTGTTTACTCCTTTGTAAATTGGTACACTCATGTTCTTTGCATCATCTTTCTCTTCCCATCATAGCTTTTAAGATGACTTCATCACTGTCTATGCATGAATAACTATACTTGCAAATAAGCTCATAGCAGTTTCACCATGTTGACATCAAAAAGGGCAGACAAACTTCTCATCTCCAAATTTCTTATACTAAATGAGCATACAGATAATATGCAATTTGATTTTCGACATCTCTATGGAAGAAATATAGTCCTTAGAAAATCTACATACATACTGATAGCAAGAAAAATTTTAGAAATAGTTTTCTATTTCAAACTTTAATCAGAAGCTTACAAGAATAATTGTAAGCAAAATTAGGATAATAAATCTGTTGAAACCTTAACATGGCATACATGAAGTAAAAAATTTAAAGTAACCGATAAATTATGGAGAAAAAGAATAGGAAGTTTTATTACTTTTGTCTCCCCAAGAAATGGCATTGGTGTTCCGCTATATCCTTGTCCTTGAGAGGATTTGGTTGGATCCAGTGCATTCACATCACCATTTGCGCGAGCAGCTGCATTTGCCCTAGCTTCCCATGCATTCAGACTTCCAAACTCTGGAACAGGTAAGTCCTTCACTCTTGCAATCTGAACAGCCAATGGTTTAAGCTGCTCCTGCATTTGAATCAGTTTCAAGAAATATGAGAATACAAACCAGATTTTAATATAGCCATCTGACACTAGGCTTCAAAATTTACGGCACAATAAATTTAGTTTTGACTAGACAATGGAGTTGCAAAGTTGAAATATCTGCAAGCTGATCTAATATAAAATTTTGGCTCACACTTTTTCTAGTCAAAGTGAGGCAAATTGCCAGTTCTCATAAAAATTGAGTTGATTAGAAGAATTCTCCACGATCTCAGACTCGGAGCAACAGCTCATGCGAGATCTAAGTCAGTGAAACAATGTTGATGCAACGGCTTTAGAAAACAGGTACAGATCATGTGACGAAGATATTCTTCTATAGCCATTGCCTTTTAAGTAGGAACAATTTTTTTCATTTGTAATATGAATAAAGTATATGTAGTAAGATGCTAGCTCATGAACTCCTTTCTATATAGTTGTCAAAAGCCTAACTTTTGCGCTACAGGAATGATTGAATGAGAAATCAGGAGACAGAAAACTTGTGTGACAAAGGTATAAGCGATAAAACATGTTAAAGGAGCGATACGTCACTTTTAGAACAGCTAGAATAAGTTGACATAGTGGACAAATATAATTATATCATATAAAGATAAAATGTAGCAAATAAAGTTAATGCTACAAATAGCATTAAACTGCTAGACATGTCTCATGAGTATTATGCTTTAAATAACAACCATTGTTTCATTCTCCTAAATTTACAAAATCTCAAATGAGTTCTATCAAACAACTTCAGGAGATGAACTAAAATCTATGTAGTTATCATTTTAGTATGTTTATTAATTCTAGAATCTTCCCTAGTTCCATTAGTATGTTTTATTTCTGCTGAGACCATAATTTCCATTGATTCACTCCAGCACTTCTAACCACTATCAATATTATGACCTGTATAGAACTTAAGTCCCCAAAGTCAATTTGATGAAACCACATGCACACAACATTGCAGTATGTTAAGCAGGTATCCCTGGAACGTCGGACAGATTCTGGTCTCCGAGTAGTTCTATATACATCAAGCTTAATAAATATGAGACAGTATATGATATCTTACACAACATCTTAGCAAATAGTCTGTCACATACCCAGATTTGTTTCACGTAGAATATAAGTTTGATCCCAGCAAATACATAGAAGAGGGAACTAAGTGGTGTTTAATCAAACCTCCATCTTTTGAAGCATGTCTTTCAATTTTTCGCGTCTCCGTTTTCTAGCATTGTCATCACCATCTCCCATTTCCTCTGCAGCAAGCTTATCGCTCTCAGCAACAAGTTCACCATTGCAGTTTTCACAGTGAAAATACTCATCACGGAGGCTTACAAGTTGTAGTGCATCAAAAGCTGAATATCTGAGTAGAAAATCGGCAATCCCCACAGTTGAGCACTGAAAAACAGATTGATTTCGAATGTTCTTTACAGAGATAATTATTATCTAGTTACCTTCTCCCGCAATTGGGGCATATGTATTCTTGAATGGTATTCCTGCTGTCTAATTCATCCTTTATCTTTTTCTTCATCCGATGCATTCGATATCTTACAACGTCATAGATCTACATTTCACAGAAGTACAAGATACAGATTTAAAACACGTAAAATTCACCTTCACATACAGAAACAGAAGTTACAATTAAAAGTAACATCAACAAATCATGAAAATTTTAAAAATTATATACAGCTATAGGAGATCGAGGTCAAGCTACTGCAAAGTGCATGTGCAGCACAGACACTTAGTCAAATAGTCTCCTATCCATATTAAAAAGAAATTAAATAATGTTTCATATGTAACGTAATAGTTTGATGGATCCATACATAACATTTTCCTATGTTTTACGTTGGTTGACATCCTAATGCAATCCTCCTCCTTTATCCGTGTTTGGTATCAATCATGGTGGAGTTTATTCATCATGGGTGGAGTTAGAAATTAAAATAATGCTATTGACAAAAAAAAATACTCCAAAACAAGTACAACAGAATATTTAGGTTGGCATCTATTATATATACAAAGTAACGCATAGAAAAAGCTTTAAATCTGCCAGTTAACATATTGAATCATTGATTCTTATCCAATATATCTGAATAAAAATTTTACATCTATCACATAACTTAGGAGATTTATCAACCAAATAATACGGGAGAAAATTTTATGCCTAACAGATAACATATAAAAAACAGATATAATGATATGTCTTTTTAATGGTCATGACTCATCACTGTGTTTAATGTTTATATCACTGAATTATAGATTCTTTATACAAGATCTTCATATGCATTTGTGTACTGTGTCATTGATCATTTATAGGAAATAATTTATCTAACAAAATCTAATATTATATTCAATGCAATCTTCTTTACCGGAACCCTCAATTTGACTTGGAGACACATGTAGTTAATCTCATACCAGCTGCAAAAATAAGGATTAATTTCATCTTGGTCCCTAAAGGTTTTACTTTATCTCAATTTGACATACAAAAAAAAAAAATTCAAACTGACCTCATAGTTAATAAAAAAAGTCATCCAATTTTGTCCTTACAACCCTAAAACCCAAATGGACCCAACCCTTCAATCCATCAAATATGTATGTTTGGACCTTGTGTGCACAACCAGCACCAAAAACAAGTATATCGTGGTTTTTTAATTCAGATCATTTTCCAAGACTATCTTGCTGTGTTGCAACTAGACGAAAATATGTTGAAAAAGGGAAGATTTTGCATTTGACAGACCATAACAACACTGGTTTGGGCACCAATAGGTGCATAGGGAATTCATGTGTGCATATTTGGAAAAAAAAATAATGGACATCTTTTAGGATTTGGGATACAAGGGCTAAATCCAATTACTCTATGGAGTATAAACTATGGAATTTCAATTGAGAGAAAAGAAAAAAAAAACAAGCCGAGATTAATGTTGAAATATCATTAATCCATCCAAATTAATGATACCGTCCAACTTAGTATATTAACTCAAGTGAAATTAAACTTTGGTATCACAATCAAGGTAGTTAAGATTGCAATCTGGATCTTAGAATCTTAATTCTTACAGTCCAAACTAAAGTAAACAATATGACTTGGACTAGGATCTCACAAACCTACAATCTTTGACTAGTAAAGAAATTGCTAGACAAAACGAAACAATAATTGATACAAGAAGCACCATAGATATCACAAACAACCTGTGCATAGTCCAAACAACAGTACGAATGAGTGTGCAACTTTGTCTTCTCTTCAGCATCTTTAACTATCTGTTGGCCATCGCCTGTGGCAGCTACAGCTGTACTAAATATTTTTGCCCCTTTAACTGACTGCAGAATTTGAATGATGTAAGCCAAGTTAAATAAAATACAGAGTCAAAAAGTATCACTAATATTGTAAATTTTATATTTTTTCTACAAAGCAAAGAATCTTATGCCAAAATGATACTTATTGTTGTTAAAGCTGCTAAAATAACTCTACATTCAATCATAGCGGGGTGGAATTAGTTAAAAAATCATTTCACAGACTAACCATTTCAGATCCTATCACTGAAACATAGTTATCATTAATAATTTGGATTGGCTTACATATGCCACATATATCAAAGTACATAGGTGCTCCGAACCTTTTGCAATGCATTAATCCCATATGTCAAAATTATCATTGCTGATACTCAAAAAGAAACTAGCAAGTGAGTAGCGATGTCAAATCTTATCCATAAAACCTTGATCTTATATTGAAACATTTATTTTAAAGGTTTCCATAGTAAACATTTATGGAGGAGAATAACAATTGATACTGGATACAATTAATGATTCCTTAAACATTCAACTAATGAGCCTATTTTATACATATCGGCTAACATAGTTTCATCATGCTGACACAACAATATATAGAAAAAATGGTGAGGGAATCACTAGATAAAGCAATGATAATCAAGTACACCATAAAGGTAAAGTAAGCTAAAATTGAGGGAAAAAACATGCTAGGGGTATAATCTCCTTCATCAACACCTTCATACTATCGAGGAGTTATAAAAGATACGTGACCCAGATTACACAGATTTTCAGATTGTCAATTAATAAAAAAGGTTTAGAATTATTGCCTATAAACAGGATCAAACAAGACCTAGACCTAACAATGATTTACAAGCTCTTACAAGATTGCAACTTGTTGGATTTTCCCAGATGGTGAACACGGTTTGATCTAAACAAAAATGCACACAGGCATCTAATGATAGCAAGTGATGCAAGCAGCACATCAACCAAAGAATAGAGATCATGAAAAGCACTTTGATCACTAATGGATGAAGCACTGGTAAGAAATTCATGGAAAGAATAGAGAGAGTTATACTACACGGGTGGATGAGAAATCAATGAAGCTCTAACCCCTAGTGCAAAAACAACCTTTGATGACAAAATTGTCTCCACCAAAGGCTGTCCGGAAGGATTTTTTTTTCTATGCTAGCAGAAAAAAGTCGTGGGGTCCACTATTGCATGAGATAGAGATTCCCAAATCATGTTGGATTCAAACCCTTATTTTGGAGTGGTGAGGATGTAGGCGTTGCTATTGGTGGCATCCTTATCACTTGATGCATCAACAACAAGTTGAGGCAAGCACCAGATCTACACAAGTGTGTGAGACTCTGGTTGGTACCCTACACTGTCAAGATCAGGATCAAAAGTGACATCTAGGGAAAGTATCTTATGGTCATTGTGCATGAAACAATAAGTGGAGAGAATGTAAAGAAAGAGGAAGAGCCATTGTTGGTGAGGACTGCCTGAGACAAACAGAGAAAAAGTAGCAGCCTCTCATTTCGGTGCAGTTACTGTTGTTCTCTGGGGGACTGCAACAGGCAACAGCCCATCTTACCATTTGTTTGATTGCATGGGAGCAGAGCACCACAAGCTTGGTTTGAGGCTTGGTGCTTAAGAATGTTGTATTGAAGGCACAGAAACTAATCCAACCAGTAGTTTCAGTGGTTGAAGATGTCAAACCCACAAAGAAGATGTCTAGACAAAGACAATAGTATTATTGGGAATCATATTGAGAAAATGAAAAAAATTGTTAAATGGCAGGAGAACAGTGGCTCCAGCACACTTAAAAGTTCAGTATAGGAAACAAAATACAACTCCAAGTTTCCACAAGCATTCAGATAAAGGCCCGCTTTTATGCAGGTTGCTTAGTAGCATTAATAGTAAGGACTCACCCTATAAAGTAGGAAACTACAATGCTAATATGGCAACCTATGAAGATAAAAAATTAGAATTGAGAGAAATCAAGGAGGATTTAGCAGAAAAGGCCAGGTGTAAACTACTTGACATTCATAAGGTACATACCAATAGAATGTACCCCCTTTTGAATGGAGGTAGAAAGTATGTGATCCGGTCTGAGATCAGGGGACGGGTTAACTCCTCAATGTGTCCGCAGCCAAGCTCTTTCAGTAGGTCAGATATGTGTCAAGTTGGTTCCTCACTCGGCTCCTGTCAGGTTGGCAGTTGTTGGGTTGACTAGTGCTATGTCAAGTAATCATAAGGACTTGGGTGAAGATCTCCGATGCTGAACACTGAAAGCGAGGTTAGAAGGTGGGCTAAGACGCACCTTGGCTTGACCCCTCCAACACTCAAGTCAAACTCAAAAAGAGAGAGTTGGAGAGAAAAGACAGCGACAAAGTGAAAAAAGGTAAAATCTGATATCCCATTTACATCCTTCCTTTGTTGCCCTCACCATTACCTTATATAGGGGTAAAGAGGTGACTTCGATTCTTAAAGGATGAACCTCTTTCCTCTCCCTCAAAAGGCACGATCTTTTGTAACCGACACTTGCATAATTGTTGCATCCCTTAGAGCCATTGGCGACCTGAATAATGATCGCGCACCTTGGGGTTGTTGGCGGCCCGCATAATGGCCGCATCCTTTGGGGTTGCTGGTGACCCCACTACACCCAGACTTTGGCAGGTAGAGCGTGACTCGAGTGGAGTTGAACGGGAGTCAGTAGACCTGACCTGAGTTCAGGCATAAGTTGACTAGTTTGACCTGAGTTTTCACCCCAATCGGCCCGGTCTAACTCGGATTCTCCCTTGTGTTGGTCGTCCTAACCCAAGCTCTACCCTAAGTGGACAGTTTGAGAGCTACGTTGACCAGGTCAGGGTTTGTGCCACATGTTACCGTTATCTCTACCACATCAATATGGAAATATTTATAACAACCCACAACTAGATATTAAGACAGATTTTCCATAATAAAAAAAAGCAAGTGCAAATGGTGCTTACTAAGAATGAGCAAGTACAACTAGTACCAGTGTGGCTCAGCAACATATAACCAAAAAATTAATGAGAGCATTAATCAGGATTTCGTAGCAACAGAAAATTAGATGGTAGCGTGAACCATTCATTTATAAGTGCTCCTTGAATCTATGGCCATTCGTAGTGGAAATTAACTCAGTTTATACATAGCAGAACAGTGTACAAGATGGTGAGCTATCTCAAAAGGACTGGTAAACAGAACCAAAACGACAACAAAATAACATAGATCAAGCAGAACATCATGACAATAAACCTAGTCAATCAAATTATATAACAAATTCAAACCTCTCTCCGGTGATCTCTCATGACCAGCTTCTCCTCTTCAAAATATCGTAAAATACGTCGAAGCTGCTTCGCATGAAGCTTCAAGGTTTTTGCCAAATCTTCCTCCCTCACCCACTGACGTCTGGTAAACACATTAAGGATTAAGGAACTATTAATCCATAAAGGAAATCAATGTAACTATCAAAGGGTTCGTGGACAAGTGAGATGGAAACCGTCCTAACCGGTGTTAATAGCCAGTACAAGAAACTAATTGGAAGTTGGCAAACACATTCTAATACGCTTAGCCGGCGAATTAATTCTTCAAATTCATGTTCCAACTCACATGTCCAAAGCCAATAAACGAAAAAGATACAATTTTGGAGGTCAGGTCAACGATGTGCTCATACCTGGTAAGAGCGTCGAGGACTATAACGGCCATGCCTCGGTTGTCTCCCCTACCGTTCTTGGGCTGGTTGTCTCCCTTGAGCGAGACGTCGTCATAGAACGCCCTCGCCGCGAGCTTCACCAACCTTAACCCACAACGACACCACGTCAAAAAAGGAAAAACGTCCCGACGACGACGAACTCAACTATGAGAGGAGAGATCAAGAAGCGGTATGAAGAGCAGAGAGAAGCCCTAATCAGCCATGGGAGGAAGAAGTGACCTGCTGAAGGGCTCCAAGCTCATGGTGGAGAGCGAAGCGGAGGGAGGGAGCGAGCTCACTCCCCTCGGATGCGAATTTGGTGCTCCGGATCTTTTTGTGTAATAAATAAATAAATAAATTAAATATTATGTATAATAAATAAATAAATATATATATATATAGAAATTGCACGAACTATTTATTTTTTATTTCTATTTTTTAGATAATAAATAAAGACTTATTAAGTGGATTAGAAAATAATTAAATATTTCTAAAATTTATTTTTCTAATTTTGAATCGATGTAGTACCAAAATTAAAAAAGATATGATTATTTTAACCATTATTATTAGTAGCTAATTGATAATTATAACATTTTTATCTAAAATATTTGATGATGAACAAATTTGACGAAACAAAAGGATCACAATAATAGTCATTTAATAAATTTAAAACTTGTCAAAAATATTTAATGATGAGCAAAAAAACATTTTGAATTAATTCGCCCAAAAAACATCCCTGTGAAATTATTTAAGTTTCAATATATTTAACAAATATTCTATTTAGTTCTGAAAATAAAAAAAAGATTAATTATTTTCAAATCTAATCCATTTTTATTCTCATCAGCAAAAGATGGAATCTAACATTCCAGTGATTCCACATGATTCATCTCACGACTATCTTAAGAAGTTAAATTGAGAAATTGTAGTTGATTACGACGAAAGAGAATATTATTTTGATTTTATCGATTTTCGATCTTTGTCTATTTTAATAAGTCTGTTTCGTCATAACCAATTTGATTATGCCTCAAGGGTGATCCGTTCTTGTTCTTAAATGTATTTATTGTAAGGATGGAACCCCTCTTTAATTAATCAGAGTTTTAATTCAAGAAATATTGATGGATAACCATGTTAAAATAAATGTCGAGTGAATCGACAACGAGAAAAAGAAAGACAGTTTGAGAGAGTTGACGAGAGACTTTGAGGTCGGAATCAGCCTGGGTAGATCGATCGTTCTAACTTCGCCATTAATAATAGGAATTTAAATTTTTATTAAATCAATAAATTCCACGAAAAAAAATAACTTTTCTATAAATTCATTTTGACTTTCGCTCATTTTCCTCACGTTCATCTCAACGTCTATAACCATCGGCAGCCAACTTTCCACCTGGCTAATAATGAAACGGTTGCCTTCCCACAGTCAAACTGTTGCAAAGTCAAACTGTTAGTTGGCATTAATCCAACAGCGTATCTCGCTAGATCACCCGGCGAGTTGACTTTACAAAGATTATCCATGTCGATCCGACGAGTGCTGACGTGGCATTAAAAAAATTATTATTATTTATGAATTTCTACAGATTTCTTTTTTAAAAAAAGTTATAAAAAATATTAAAATTAAATGCAGTGCACGAGCATCCTTCCGGAAGGCAGAGGCGACCAGGCGTTCACGCCAAAGTCTCACTCCTCGCTGTCCCTCGTCGAGCTGTGCGATCTGCCCCGTCACCTGCCTTCACGAGCTCATTTACGATCCTCCTCCTCCTCCCTCTTCTTCTTCTGCTCCTCTCTATAAAGCTCGCACCTTCTCGTGTTCCATTTCCGATCACCGGCCGCAGCACCTCTGGTCTCAGCTCTCCCTCAGCCAGCATCGATCGACGACCATGGCTCCTTCCCTCACCGCCGTGCTTCTGCTGCTGCTGATGCTATTCTTCCTCCTGCTTTCCCAGCCGGCGGCGTCGGGGCGGCACCGCCCCGACCTTCACCCCCGGCTCGTCGACTTCCCGGCGACTGCTCGGCGGCCCTCTTTCAGTAGTAGCAGGGACCTGAAGGGCTGCAAGCCGCGGGGATTCCTGCTGCCGCCGTCGGCCCCCAGCCGGTATACCAACTACAACACCCTCGGAGCGACATTGTGCGACCGGAAGGGCGGGCGCCACCCGAAGCCGTGACCGGAGCTCGCCGTACGTGCATGTGATTTGTCTGAACGGAGATCGTCTTCGATCGGTGTCGGTAGAAGGAAAGAAACTAAATAACGTGGTGGTGTGTGTAGTTAAACAGTGGTTGATGTAAGTCTTCCATTTCTTCAATGTAAAGTAAAACGTTTGCATTTAATCTCTCTTTTAAATCGATATATATTCATAATAAAATATATATTTTTTAATAAAATTATAATTTGGAAGTATTTTAGGAAAATATTTAAATATATAATAATAATAATATTATTAATATTAATATAAATCGCCACGTGTTTCCGACAAAGTTTGTTTTAGTAGGGGCAAAACCGTCATTTCACGCCCTAACCAACGTCCAAATAGTGCGGCGCCGCATTGAAGACGAGGAGGAGATCGGGAGATCAGATCCTCTTCCTCGAGAAGGAAAAGCGACGGTTTTTCGCCCGTTCGATCTCCCGCTGGAACGAATCTAAAGGAAATCGCTAAGCTGGCAGGTGGAGACTAGGCGACCATGACTATCTTGAGGTGCTTCTGCTTTTCCCTCACACTTCAGTGTCCCACCTCGCACCGCCAGGAGGAGAGAGAGGAAGAGAAGCGATCGAGAGGGAGGAGGATAGGACGGCGGTGTGCAGCTTCCTGAAAGAGGTATTTGTTTAGGGAATGGAGACAGAAGAGCCCCCGGAGCTCGCGCCGGGAAATGGAGGGATGTCGCAGGCGGAGACGGCGGAGGAAGAAGGAGAAAAGGACTCGGCAGATCAAGTTCGTCTTTCTCTCCCTCCCCATTTCGATCTCTTTTCTTTCCGATTCTTCCTGGAGTTAATTGATTCCCGAGAACGATTGTTGCTTGCTCGGTTCTCCTGGCCGCCAATGTGGATTGCAAAGCTTGTGGATCTCTTTGCTTGCCCTAGTATTATTTTTTGCATTTTAGTTTCGGATTTTGTTTCTTTATTTGGTACGAGGACTCTTCTTTCTTGTCAAAGGCACGAAAAAGAATAGATTTTGCTAGCATTCAGGGAAGAGTAAGGAAGGGAGATTTAGGGTTTTATGGAGATTTGCTAGTTGAAAGGTTCTTGTAGATTTCTCCAAGTTGTCCCTGTCCCTGCCTTATTTTTATGCTTGTGGTACGAGGACTCTCCAATGTAGTAGATTTCTATCCCGAAATGATTCTAGTGTTAGCCTTGGTTCAACCAAGCTCTAAAAAAATGAAAGAGCCCAACTCTGAGCATAAAAATGTCTATCCCATTAAATTTGAGTTCTCTTAGGTTAGTGCTTCTGCAAAATAAGCAATCTGATCTCACATAGCCTAATATACATCTGAGGTAATTTTTGTTCAGGCATCCATTTTTTCCTTAATTTTTGTACTTATCCAGTTATACAATTTCCCACTTGTTACAACTATATCACATAAGGTTCCAAAATGAAGTGTGATTGTGAACTTTAGATGCCAAGCAATTTCCCATTATTATCAGTGAATCTACAGTTTATTTTTCTTTTTTTTTTCAGACAGAAATGCAAAGCTTTAGATGAGATTTATAATTTCAATTATAAGATATATTCTAACATGCTTTACCCATATACAGAGTCCAAATGAAAATGAGGGAAAAGATAATCCTGAATTGCTGCCTTCGGGATGGGTTCTGGAGATCAAAATTCAAAATGGTGGAAAATACAATGGAAAGCAGATAAAGGTATTTGATTTCTAATCACTATTGAAAGATATTGCTTGTTGCATGTATCACAATTAGTTCTTGAGTACAGTTCACTTTGGCAAAAGCACCTATTGAGGTCTTATATAATGTAACAAGTTAACACATGGAAATATTTTATTTGTTCTTTTCACATGGTTGTCCCTCTTAGCCGAAGACAATAGGATTAGAAGAATGGAAGGTAATTGGGACATGAAAGGTTGTGTTGATTGACGATTCTCTAAAGCTAAGTAAACTTGTACTGATCCAATATTTTTGTGAGGAAGTTTATCAAATGAATAGAAATGAAGAGAATTTGTGTAGCATTCGTTCATTCTATTTTTATACTAGAGTTCATGTTATTAACAAAGAGAAAAAAAAACTATATTCTGTTAATCAGAGAATGAAATATGTTTTTATTTCTCACATTATGGGAGTAGTGCAATGTCTTATTTTCTGATGTAAGATACTTTTGTCAATGCCATAGATTTGCCTTGTACAGGAGCAGGTCTTTAGGTTCGTATAAACAGTAAACATCCTTTTGCTTTCTGACTAATTCAATGTGATTTATTGTTAACTGATACTTTCAAGCTCAATTATTCCATTAATATTGTGCATTTATCTATAGAAATTTAGATGGTATGCTAATATTTTTATTTGTTAATTAAACTGTTGTTTTCTCAACTATAACATATTGAAAAATGAAACATACTTAAAAACTAAAAGCTAAACTTTGATGTTTTTAAAATTTTCTTTTAACAGAATCTAGGTGTCTATGAATGCCCAATTTGCGAATATGCTAGTGTGATATAGAATATCTATTGAAGATGTGGGCAGTTCACTATATAACTCTAACTCTACTTGCTGAAGAATAGGAGTAATTTGCACAAGAAAGATTTCACCTATCTCTGTTGTGCTTCCAGTACTTTAATGTGATAGTAGGAATAGCAGGTAGGATAAATTTATATTGTACAGAAAATAGGTTGAATTGTTTTGTGGTTAGAAAATGCTTTTTTACAGTAACTTAATCACATTTCTCATTCCTCTTGTAGAGCTATTACAATCCATCCACTGGGTCGAGATTTTATTCAAAAAAAAAGTTATTGCAGCACATTGGCGCTTCAAAGATTTTAATTCCTACCAGAGAGACAAGGAGTACCACTTCAAGCTACAACAAGAAAGCTAGCTCTCCAACCAATCAGGAGAGTATCATTAAAGATGGCACCTTTGACAATGTTTGCTCCTTTTTAAACTTCTATAATAGCCAATATGTTTGCACGGAAGCTGAATTTTCATAGTTACATAGCAAAAATTTAACTTGCATTATGTTGTAGGTTCTAACTAAATGTGACGCAAAAAGCTTGCCTAAAGGATGGATTACTGAGATCAGAAAGCCAAGACTTGGTAATTTGGAATACAAGGTACTAAATTGAAGTGAATGTCTGATGTGTTCAATCAAATATATTTCCTACTTGGATTAACAGTCAATAATATTTAGTTGAAAATGCTGAAGACTTCTTTTCACTGTACCATTATTGAGCTAGTTTTTGTACTGTGATATTTGCTTCTCCAATTGCTTTTCCCTGTCTCATATTTTCTAATTAGAAGTCAAAGGACTTCCTGAGGTGATGTAGTTCCATTTTTGTTCCTACCTTGTTAATGTTTGGACATTATTTGTCTCTTTATATTTATAGATAGTTTAGGCAGTATAGTTTTGTTATGTTTTTATTATATTAAATCAGTTGGTATGGTTGTCGTATTACTACCATCTCATTTATATCTTTGTTTCTATGTTGTACCTTTACAGGTTCACATTGATCCAGACAGTGGATATGAGTTTCGGTCCATGAAGGATGCTCATCGATATATACTAACTGGAGATATTAGAAAATGTTTCCTTAAACCACAAAAAAGAAATTCAAACGAACCACACACTGTAGAAAGGGATGTAAATGTAAGTCCATGAAGGATGCTACACCTTTTAATTTTCAACTAGCGTTAAACAGCCTACAAAAATGGTTAACCATCTACCTGACATTCTTTTAAGACTGCAATCTTTAACCTGATGATTAAGGTATTACTAGATCCATCCATTTGGAGTTAGTTTTGTTGTGTATCATGGTTCAATCTTTATTCTTTGCAGTTTCCTACATCCAAGAGATTAGAATGGCAAAGCAATGGTACAAAAAGAAGTCTCTTTTCAGATAAAGGTCCTGACTCAGGTGTGAAGATAAATGCAAATATAGGTGAATCGCTCCATATATCAGGTATCCCCTCTTCATCTTAGGGATTGTGTTTGCACCTATAAATTAAAGTTGGTTGCCCTAGCATTTGTAGGAGAGGAATTCTTCCTTAAAATTAATAGTGAATATTTTGATAAATTTGTGTGATATTTATGCTTCAAAGCACCATGTGGTACTGATCAGCATGGCCAAAATATATCAGTTGGGTGGAATGTAGAACTCAAAAAAAAAAAAAAAAAACACTGACACCAGCTCCAGAATAGCACTTCCTCTTCTCCTACTTGGTGATGGTAAAACATGCTGCTTATAGGGAATAGTTTAATAGAAATGTACAAGACAAAATTAGAGATGACCAAGCTCAACAGTTATCGTCGTATTGACTCACTGTAAAGCTTTGCACTTATTTAGTTTGATTTGATGGAGAGAGCTCTATATACTGATGTCAATTGGTTGATGATTTTCTAAATTGTTACAGCAGGTTGAACTCTATATGGCAACTTTGTTAACTATTGAGTTTTCTTCTCTTTTGATCTTCTTGTTGCAGGTGCAGTAGTAGACTCTACTAACAACACATGTTTAGCATATCTCAAACAATCGGATGAAGATGATTCAAAGTTAGAGCATTCACCTTCTCTCGAACAATGGAATGAAAACTTGCCTGTTTCAGTAAGATCGGATCTGAAGAAACGAAGGCAATCTCACCCTAAAAAGCATAGAAGAGCTAACGAGCCGCAGGTCGCGATCTCAAAGTCCGTCAAACCAATCAAGAAACCACTCCAAGCATCCAATAAACCTATCAAAAAACCACTCCGAGCATCTAAACGATTGGCTGCGCTTAGGGGCAATCAAATTACAAATTCTAGTGCAGCTGGAAAGTCTCACAAGGCTAAAGCAGATACTTTCTCTCAGCCACAGGAAAAAACAGCTACTATTTTGGATCGACCACCTCAATCCAATTCGAGCCTCTACCAACAAAAGAAGATGCGATTTGAAGACCTTGCGGCAGCAAATGAGCTTGAAAGAAACGCACATATAGGCGACACATCTACTGTGCAACAGATTCAGTTCAGAAGAAGTGGTAATGAAAAACCTTATGGATCAACATTTTCCAGCCCTTGGTCAGACCCGTGTCTCGAGTTTGCATTCAAGATGCTTACAAGTGACATTCCAGTTTTTGAGGATACTGATAGGGTTCAGGAATATTTTATCACCTCTACTAATAATATCTCTACTGAGCCGACTGCGTTCAGTATGCATCCAAGTTCTAGATAGAATTAGTGTCTTGGAGAATGTTTGATGCTAGCTAGGTGTAATCTAATGCTGTGTTGGCAAACTATCTTGCAGTGCTAATCTCCTGTATTTCATGAACTTTGCTGACCATCCTGTAAAACCTTTGTAGTCAGTAATTTATCGACTTTGGTTCGACCATTTCTTGAGTTCGGCCGTCTTGTTTGGGCAATGCTCGCCTTTGTCTAGAACTTGACTGTTGACATCCCTTTTGGCATAGTTTAACTTGTGAAATGCAATGATAGTAACAGTGATTACATTGGAGTATCAATTTTCAGGCCACCTACTGAAGGTATACATTTTAGATGCCTTGTTGAATCTCATCCTAGTTCTCAGTTATGTTTTTCCCCTCAACCCAATGTTGTTTCATGGAAGATTCAAATAATTTTCACAATATTACGAGAAATTAGATAATTAGATCAAATTGTGGGCACTTAGTTTTGTTATGGAGTGTACTCATGTAGACCTAAAAAAATATTGGATTATAGTGAATACACAAACATAAATAACCATAAAAGAAGTTGCGCAAAAAAACCCAACATGAATCGAGCATCCAAGTCTATATGATATATAACGATAGAAGTTGCAAAAAAGTGAAAAGATTCAAAAATAGCTAGGAAGAATCTGACTCAAGAAGCACATAACGAGGAGTCCATCAGCCTCAGTCAATGTATAGTAAGCACTAGTAATTCTAGCACACTAAATCAGAGTATACAGAGAAACTCACTGAATTCATCTTCTATTTAGGTTATACATCTCGAGCCAAATCCTACATGATTTGTATGTGAGAGTATTTTAAACTGTAAAATCTGTAATTGAAAGGGATCAGATCAACAATATCTTTAGTAAGAAATAAAGACCAAGGACCTCATTGAACTACCGACTGTAAAATTTGTATGCCCGTTCTGGTAAGCACATAGGTACAGGGTGAATGATACATTGACATTTCATTTGAACTTCTTGAGAAAGAATAAAGGTAGAAGGCAGAGCAAATACTTGCAAATCAATGACTTAATTCAAATGAAAACAATGAAAGCTGCTACATGCCTAAAGAATAAATGATCAATATAAAAAAGGTTTTGCAGCAGTAAGGCAACATTACCTGTGGTACCTTAACTGGATGGTTCATTTTCAAGTGAAGAGAAACATGCCGATTGAACATTATATAAAGAAGGGAATGTGATCATCAAACTTCATGAAATTTATCAGGATGAACTGATGTCTCATAATATTGACAATTAGAGGAAAAAGGCATTTCGAACTTCAGCAAAAAATATGTTCCTCCTATATAGTATACCGAAAATCCATAGTACATCTGGATTAAATAAATTCCTGCTGATAGGGTGCAGCTGACCTATGACCAAGAACAAACAATGAAACCTACCAGCAAATGCAAAATTCTGTCTGTTAAGTCAACTAGAAATGTGAATTATATCACCCCAAGCAATGGAGATAGTAAGCGACTCATGATGGCATAGGCTTGCCCTCAAAAAGTAACTTTACATCCAAAGAAGTAGATTCATCCTCGAGCAGCTTGCTTACAGCTTTCTTCATTAGACCCAAGGCCTTAGGACTATTACTAGGAAAGTTATCCTTTTCAAGAACTTCCTTTAAAAGCTCAAAAGCCTTGACTGAATTGCCTTTGGCAATTAAAGAATTTATCAGCAACAAATAAACAAAGTGGTCTAGCTCAAACTCCTCCTTCATGTCATTAAAATAGACAATAGCAACATCTGGCCTACCACACTTGCAAAGACCATGTATAAGAGCAGTGTAAATGATCTGATTTGGAGCACATCCCTTTTCTCGCATTTCATTCCACAACATAAGAGCATCTTCGTATCTTCCCTCACTGCACAACCCATCAACTAAGCTTGTGTAAGTAACTACAGTAGGCGGCCTATCTTGAGCTATCATTTTTCTGAAGCAAGCAAGAGCCTTGTCGATATCCTTGGCCTTGCACCAACCATCGATTAGAAGGTTGAATGTGACATGAGAAGGAACAAGTTCCTTCTTGAACATCTCTTCATATATCTCTAATGCCTCGCGCCATCTACCTGCTTTGAAAAAACCACTGATTAGAATATTATGTGCAACCACATCTGGAAGATACCACTTTGATGATATATCACGGAAGAGCTGCAAAGCTTTGTCGACCTCTCCAGATTTACACAATCCATCAATAACTGCAGAATAAGACACCAAATCAGGAATATAACCTAGAGCAGTCATCTCATCCAAAAACCCAGCTGCTTCTGATACTTTTCCATTTTCACAAAGTTGCTGCACCATTAATGTAGAATGTTTTATCCATGGTACATGATGATACTGCCGCATCACCCTTAGTAAGTCAAGTGCAGGAGGCAAATCCCCCCTCTTACAAATGCAATACAATATTGAGTTATACGTGAATTCTGTGGGCAAAAAGTCACTCTCCTCCATTCTTTCCAAAAGTTCATAGCTCTCCTCCAATCTGTCCACATTACATAGCTCATGTATAAGATTATTATACATTAAAAGTGTTCCTTTGCACCCGATTCCTATCATATTGTTTAAAAGAATCAAGGCCGTATCGAAATTTTTGGCTTCGCATAAACCACAAACCACGATGCTGTAGGAATCAGCATTTGGGCAAACAGGTTGGTTTATTCTAAACAATTGATCACTAACAGTTTCAGTAGAGCAGTTGACTTCGCCATTGGCGTCCAACTCTGGGACAGGCAGTCCTTTAGATCTCAGCATCATACAGAGTAGCTTACATGCTCTGTTTATCTCACCATGTTTAATGAGCTCATCAAGAACAGTGTTATAGAGAACGACCAGATTACACAAGTTTAAATCTTCACCTTCTTCCAATAACTGGCATGCAGAGGAAAACTCTTTTTCTCTAAGCAAACCCGAGACCATCAATTTGAGTAATTGAATGTCTGGCGAGATTCCATTCTCCTTCATCTCCACATACACATTTCGAGCCATTGCGAGATTCCTCTCCTTGAGAAGCCCCTCAATCAAAGAACTATAGAGCGCAAGATCCCCATTATAACCCGAACGTTTCATCTTGTCAAACATCTCAAGTGCCTTATTTGCACTCCCTTGCTTTGAAAGTCCATGTATCAATACACAAAAGGTTTTCTCATTCAGTGCCATCTGCATGCGTTCCATGTGTTCGGCCATTTCAGAGACTTGATCGACCATTCCCCACTTGCAAAAAGTGGTAATGAGGACCGTGAGAACGTACCTGTCTACCCAGCCTCTAGCCTTCATCTTATTGAAGATGTCCCACACTTCTTCCAACTTACCAGCACGGCAGTAAGACTGCAAAATGGCCGTAAATGTGTACTTGTCCGGCTCCAGTTTCCGAGCAACCACCATCTCCTCAAATTTCGATTCCACTTCGTCCACTGAGCGTGAATTGACCAACACCTCGAGCAAGCAGTTGTAGGTGTAAGAATTGGGGACGCAATGAAGCACACTGGCGCGATCAAACACAAGTAAGGCCTCATCAACCAAACCTTGGCTACCAAGGCAGCGAATCAAGAACCCTAACGCACCCGGCGTCATGGGACACCGCTCATCGAATACCTGGGCGACCAGCTCCTTAAGCTGGCCGAACCTGCGGGCGCGGCAGAGGACAGAGGCCATAGCGTTGTAGGTGTAGCAGGTGTGGCGGAACCCATGCTGCGTCGAAGCCCACCGAAAGAACTCATGCGCCGAGCGCCAGCACGCGAGGCCCTTGATGACGGCCTCGGCGGCGGATGGGAAGAGGTGGCGGCCGAGGGAGTGGAGTTTCTCGGCATCGCCGAGGCCGGGCTGCTTGGAGAATAGGTCGAGTAGGTGGTGGACGAGGTGATCGGAGGAGAGGGGAGCGTCGATAGGGGAAGGTGCGGTGTGGAGGCCGCCGGTAGGGTTAAGGTTGAGCAAGGGAAGCTGTTTGCAAGATCTGGATTTGGAGGAGAAGCCGACCGCCGCCGTCGATCGCACGGTCATCGCGCCCCGGAAATGGAGGCGCATTTTGAACGAAAACTCGTCAAGCAAATGTTGGACGAACTGTACTAAAGGACTCGATGCGATTTTAATTAATACGCCCAAGATTTATCGTCCTTTTCAAAATACTCCTTGAAGTTCTATTAATCTCAAGAGCTACTTCGTATTTCTTACACGCTTAACCCTTGAAAGTGTAAAAAATACTCATTAATTCTAACACTCAAAATTCTCTACATCAAATTGAGAGGAGAAGATAAAAAAAAAATGACTAACTTCAGCAAAAAATAAAATAAAATCCATCGTCCCAACGACTTCACACGATCGACTAACATTTCCATAGAAATTGATTTTGTATGTATCTCAATCTACGATACATATCGCGGACACCATTGGAATACATAGTTCAAGAGTGTTGCTATATCTAATAAGGTACAAAAAGAACTTAGAGAGTGATCATGTCTGACCCAGTTCATGATAGTAGGGGTGAGCAAAAGTTTGTTTAAACCGAATAAACCGATCAAACCGAATTAAAAATTCGGTTCGGTTATTTCGGAAGTTTGGTTATTTTTTTTTAAAAAAAAATCGATTAATTCGGTTCGGTTTTGATTTTAAAATTTCTTATTCGGTTAAACCGAATAAACTGAATTAATCGAATTAATTAAATTAAAAAAATAATTTATAAATTTTAAGTAACTAAATTTATAAATCCCTAATTCATTAGGAAAATTTTTATAATATTTTAAAAAATTTAGTTAATTCGATCAAAAACCGAATTAACCAATAAAATATCGGTTCGGTTTGTTCGGTTTTTATTAAAAAATTTGGTCGGTTCGGTTGATTTAAAAAAATTTGATTTATTCGATTTTCGATTAATTCGGTTCAGTTCGGTTCGATTTTAACCGAATACTCACCCTTACATGATAGTCATCGCTGCTGCTCTCATCTTCTCCGTATACCATCTCATCCTCTTCGTCTTCATTGTTTTCGTCGTCATCGAAACCAACATCTTCATCATCGTCCTCTTCGCTCAACATTTTGCCACCTTTGCCGAGATGCTCATCCATGGATACTTTCTTACCAGTAGGGTTGATTTTGATTAAACCGATCATCAAACCGAATTTTTAATTCGCGATTTTTTCAGAATTTCAATTTTATTTAATAAAAAAACAGATTTTTCGATTTAATCGGTCGGGTTCGGTTTTTATCTTATTCGGTTTACCCGAAGAAACCGAATAAATACGTCAGTCGACTGGATTTAACTCCAGTCATCGATTAGTCGACTGACCTTGAAGGCCAGTCGACTGATCAATCAGAAGGTATAACGACTCGACTGGAGCTTCACGTCAGTCGACTGAAGGTGATGGACCGAACATCAGTTGTCATCATCCGAGCAAACAGAAAGTAAGATGACTCGTGATCGACCACATCAGTCGACTAAGGGCAAAATCAGTCGACTGATTTTGGTTAAAAACCACCTTTCGATCAGTTCGGTTTATTCGGTTATTATCGAAAAATTCGCGGTCATCCAGTTTATTCAGTTTTCGATTTATTCTTTCTTACCAGATTTATCGATCTGAAAAGGAATGAATCATTTTTGAAGCGCATAACAAATTTATAGTTCAGAAAATTGAATTGTGAATGATACCTGAGTCGTAATTAGTCGAATTCTACCCGATAGCTTCAATAAATGATTGGTGGCCGCGCATCTTGACCTTATCATCTGCCAGAAAGAAGACGATGCAATGATCAGACGACTAGATGGTTGCTGTTTGCTCAAATAAACACAAGAAAAAAGGAAATGTACATTTTTAGATACCTTTTGCAGACCATTTAGCATTCCTGCTGATGAATTTTTACTCGCGACAAACTGACCGTGCATGAGGAGAATGTAATATATCCATTGAAGAACATGCTTCAATCCAGGTGTTCTGTCAAAGAAAAAGGTTTCATCATCACAATTATCATTATCAAACTCATGTTTATCTCAACTATCTGAGATACACTATATAAAGACTATCCATCTATTGAACTTATACGAGAGTATATCATTAATAACTATTAATAGTACAGATACAAAGTAGCCCAACTAATTCCTATTTGAAAAGTAAATTCTTACAATATTCGTTTAGCTTAAAATTCATGTGCTGAGCAGTACAAAACATAACTAAAGATCCAACAGTTGGAACAAATCTAACAAATGTTCCATGGGACAACTGAAATTTGGTCAATTGTCGCACAGAAATGAAAGAATCACCCTTTTTAAAACAAAGCTCCAACTGCGTGAATCATTAGTTCAAACAAAATAACTTCCTTACATACCTTTTCCTCCAAGCAGAAATAAGGTCTTCAAGGAAATTGTAAGCATCAGCAGAGTTCATGGACGAGACGTGCACCCTTATCTACTCATAATACAATCTTTAATCAGTTGTTACAGCTAGATAATTTAATTGACATGTTTATTATATATGTAACTTCAATTTGTAACCTAAACTTCCATCGGTAACAAAGAAAAGGAATCACGAAAAAAAATACACTGTCTACCCTTTAGAGACACAACAGACCTTCCTTGAAAAAATCTTTGCATCACTTGATATCATGCCGTCACTGTAGAGATCTAGAGATTCCTTGGAACAATCATTTTCACTGATAATGCTTAGTTCTCTCAGCTTATCTTCTAAGCATATTGTATCTTCCTCCATTCTTTGCAGGACAACTGCACGCGTGAACATTTTTAAACTTGAAGATGGTAATGAAAAACTTTTGTTAAATGCCAAAGTCAACAAACTTTTGAGTTTGATCAGATATATGAAGAGCACATTTGATTCCGAGTTCAGAAAATGCTAAAAGAATCACAACTTCATCCATGCAATTAATATCAGTATCAAAAATATTAAAAATTCGGTTAAATCAAATAAATCGATCAAATCGAACCGAATTTTTTATAATTAATATCAGTATCAAAAATATTAAAAATTCGGTTAAATCGAATAAACCGAATTTATTTCGGAAGTTCGGTTATTTTTTTTAAAAAAATTGGTTAATTCGGTTCGATTTCGATTTTAAAATTTTTATTCGGTTAAACCGAATTAATTAAATTAGAAAAATAATTTATAAATTTTAAGTAACTAAATTTATAAATTCCTAATTCATTAGTAAAATTTTTATAATATTTAAAAAAAATCGGTTAATTCGGTCGAAAACCGAATTAACTGATAAAATATTGGTTCAGTTTGTTCGATTTTTATTGGAAAATTCGGTCGGTTCGGTTGGTTTGAAAAAAAATCGGTTTATTCAATTTTCGATTAATTCGGTTCGGTTCGATTTTAACCGAATACTCACCTCTATAAAGGATGGATTACTGAGACCAGAAAGCCAAAACTTGGTAATTTGGAATACAAGGTACTAAATTGAAGTGAATGTCTGATGTGTTCAATCAAATATATTTCCTACTTGGATTAACAGTCAATAATATTTAGTTGAAAATGCTGAAGACTTCTTTTCACTGTACCATTATTGAGCTAGTTTTTGTACTGTGATATTTGCTTCTCCAATTGCTTTTCCCTGTCTCATATTTGCTAATTAGAAGTCAAAGGACTTCCTGAGGTGATGTAGTTCCATTTTTGTTCCTACCTTGTTAATGTTTGGACATTATTTGTCTCTTTATATATATATATAGTTTTGGATTAACTTTGCAAGTAGTTAGGCAGTATAGTTTTGTCATGTTTTTATTATATTAAATCAGTTGGTATGGTTGTCGTATTACTACCATCTCATTTATATCTTTGTTCCTATGTTGTACCTTTACAGGTTCACATTGATCCAGACAGTGGATATGAGTTTCGGTCCATGAAGGATGCTCATCGATATATACTAACTGGAGATATTAGAAAATGTTTCCTTAAACCACAAAAAAGAAATTCAAACGAACCACACACTGTAGAAAGGGATGTAAATGTAAGTTCATTCCTTATCTCTTTGACATATCTGTGCCTTAAGTTCTTGTAATTTCTACAATGGCATTTTAAACTGCACTGCTTTCTCGTTTCTATCCTTCATTGACAATGCTATGGAACCCTCTATCTTTGTAGTGAATCATATCAACTAGTGATGTGTAGCTAACTATTTGTATTGTGTGCTATCTTAGGCATGCATTTCTTCTCCAATATGAGTATTCACGTATGAACTATGTGCAGATTTGTTATGAAGATATCGCCTCGAAAGATAAAAAAGATTATGGGGGCGTTTGGTTTGAAAAATATTTTCTATTTTTCATTTTCTATTTCTATTTTTCTATTTTCTGATCTAGTTTTTATAAAACAGAAAATACGTTTGGTATGATATACTGCTTTCTATTTTCTAGAAAATAAAATTAAAAAATATGTTTGATTTATTAATATAAAAATTATGAATAAAATATATTTTTTTAATAAAAATACTATCTTATCATGGAAATGGAAAAAATCATACAAAAAGAGGATCAACCATATTATAAAGGGGTCAAACATAACCTTCTAATACAACATTAAAATAATTTAATAAATTTTAATTTAAATATTTATAAATTAAAAAAATAATTTATTTTAAATTTTAAAAAATAAAATTAATGAATTATATTTATTAATTTAATGAATTATTTTATTAATATATATATAAATTTCTTTTAAATTTTAAAAAATAAAATTAATAAATTATATTTATTAATTTAATGAATTATTTCAATAAAACAATTATTTTTAATGAATTATTTTATTAAAATAAAATTATCAAAATATATTTATTATTTCAATAAATTATTTTATTAAAATAAATATAAATTTCTTTTAAATTTAAAAAATAAAATTAAATAATTATATTTATTAATTTAATGAATATAATAATTATTTTATTAATATATATAAATTTATTTTAAATTTTAAAAAAATAACAAATTATATTATTTTATTAAAATAATTATTTTTTATGAATTATTTTATTAAAATAAATTATCAAATTATATTTATTAATTTAATAAATTCTTTTATTAAAATAATCGTGCGATAAGGAGGTGTGTGGCACTATAACCGCCTTTTTCATTTTCTATTTTTCAATCGTAGTTTTCATTCTCTATAGAAAATGATATTTTATCATTTTTTATTTTCTTAGAAAATGACTTCTCATTTTTTAGAAAATGAGATTGAAAAACACAAAGCAAACAGTAACTTTTAGAAAATAAGAAAATGAAAACGAAAAATGAGATTAGAAATTTTTTTCTATTTTCTGATCTAGTTTTTAGAAAACAGAAAATACGTTTGGTATGATATACTATTTTCTAGAAAATAAAATTAAAAAATACATTTGGTTTATTAATATAAAAAATTATAAATAAAATAAATTTTTTTTAATAAAAATACTATCTTATCATGAAAAAAGAAAAATCATATAAGAAGGGGATCAACCCTATTAAAAAGAGGTCAAACCGGGCCTTCTAATACTGCATTACATAACTTTAAATGTACTGTGAAATCTAATTAAAATTAAATTAATTATTTCAATAAATTTTAATTTAAATATTTATAAATTTAAAAAATAAATTATTTTAAATTTTAAAAATTAAAATTAAATGAAATATATTTATTAATTTATTGAATTATTTTATTAAAATAATTATTTTAATGAATTATTTTATTAATATATATAAATTTCTTTTAAATTTTAAAAAATAAAACTAATAAATTATATTTATTAATTTAATGAATTATATTTATTAATTTAATAAATTATTTTATTAAAATAATTATAAATTTATTTTAAATTAAAAAATAAAATTAAAGAATTATATTTATTAATTTAATGAATAAAATAATTATTTTATTAATATATATAAATTTATTTTAAATTTTTAAAAAAAATTAACAAATTATATTTATTAATTTAATGAATTATTTTATTAAAATAATTATTTTTAATAAATTATTTTATTAAAATAAAATTATCAAATTATATTTATTAATTTAATTAATTTTTTTAATAAAATAATTATTTTAATAAATTATTTTATTAAAATAAATATAAATTTGTTTTAAATTTAAAAAAATCAAAGTAAAGAATTATATTTATTAATTTAATGAATTATTTTATTGAAATAATTATTTTAATAAATTATTTTATTAAAATATATATAAATTTATTTTAAATTTTAAAAGATAAAATTAAAAAATTATATTTATTAATTTAATAAATTATTTTATTAAAATTATTATTTTTAATGAATTATTTTATTAAAATAAAATTATCAAATTATATTTAATAATTTAATAAAATATTTTATTAAAATAATCGTGCGATGAAGAGGTGTGCTGTAGCCGCCTTTTCTCATTTTCTATTTTTTAGTCAAAATTTTCATTCTCTATAGAAAATGATATTTTATCATTTTCTATTTTTTTAGAAAATGACTTTTTATTTTCTAGAAAATGAGATTAAAAAACACAAACAAACAGTAACTTCTAGAAAATAAGAAAATGAAAAAGGAAAATAATCAAACCAAACGCCCCATTTCCATTTCCATAGAAGTTGGTTTTGTATGTATCTCAGTCTACAATACATATCGCGAACACCATTGGAATACATAGTTTAAGAATGTTGCTATATCTAATAAGCTACAAAAAGAACTTCGACAGTGATCATGTCTGACCCAATTCATGATCGTCATCGCTGTTGCTCTCATCTTCTCCATATAACATCTCATCAATCTCTTCGTCTTCATTGTTTTCGTCGTCATCGAAACCAACATCATCATCATCTACCTCTTTGCTCAGCATTTTGCCACCTTCGCTGAAGTGCTCATCCATGGATACTTTCTTACCAATTTTATCGATCTGAAAAGGAATGAATCATATTTGAAGCGCATAACAAATTTCCAGTTCAGAAAATTGAATTGTGAATGATACCTGAGTCGTAATTAGTCGAATTCGACCTGATAGCTTCAGTAAATGATTGATGGGCATCTGCCAGAAAGAAGACGATGGGATGATCAGACGACTAAATGGTTGCTGTGTTTGCTCAAATAAACACAAAAAAGGAAATGTACATTTTTAGATGCCTTTTGCAGACCATCTAACATTCCTGCTGATGAATCTTTACTCGCAACAAACTGGCCGTGCATGAGTAGAATGTAATATATCCATTGAAGAACATGCTTCAATCCAGGTGTTCTGTCAAAGAAAAAGGTTTCATCATCACAATTATCATTATCAAACTCATGTTTATCTCAACTATCTGAGATACACTATATAAAGACTATCCATCTATTGAACTTATACGAGAGTATATCATTAATAACTATTAATAGTACAGATACAAAGTAGCCCAACTAATTCCTATTTGAAAAGTAAATTCTTATAATATTCGTTTAGCTTAAAATTCATGTGCTGAGCAGTACAAAACACAACTAAAGATCCAACAGTTGGAACAAATCTAACAAATGTTCCATGGGGCAACTGAAATTTGGTCAATCGTTGCACAGAAATGAAAGAATCACCCTTTTTAAAACAAAGATCCAACTGCAAGAATCATTAGTTCAAACAAGATAACTTCCTTACATACCTTTTCCTCCAAGCAGAAATAAGGTCTTCAAGGAAATTGTAAGCATCAGCCGAGTTCATGGACGAGACGTGCACCCTTATCTACTCATAATACAATCTTTAATCAGTTGTTACAGCTAGATAATTTAATTGACATGTTTATTATATATGTAACTTCATTTGTAACCTAAACTTCCATCGGTAACAAAGAAAAGGAATCATGAAAAAAAATACACTGTCTACCCTTTAGAGACACAACAGACCTTCCTTGAAGAAATCTTTGCATCACTTGATATCATGCCGTCACTGTAGTGATCTAGAGATTCCTTCGAACAATCATTTTCACTGATAATGCCCAGTTCTCTCAGCTTATCTTCTAAGCATATTGTATCTTCCTCCATTCTTTGCAGGACAACTGCACGCGTGAACATTTTTAAACTTGAAGATGGTAATGAAAAACTTAAGTTGTTAAATGCCAAAGTCAACAAACTTTTGAGTTTGATCAGATATATGAAGAGCACATTTGATTCCGAGTTCAGAAAATGCTAAAAGAATCACAACTTCATCCATGCAATTAATATCAGTATCAAAAATATTAATATGTTTCTATAGAAATGCATAGAAATTTATTTTAAATATTTTTCTAATAGATCAACAACATGGACTTAAAATCAAACCTCATTATCAGAAAGTCTCATTCTTAGTGCATTTGATCAGTTCCTCAGCTAGCTATTTCACAAGCATTGATGCACAACTAGACAACTGATTTTATTAGACTCTACCTGCCACTATCTCAAGCATAACAATTTTGTTACAAGTATTTTATCTGAGCATTTTCAGAAGATTTCTAAGTTTGTATGGAAACACAACATAGTTAAGCAAAAATCATCCATTTCATCTCACAGTTTATGGGATCAAAATGACATGTTCTAAGAATAATCTATACATTAAAAAAGGAAAAACATGGTACCTCTTCTATCAGTTGATTGTTTTTTCACTTCCTTGATTATTTGATCAGTTGTAGCATCCTCACTACCTGCAGTCAATTTTGCCATAGAATGCTTTCTTTTCTTATCATGTGTATGTAGCTTTGGAATTGGAAAAACAGCATGTTCTGCATTTGTTCGATCTAGTGCAGTAACCATTCCTACAACACAAAAATAAGACACCTGTGAAGACATAAAAGTAGGAAGTAGATAGTAGTAATTATCAAATCAAAGTAGGGTTGCACTATGTAACTATAGGCTGCAAAAATAGTCCTTTTCCAAATTTCAAGTATTTAACAACACAAACACAAACCAGTTACTCGAAGCTAAAACTCTTTTTGTTTTGTAAATCATACCTTTCATACCCCTCATTTGTGGCTTCTGAGGATGAGGAAAGCTGCCAATTGGCAAAAGAATACCACCTTCGGCATCATCTAATTTAATGTCAGTTCCATAATGTACCAACAGTTTCTGAAATGAAGGCTTAACTAGTGAACCATAAGCAAGGAAAACATGTCCTGAAGCAGCTTTAGGTATATCTAGAAGTTTTGCTCCATATATGGCCAAATTATTTATCTTAGGCTCCACCAAAACTGAGATCTTTGTGGGCTGACTATGGCGCAATTCTTCAAGGCTACTTCCATACCAAAAATAACCCATGCCAACTTCAGAAATGGCTAGAACAGAAAACCCCTCTCCAAATTTTTCATCCTTTTGTACTTCTTTGCTGTCCAGAAAAACAGCTGGATGCTCCATTGAGAGAATACAACTAACAGATTGCTTTTTGTCTCCACCTACTTTCCAAATGGCAATATGTCTCTCGCCAACTCCAGATGTCATGATATATTGCCCATCTTGACTGAAAATCATGCACCGTACAGCCACCTGAATAACTTCTTGGTGTTTAGCTAAGTAAATTCAAGTGGTAATGAATTGATGAAGGAAAAAAAGATAGAGGACATGATGTAAAAGAAGGAAGAGAGTGTTGCAAGTATACATATAACATACAGGGTGTCCAGAAAATTTTTGTAGTTTCTTGTTATCAGAACAACCAAAAGTCTTCAGCTGTCCAGATGCAGTGGCCAATATTTTACCATCTGAAGACATTATAAATATCAATTACTGATGATTAAAGTTTATAAAAAACATATACATCATGAAAAAGTCATTAACATTTAGATGCATTAGACATGGACTATAAAAAATAGTTGCTGAAAGAAAATCCAAATGACTCTATACATGTGAAAAGAATTGTGCCAACAACTTTCTTAGTGATGAATACATGCATGATGCATCCACGTGTGTCTACCACATATTGCATATGCACGGTAGGGTTATCAAACAACAGGCTGAAATGTAGAATGCCTACACTTTTTGAACCATTGTCATCAACTATCACAAGCCTCAGCTAAATGTAGAAGCTAACACAAGCACTAAATTAAACGTGGGATTTTGCCCACGATATTGCTACAGGTCAACATTTTTAAACAAAATTTTGTGATAAAATCTAGGAAAGAATTTAAAAAAAGGATCAAATGCAATATTGGCATGATATATGTCAACAGAAAAATAAAAAAATAAACACAAAAGCTAATATGTGAACCATCTAAACCAATCAAAGCATATCTATGAAGATAAATAAGCTAATTGATAGAAAAAAATACAGCCAAAATAGTTTTTTTGGCATTAAAATTTCTTGCCACTGAAAAAAATAACAGATTTCATCTTTTATTGGTCCAAATTGCAAGAATCCTCATTAGTTAGAATACCATAATATATTGTTTCTGTATGTAGTTCTGATGCACAAAAATAAATAAAACTGTAGTTCAAGAAACAAAGTTAAGTACACAATTAAAACAAAGGTAACAAGGAGAGAAAAATTGTCTCATAACTAAACATTACCAGCAGAAACAGCCATAGAAGAAATTGATTTAGTAAATGCCCTAAATTTGCCTATCAAGCTCCCCTTCGCTGCATCAATCTCACAAACCATACCATCAACACCCGTTGTGTACACAGATCGATGAAACTCAGAAAAACAAACAGCATTCACACCCCTGCCAATGGAATCATAACAAAATATAGAAAAACGTTACAGAAGCAATTGAAAGAACAAAAGTTAAACCATCGTGTAAAGATGAACAGGCTTACAGATTATAATCATGAAATAACTTAAAGGAGCATTCCTAATCTTCCAACTTTTAACTTATTCAACCCATCAAAAACTGAGATAACTAAAAATTATTCAGTGTGAAAGAATGATAAAGAAGAATCTTGGTGGAACGCTCAAGTTAAACAACACTTCTCATATTTCATAATGGATATATTCTATGATGTATAGTGAACATTTAAAGATTAGTAGTGATCTAATTAATATTCCCCATATCTAAGGATTTACGCATGAGAAATAAAAACAAATCAAGTGATAGTGACAAAGAATAGAACCCTTTAAATTGCTCAATAAATTACCATGAAAACATGAAAATTAAATATCTAAAAATATAATATTCATATGCAGAGTTAGATACAGTGCAAATAATGAGTACAAGTTTATTCTGAAATTCCAAGCTTAAATGTATAGATATTTGCACCTCATGATCACGGTTAAAAGAGAAGTCAGCAATTAACCGTCCAGTGATAAGCCCAGCACAAAATACAGCTATATAGAAAAGACATACTGAAAAATGGTAATTTGTCCTTGTACCTAAGGTCTATAATAAATGTCACCAAAAGTCTATATATTGAATATCAAAGCATTAACAGTTCTTGACCATATATCAATGAAAGAATAGTTCAGTACTAGCACCACCGACTTTGTTCACTATTTTTCTTTCCCTAAGAAAGCAATTAGTTTACCACAATATAGGCACATTTCAAATCAAAGTATAATCCTCAAGGATATTCGCACCCAGGATGACAGTCACTAATTTTCCACTTCAATTGTCCAGCAGATACATCCAACGCTAGAACATCGCCGTTCCCAGTTCCCAACACCAAGAGGGAGCTTCCTGATTTTCTTTTCTTCTGCAAGACAGATATGAAAAGCAATTTTCAACATAAGTTGTTTTATCCTGGTTAATGGATGATGAGGAGAAATATCTAAAATAAAACCTTTCTTTCAAGTGGAACCCATTTCATGCAGGTATAGTCAAGTGAAAGGTGCCCACTTTTAGGCTGAGACAACAGGCTTGATGCATCAGAAGGTGATAAATCTGAAAATTCCGTCTGCAACTGACCCTTTATGGTGTCCCATATCTAACAGTGAACACATTCAAAGAATATAAGCACAAAAACATAACCTGTTAACAAAAACACAAAACTAAACAGGTAATGACAGTGCAGATGAGGACCTTAATACGACCATCACCCGAAGAAATGGCAAAGAACTCTGAAGAGGGGCTGAAGGCCGCTAGGAGACCTCTGACGTCATGAAAGTTCATAGCCATCTTGAAATGTGAGTGAATGAGATGGGATAAAGAAGAAGCTCCAGCTGAGAGAACAAGAGGTGGTTTCAAAACCTAGTTAGAACCCTATGTATCAGTTTTTTGTGAGAAAAAACATAATTAAGAAAAAATTGCGTATGCTATGACTTTGCGTTCTTTCACATGCCACATGCACGCAATTTTACATTAGAAAAAACTAAAACCAAATTAATATATTGAAATAAAAAAAACATGCATTGATGTAAACATGCTGTGGTGTTTTGAACTTGGAGTACAATACTCTAAAATGTGTCCTAGGCGGCACTCTAAAATGTGGTGTTTTGAACTTGGAGTACATTTAGATGCCACCTGAATAAACCTGGGTTGTCTAAGTGATTACCCAATGACAGGCATACCAAAAACTGAAAGTGAAAATTAAACACTGTCTTTTGCTTTAGTTTCTCGTATTTATCTTAAAATTGTATTATACTGGAGAGTGTATGTGGCATTGATTACGACAGACTCAGTGGCAGTATCCTATGCTCAAACTCATGCATTGTATTTGTATCTCAAAATAGCATTTGACAAAAAAAAAGACATTTGATTACCATCTATATCTCAAAAAAGTATTTGACAAAAAAAGGGCATATTTGGTTACCATCTACAAGAAGCATGTCACCAACTTCTACATCATTGACAAAATCATCATAGTTCACACTAACACAGGTCTCTGAGCCAACTCCTTTTTTTATTGTGAAAGTGAATTCTTGTCCAGCAACCAAATGTTATACCTTGAAATGGGAGGGTCGAAGGAGTAGCGGCGGCGAGCAGTGCACGCGGCGGGCAGGGGCGCGGTGGCCAGCACAGCACGCGGCGGGCAGGGGTGCGGCGGCGAGCAGAGGTTGCGGTGGCGAGCAAGGGAGAAGAGAGCAGAGGGAGAAGAGAGGCGGCGAGCAGGAGAGAAAAAGGAGCGCGGCGAGCAGAGAGGAATCGCGAGAATAGGGCTCGGGTTAGGGTTTTAGGGAGAAGAGAGGCGGCGGGCAGGGGAAGAAGAAACGCGGCGAGCAGGGAGGAGAGGATTCGCGAGAAGAGGGCTCGGGTTTTAGTATTAAATATAAAATAAAAATAAAATAAAAATTATTATTTATTTATTTTTTACATATGATTAAGTCATTTAAAATTTTTTATTTGAATAATTTTTATTTTAAATTTTTATATATTTAATATTATAATTTAACTCTTAAATTCTAAAAAAAATTAAATAATTTAATTATAAAATAAAAATATATAAAAAATAATATTATTTACTATTTTCGGCACTTAAAATTTTTTCGGACTCCCATGTTGGGTACAGTTGTGTCGTATATTTTAAGATGCATAGAATATCAATTATATATATATATATAATCAATATTTTGATCTTTTTAAATTGTGTTAATTAACCTTTAATATATTATAAAATTTATTTGTTATTTTTAAAATATCCTTCAAGTTTTTTTTAATAATATAGATTTTCAATTCTTACGGGTCCATTAATTCCATAGGCGATCTGGCTCCATAAAAATTTTTTATTGATTTTTAAAGGTAAATCCTAAAAACGTAGCTGTAAGATATGGTCCTTAAGGATAAATCTTAGAAGAGTAGCAGTAAGACGTCGGCACTCGATTTTCACATTCTTCATTGCCCCCTTAAGACAATCTAAGGTCTAATTGGCAAACTTGTTAGTTTTTTTCACCCATATGATCGATTCGATCGTATAAAATCGTTAGGACGACGATTTCATCTTGCAAAAGATGCAGAACATTTTGAAGATCTCCTTTCCGTCTTCGTTGCACCAAGTCCAAGACTCTAACTACCATTTTCTCTAAAATTTTAATAATGTTAAAATGATCCTTAAAAATTATTTAATATAATTAATATTAGGGTAGGAGTTTTGGAGGTTTTTGTTTAGTTAAGATCTATAAACTTTAATAATCATAATTTACAAAGTTTATGTGTATACATTATTTATAAATATTATTTATGAATAATTTATAATTTATATATTTATAAATATTAATAAATTAAATACGTATATTAAAAAATGTTTAGTTTAATAAAATATTTAATCGATCATATTAACTGACGTGTGAGTGCGCGTGAGAATTTATGTGATTTTAATGTATTTATTATTTTATTTTTGTATAATAATAAAAAAAATATCTTTTATTTTATGGATTTCAATGAAAACACGAGCGTGGTCAAGTATTCCACGTCATCATATTAATTTTCTCCGCGCGTTGTCTCACCTCGCGCTGGACGAAGTCACCTTTGGGTCCCACGCGAGTCAGAGACCAGGTTCATCGTGTGTATTGAAGTTCGGGACCGGAAGCAAAAGAGTGAGAAAAAAAATACAAAATCAATTTAAAACGAAAATGTCATTTTGCCCCCATAATTTATATAGAATAATTGATACAACTCATAACAACGCACTATAATTGTTATAATTATTAGTATGTATTAAAAAGTAAATTATTATTTTTAGTTCAACTTATAAATAAATAAATATATATATATATATATATTTTTAAATAAAAATAAAATTAAACTAGATGAAAAATATAAATAATATTAAAATTATTATAAAATTACTATAGTAACCCACACAATCATTAATTATATAGTAGTTCATCACTATTTAGTTGTTATATTATTACAGTAGTCATTAATGAAGAGTCATTTAAATTTATGATTATAATATAGTTGCAACAACCATTTACTATAATGATTTTAAAATTTTAAAAGTGATTTTAATTAAGTTGATAAAAAAATTTTAATATAAAATTATTATTATATATAATATTTTTTTGAATTGATTTACTTTAACAGCTCGTAATTGATATCACAATACTGAAATAAAGCTCTCGAAAAAGATAATAAAACGTTTTTTTAAATTTTTTGAAATGTGGCCTTTTCTCGATATTCATCTATAAAATACAGGGGTGAAAATGTAGTTTTTCATATTTTGAGCGGTAAAATAAAAAAATAGTGGAGAGACAGGTAGCTTCAATGCGCCGTGTTGTCAGCTTCGCCTCCTCAGCGATTGCTCCTCCTCTGCGCCGGCGAGGAAGAAGACGACGAGAGGAACAGATTAGTTTTCCGTGTCGTTGTTCTCAGAGATCCCCCAACGTCTCCGCCGCCTTTTTCCTTTCCTTCATGCTCGCGATCGCGGTGGTTGTCATTGTTTCCATGTGCTTTCCCAGCAATCCCTCGTTTCCAGATGTGAGATTTCATACAGATCGAAGATGTCGTTTCTAATTAGTGATCCGTCTGGATTTGGAGTCTTCTCGGGGTAAGCCAAATAGCGACCTTTTGTTTGATACTGTGGCGGAGAGAGGGTTTTGGGGATGGGGAAAGGAAATCGCAGTAGTTTCCCTTTTTCCCACGGTTTGGATGGCAATGTAGGTTTTATGGTTGATTGTTTTCTGGCTTGAGGGATTTCACTTGTGCGGATCGAGTCTAGGGATCCTGAATTTCGGCCTAGATGAGTTGCTTCCCTTGTTTATGTCGTCGCAAGAGGGAGTCAAGCAGCTCCTGGATACATGACGGCGACAGCGCCCAATCCATCTCGGGACTCCATGGCGATTCCTCTGGTTGGTCTTTATACTTCTACCTCCACTGATGCTTTGTATCACCTTGAATGAATTTGATATGGGGTTTTTTACGACGTTTTGCTTCTTTTGGGGGTTTAGAGATTAGGAAGACGGTGCAGCCACCGATGCGCGGTGAGAAGGGCAACACTGCTCGGAGCTTCACTTTCCGGGAGCTCGCCGTCGCCACGCAAAATTTTAAAGAAGCTAATTTGCTCGGCGAAGGGGGGTTCGGAAAAGTCTACAAGGGGCGACTTCTTTCCAACGAGGCAAATCACCTTCTTGTTTCCCTTTCTTGCTTTTTCTTTTGCGGAACTTGAATTCATTGGCATTGCTCAAAGTAAATCTTTTGGTTGTTATTGTGGTAAAGAACACTTCTTGTGGACCAACAGGCGGTAGCCATTAAGCAGCTAAACCGGGATGGACTTCAGGGGAACCAAGAATTTCTGGTGGAGGTTCTCATGCTGATAGTTTTGCGCCATGCCAACCTTGTGAGTTTGACTGGATACTGCACCGATGGCGATGAAAGGCTCCTGATTTATGAATACATGCCCAAAGGCAGTTTGGAGGATCATTTGTTTGGTAAACCCTCTCTCAGAATATATGTTAATTGCTAAATTCCTGATCTTAGGACGAAGTGGATCTTATAGCATTCGATGTGTTAGACATATACATTTTTTAATTTTTATACTTCTGATAGAACTGATAAAAGATTCTTTGTGAAATATTTCTTTCCAATAATTCATTGTTTGTTTGCCCTGTTCATGACTTGCCCTTTTGTGCATAGGATCTGATGTTATTATGATATTAACTGAATATTAAACTAATATCAAGATACTCCTACTCCATTAATTAAGAACATATAACATTTTATTTAACATGGTCCACGTGATGAGCTCCTCTGCCAATGTCTAAATTCTTAGCTCATTCTTTATTGTGAAGCACTGATTTTTAGTGTTTGCTAGGATCTCAATCATTAAGGAAATTTAGTTTTACCTTAAACAATCTACCACATTCTTCAAAATGCCTTTCTTAATTCCAAAATTATCATAATACACATATAGTTTTTAAACTGTTATCATTTACAACCTCGACCATTAACACTGAAACTTTTATGTAACTGAACTTTGGCATGACAAGTTTTAGCTCTATAGAATAATCCTACATGTTTTTTATGTCACCATTTCCATTATATAAAATAAGGGCGTTGGGTAACTAATTGTAATTTAAATGAATTTTCCCATAATTAATTACTAGTTTGCAATGCCTTCTTAATTGGTATACCAAGGATACTACTGGATAAACTAAGCAGATACTGCAATATATGGATGCTTATGTGAGTATAACTAGGAAAGATTTAGCAACTGTGCAACTATCAAACAATACACCCACTTACGATAAAAAAAAAAGAAGAGAAGTCGATGTTTCAGTTAACAAAAGAGAGTTGGCAAATTTGCGTAGTTCGTAATATATTGCATGCTGTCTTGTACAATAATTCAAATATTTGTCCTGTTCTGGTAGTTCATTACTTTCAGTTTGTGACTAATGCTTCACCTTTTGTTCATTAGGATTTTGCTTTTCATCAATGTCTTTTGATTTTTCATTTGGAATACCACATCCCAGATCCTCCTGGCAAGCCACCCCTTGACTGGAACACACGAATAAAGATTGCTCTAGGAGTTGCCAAAGGGTTGACATATTTACATGATGTTGCAAATCCACCTGTCATTTACCGAGACATGAAGGCTGCAAATGTGTTATTAGATGATGACTTCAACCCAAAACTTTCTGACTTTGGACTTGCAAAATTGGGACCTGTTGGGGACAATACACATGTTTCCACAAGGGTGATGGGAACATATGGTTATTGTGCTCCTGATTATGCGATGAGTGGTAAATTGACTCTTAAATCCGATATCTATAGCTTCGGGGTGCTTCTATTGGAGCTTATCACCGGACGACGCATTTATGATTCATCAAAACCTACTTCCGAACAAAAACTATTGACTTGGGTACGTGGTCCTAATCATTGTTATTTAAGTTTGAATCATTTTTCTGTCCTAATGAGTCTGTGTTTCCAATTAAGTGCATTTCAATGGAGGATTATGATGAAAACTTGCTTTGATACACTCTAGCTAGTTGATATAACTTGAAGATGATAACGAATATTTGTTTGTTTTCTTTTCCTTTCCAGTCGAGACCGTTCCTCAGCGATAGAAGGAAGTTCCACCAGTTGGCTGATCCTTTGCTCCAAGGCCACTACCCCCCGCGGCCCTTTCACCAGTTGGTTGTCATTGCCTCAATGTGTCTTCAAGAGCAGCCTCACGTTCGACCCATCGTTGCTGATGTGGTTGTTGCTCTCAATCATGTTGCATCTCAGCCATACATCTCCGAGCCCGTCCCCGAGATGACTAGCTCCCTGCCGCCATCATCGCCTTCTGTTACCCCATCGAGAGATCACAATGGCAGAAGAGGCTTAGGTATATAGCCCACAGCCCCAACGTTGCAAGATGAGCCACTGAGATATCTACAATGCATCAAGTGAGTAGCACAAGCATCTTCTACAATGCATAGTCTTTGTATTTGAATTGTTTTGGAAACAAGCCATGATACATGATCCATGATCCATTTGTGTTCGAAGCAAGATTGTCGATAACGTCACTGTGTGTTTTAACATGATGATTTCTTTTATAGATTGTTTATTTTTCCCATTTAATTAAATTAAATGTTTTCTGAGGGAAAAATGGCGACGACTACACGTGAATGCTTTCCCCATGACCATCTCATGCGATTTTCCTGACTTCTTGGAACCTCTAGATTCGGGCGTTTGCTTCCTCCACGCTGCTTCTGTGGCTGGCTCTCCTCCTCTCTGTTCCACGGAAAGGTTTCCTTAAATGGCAATCGATCGCTCGTCTATTCGCGCTACAGAGCGGATACCGGTAAATTAGTTAAGCGCTGTGCGACCATGTTGAAGCGGGAGATGAACGCGACCGAGTTGCGGCACAGCGGTGGAGCGGAGCCGGCGGGGACGAGGAGGGCGGCGTACGGATCGACGCCGCCTGTGTGCCCCACGCCGCGACGGCCTCGTGCCGCCGACAGGGAGTTCTTGTTCCCGTTGTGTTGCCACCACAGGTTAGTAGCAAGCTATTCTAGTACTGAGATATGGTTGAGTTGGTTACTACAAGATAGATTTGTTGTAATAGGCAAAGGTCAAATCTCGACGAAGTTGAGATAATATTTTTCTCCGTAGTGATTAATTGCAGTTTTCGATTTACCTCTTCACAGATAACCATAGGGTCGACCATGTGAGGGCGCTGGGTGGTAGATTCCACTTTATGTTGCAGTATATTCCTATCATTCTTATTCATGTTGTAGTAGTTATAATTTCGTAGCTGTTACGACACATCCGATCAATTTAAAAATTAGATTGAAAATAACAATATTGAAAAGTATTGAAAGACAGTTGAGAAATTGTATACAATTAAATAGTAGAATGAGATTTTTTTGATAAAAAATTAAAATGGAATGTTCGAGCGTTTCACACGGTTGATCTCACAATCATATATAGTGGGGTAAATCATGAAATCGAAACAGACTTTCATGTGGAAGGGTATGATTACATGGCTTTGTCGGGATTCAACTCTTGCTTACTATTTCAATAAAAATAGAATCTGTCACCTCAACGACCCCACACGACCAGTTATAAGAGAGTAAATTGAGAAGCTGCAGTTGGTCACTACAGGATTTGATATTACCTCGGCTTCATCGAGATTGAATTTTTATCCACTTCAGTAAATATGTTCCGCACTAACTAACTTAACCATGCTTTAAAGATAACCCTTGTTTACTATGATAATTCTATCAGGATAGCCGTCGGCTATGACCTAGGGCAAATAATTTTGTTTTCAGTATCATTATTGAGTTAAATTTAATGCATTTAAATTGAACAGCAATGCAAGTCATCAAGTGAGCAACGGAGCTTTGAACACAATATCAAAAAAGGTACTTCCGTTAACATTTTAACCCTTATAGTTTGCAGAACCATAAGAAACACCTCTTTTTTTTACAACCGATACTTAATTAAAATAAAAGCATATAATTGTTTTTTTTCATTTGAATTATAATCAGGAGGACCCACAGAGAGACTCCAATAGCACAGGGTGCACACCTTCTTGCTACTGTGGGTCCCCTCCAAGTAGAGTGGAGAACCCCTTGATACATGATGCCCAGTTTGTCAAGCAAGGAGAGATGCTCTCACAATGGATCTTCCCCAACTTATACAATTAATTTTAATGTGTGCTTAATTATTTCTTAATTATGTATGCTTAATTATGTAAATTGCTAAATGACTGTATCATTATGTTGTATTAAGTGTTTTAGATTTAATTATAGGAAATATTTATTTGTCCCATTGAAAATATAAGTGGACTTGGGCCTCCACATAAAACTCAGCCCAATAAGAGCATCACGTGAACGGCACGCTCTCCACCAAGTGAACTGCGACTGCTGCTTTAAATACCCGTCCAGCCTTCGATACGTCCAACCCTAGACGTCTGCTGCTCGATGTATCGCCGTCGCGCAGGTTCGTTTCGGGATCTCGATTGTGATCTTGTTTCTTCTTCCCTGAAGGGGTTTGTTTCGTTGCGATTGGTCAAGTCTTTTGTGGTTTTGATGATCGCTTTCAAAGGCGTTACATTCGTTGTGAACTTTCTTTGCGATGGATGTGTCAAGGAAAGCGTACAATAACGAATTTTTTCGTAGCACAAGCAAGATTACCGACGCAGCAACTACAAACGATTCTGTAGGAGTTGAGTTCTTGCTGGTGTACATTACCATCTTATTTACAATTTCTTTTTTTCCCCTAGGGACTAGTTATTCTAGTTATTACTGTTAGAGGCGTTTGGTTACAGTTTATGTTCGCATTTTGTTGATTATGTATTAGGGCTTCAACAGGTGATATGGGACTGGACGTCTGCCCCATTGGTTATTTACGTATACTATGGGATGAACTGGTCCCAAACATTCAAAGATCATCCATTTCACTTTGTCAGCTAATTTTTCTTATCCTTTAGCTGATCATTAAAGATGAAAGATTTTTTATTTTTTATTTGGTTTTGTTAGTTCATAATAAAATCTTAAATTGTGTCGTGTTTTTCAATGTTTTTCTTGGTATGTTGCTGGTCACTAGCCCTTTGTGCTAGAAGTTCATGTGCAAGTTCCCTTTACTGGTTTCTATCTGAAAATGCTATGATCATGAGCTGAAGATCTTATGCTAATTCATACTGTATTTTATAGGCTCAGATCTCTGAATCACTTGTATTTTATGAAACATTTAGCATGTCACTGGAATTAGCAAATTCATAGTGTATTCATTTATAAATCCATGGTAGTTCTCATATGGTTCTCTTGATTCAAAGCATCCGTGAGAATAACTTAAAGAACTTTTTTTTTTTCATTTTAATCAATGATGATCATAAATGGATCGGTTCCTCATAGAGATGGAAAGTTGCACAGTTGGTATTTGTACCATTTCTGATACTATCTTCTTGAGACTTCTTATTTGGTTTGGATTCGAGGTCTATTTTTTTGACAATGTCAACTGATAGTCCATGCATTCTGATTCGAGGTACCAATTAAGTTCTTTCCTTTGCTTCTAGTACTACCATCACACTATTTTGTACATTTAAGTATTTTCCCTTGAGGATTATGAGGTTAATTTGAAGTGCATTGTGATAAGATGGATATCTTGGTTTAACAAAGTTCTATCAGCCTATTTTCAGGCTTGCAGGTATGCTTTTTGATCTCTTTTGTTGAGAAAGAGCCATTAGCTTTTTCAGTTGATTCAAATTTTGTCAAGCTCCTTTAGTTTATCAACAGAACGCCAAACTTGCACGTCTTTTGGCATACTATTACAATCTCAATTAGATTTTACTGACTGTCTATAAAAGATTACTGTTGTGTATATTTTGTTCATACTTGGTTGTGATGATTAATTGGGTAATGTTCCTCCAATAAGTTAGTAACATTTGTTGTAATATTGAATGATTCATGTAAAGTCGATTTTTTCAGGTGATTGTATTGCAAACTTGAATGTTATAACATGGTCATTTAGACTCTATTTGTTCACTTATTTGAATCTTCATCATGTTTGGTTCAGCCATTCAACTTTCTGAGTTAAAAATTTGTAAATTTCCATGTGAACTAGAACATTGGTAAATCTACCAAACTGAACATAGAAATATTGTTCCACTGAAGTAGCATACAAATACAATCTCACCACCATCCATTCTCATACTATTCATATCCACTACTGTACATAAATAAAATGTTTGCATTCAAGTGAGATCAAACTAACTGTATACGAAAGAGCAAAAAGTCATCAGGGATGAATGTATAGCCATATATTCTACTAAACAAAGAAAAGGCATTATTATTTCATCTTATTGATCATAGGTTGTTCTGATGCTCCTGACATACGTGATCTGGTGCTTGTTTTTGTTCCACTGGTTGAGCTTCTCAAATCTATCAAATCCTCGAACAATCTGTTTGGAAGAACATAGGACGGAGAGCTGTTCGCATTTGCAGGTGTTTCTCCTACACCGGCAGCAGCAGTAAAACCATTTGCTCTAGACCCAAAGGAGTTGTAGTTCTGCAGAGGCCTAACAGAATAAGCAGGCATGTTAACAGCACGAGGAGAGCTAACATTGGCAGCAGTCCATGAAGGGGAGGAATACTGAAGGGGCATCTGAGGCTGCATCATGGGTGGAGATATCGCCTGCTGAGCCCAAGGCGCGACGTAACTGTTGTAGGGTGCGTATCCATGGTTGGCTACTGGAGCATAGGAAGGCTGTGAGTAGTATGAGTAGCTCGGTTCAGTTGGAGTTGCAGGAGCTCCATTTTGTTGGCTCGAAGCTAATGGAGGTGTCACTGGTGTGCCCGGTGAAGAAGGGTAAGTTGACAAAGTGATGCTCAGCAGGTCAATCATGTCTTGCTCTTCCTTTCGGACCTTAACAGGAGGTGGTGGATCAAGCAGGTAGTCGACCGGAACCAATGCATTGCTCATCGTCGAGGACGAAGTGCTCGACTCTGTCACAGTGGTTATATCACTCCGATGGGATGCAAGTGAGTCAGAGCTGTTAACTGATGTACTACTTGAAGTAACTTGCTTAAGTTTCGAGTTCCTGAAGAAGCAAAACACATCTGTGTATTAAGCATAGTAACAGAATGATCATTGGAACACATATCTGAATGAAATTATCTCATATGGACCTGCGAGCTAATTCATCAAAGTCATCTTCAAAGTCGTCATCTTCAGCAGGATTGCTTTCGACTGGAGGCGGCTTGATAGGCTTTGCAGCCGATGGTAGTGATTTTGATGTTTCAGGAGGCAAAGGAGTTCCAGCAGCTATGGCATCATGTCTTGCAATCAAACTTTGCAATTCATCATTCAGTTCCAGACTTTCCCCTAATACCTTTTCATCCCTGCATTTGTAACATCTTTCATAGTTCAAACTGAACACTCAAAAACGCCTACTCCATTTTCCATCACCAAATTCATTATCAAATTCATATTGGTAACAGTGGATCTGTTTTTGTTCCACTTGTTCTACAAGACCTACTTACCTGGTAGATCCGATCAAGTTCATGAGCTTTTTTTGGTTAGAGCGACACTGGTTCACTAGCTCAACGATCAATTCATCTCCCACAGCCTGCTTAAAAATGCATTTTTTAGGCCTTAAACTACACGACCATCAAAGAACAGAAAAAAGTCATGTATGAACAAAGAACGTCAGGGGAAAAATCAACACCCACCCCACGATCATTAGGGTTCACTGCCTGTAACATTTCCCGTAATAGCTCTATCATATCCCTGATGCGACCAAAGTCTGATAGACTACAGAGAGGATGACACAAAACAAGAGAATTAGTATCAGAAGTTGCCTTAATATTATTTATACCAATCACACACCTTAGATTTCCTGTGTCAGATGCCATTGCTGTGTCGAGGTTTACAGAAGTGGTGCTTGGAACTCCAACGCCTGATTGGTGATATGCAGATGTTAATTCTGAACGTGCAACAGGAGGAGTGAATATTGGTGGAGCATTTGCTGATCTTTGTGGAAAAGCTATTCCAGATCTCTGTAACATGGATATCAAACAACATTTTATTTTTTTACAGACACCATAAAACATACTTGTGGGAGTCAAGAGAGAAATGTAGAGTTTCAGAATTAAGCAGTTGAACAAAATGGAGAGAGGAATGTACAAATTACTTGTAAGTCAGGAATCTTGACATTCTCATCCTCATCAAACTAATGTTTGTTTAAATTATTTGGGGTGGGCTGTATAAACCTTATCCTATATATCACTAGTGATATTAAAATTAACAATTACTTTTTTATTGCATTAATGAATATCCTCCTCAGTCTCCTTCTACCTCTTATACATCTCTAATGGATTAAAGTCTTCAAACTATAGAATTTGTATTTGAACATGTCTATTCAACGTCACTAAGGAATGAGATCTTAGGAACACAAAATTTCAATATGAGAGAGAAAAATATCAATGTTTGCGTTCAACAAATAGGCATTGAGACAACAAAGAACTAAGGAATGAGATCTTAGGAACACAAACATTTTTTTATCAACCTTAGCAACACAAGTAGTGGATGGCTCATACCTTCAATTCAATATATGCCCAATAGTACTGAGGATACTTCCCACTAGGCCCGCCGAATGCTTCTTGCCAAGAGTCCAGGAGTACCAAAATTTTATCCCGTACTTGCATGTCTGTCTGTGTGGCATTCAAGATAGCAAGCACAATCAAAATGATTTAGCTATGATGTTAATTAGATAACAAAGGGACATACAAAATGATCCAAATAGATAATTGTCCATGATTTACCCATTTAAAGTTACATCAAGAGCTGATTATTTGAATTTCAAAGCCCATTAGTTATGTGTTTTCCTTTTACTACCATACAGTTATATATGGATAAAGGTTAGAGTACAAAACTAGAAAAGGCATTTAGCCCCCAAATCCTTAAGCTATAGCTTCACAATTATCCATAAGAAACCTTCTAGCAGAAGTACCTAAATTTCCAGTACTTGTTTATTTGTCTTGCAATTGTATGGTCCAAAATATTCCTAGAATCTTTGAAAAGTATAGCCATTATGTTTTAACTATGCTATGGATAAGCACGAGATTAAAAAAAAAAAACTACTGAGAAAAGGTTGTCAGTGAGTTGGTCTTCAAAATTATTGCAGAACTATAACAAGTGGATTAATCAATTCAAAAAACAATAGAAGTGCTCAATTGTACATGAGTTGGAGAGAGGTAACAAAAATCTAAACATTCTTTCCTTTAAAGTTGTTTCAGTAATTAGTTTGTTTAGCTTAGAAGATCATGGACTTGTACAAATACAAGTATTGAAAATATTTTGACCTGAAAGAACCTTCTAGCAATAGCTTGTTCATTTATACTTATGAAACCCCAGGAAAAGCTCAAATCTTTTTAAAGCAAGAGGTCTCTCACTGGCCAAATGGTGTCTTTTGCTCTAGTAAATATATATCCATTTCTAAATAATAAGATGTACATTCAGGGTACAAAACTTTATGCAACATGTAATAGACCTCTGATTGGCTGCATAACAGGGTTCATACATGAAGATGGAATTAAATTAAAGAAGACATACTAACCTTTTTCTTAACAATTTTGATCATTTCTTCAAGAATTTTCCGTTCAGCAACTTGAAAATGTACATACTCACCACAATTTTTTACCAGTGTTTCCAACAGCTGCAAGAGTGGAACAAATTGCTAACATTTCAGAATCAAATTTATGATAGATTCCAGCCTTCTACAATGCATTAATTCATGTGTCTTTCATTCTAACACTTGTTAGCAAAATGAAAGGCCGTGCAACATAGACATGGTTGCTAGATTGAGTTTTTGATCCTAGGATTTCTACCAGCTAAGTTCAATAGAATCACATAGATAACCAAACTTTAATTATTAGGACAATTCCAATTAAGTTTTGAATTAGTAGATGCTGCCAAAGGGAGTGGCAATGTCATATGCAAAATGAGTAGACTCGTACAATAACAGTGGCAAATAGGGATGCGGCACATTTTTAGTAATCCATGAATAAGACTGATATAGACACATGTATCCATATATCTCAGAAAAAGGATCAGAGTATATCTTTCTCATCTAGAGAACTTAGCACCTACCGTCAAAGCTAGAAACTGAACCTTTGGATTCTTGTTCTGTAACCGTTTCTTAATTGCTTTAAGCACTTCTTTGGCTTGCCTGATTTAAGAAAAACATGAATTTCAGAAACAACTCAATGATAATGAGAGAATAAATATCAAGTGTTGTTCTTCAAATTGACCATTTTCAAAAGGAAAAGTTAAGACAAGCAATAAATAAATAAATAAATATATATATATATATACAAGACGGCCAACCAATGGCATGGATCAGACGGCCAATGAAGAGACGGTCATGTGGAGTCTTTATCAGTTGGCTACCCTCTTAAGCCTTGACAAGATCAGATAACTTCACAATTTTGGACTAGATGCGACAATAGTGCAAGACAGAACAATAACTGGAAAAATAGTGAAAGATGGCTTGGTCCTAGACTCCTAATTTCAGAGGGGTAGCATTATCCTAATTAGTTAGTCTGTTCATCATGACAACGTTCATGGAATAAAATCATATCTTGGACTTTGTCAACTTCTCATGCAATATTCTAGAACATCATCTTTATTCTTTAACATATAACTCTAGATAAGTGAAGGACTATATAGAAAGTTACTACTCGACAGATAGCTGCTCTGAAACTATAATTATGCTCTGAACTCTTTTTTTATTCAGGCAAAAGAAGAAGAAGAAGAAGAAAGTAATATCCTAAGCCTAGTATAAGTCAGACCAGGAGATCAAATACGTTGTTAACATATAACTAGCGTGTAATCTTTTGGCAGGATCAAACAATAGCTTTTGTACATAACTAGTCGCGTGCTCGTGAAGGCACTAGAACGATCAGGTCATCCAAAGAGGTTCCTAACCTTCCTTGTGCCATGAATTCCAGCATAACCAGATTATTCCTAACTACCATCCAGAAACTCATAAGTATTCCTCAGCACGTCAACAACAACACCTCCAAAATTCATTTTTTCAGCTAAAAATCAAAAGGAAAAGTTCAACGAAAGAAATCGCCAGGCATAAACCTTCATAAAGCAAAACATCAGAGAAACCAAACAACAAGAAGAGGGTTCCAGAATCTCAAGATCGCAACCAACTACTTCCTCCCAAAAAAAGTACGATCGAAAGAGGGATTCCTTGATGCAGTGAAATCAAGCGATAAGTCTCCGTGCTTCGAAAAGCGCTTACCACTGATCGTTGTTGACGGTGTCGCAGATGTCCATATTCATGGTCCAATCAGGGCCGACCAGTAGATGACTGGTGGCCTTCTCGACTCGGACCGCAGGCTTCTCGACCCGGCCGGGCGGCGCCGCCGCCGCCCGCGACACCGAGGAGGAGGAGAAGGGCATCATCTCCGCTCGCTGACTCCTCAGAGGATCCCTCAGGGAGAGGAGAGAAGAGGAGGAGGAGACTAGAAGAAGAATCGGAATGGAGGAAGCTGAGACGAAGCAGAACAGTAATACGCCACCCGGAAACGATGACCGAAGACTTGGAAAAAGCTTGATCGTATAAATAAATAAATAAATTAATTAACTAATTATTTGTTTACTTGGGGGGGGGGGGGGGGGGGGGGGGGGGGGGGGGGGGGGGGGGGGGGGGGCAACAGAAGGGATGAGTGGAAGGAAAGAAAGACCGGATATGCAGTGTTTACTTGGACAGAGGGAGATGCGAAGGGAGGGGTGAACCATGGAAGAAGCTTCTGAGAGACCATCTAAATAATTTAAGTAATAATAATTAATTTTATTTTTAAAAATAATATTTTGAAAAATAAGGCTTAATTGCATACTAATTCACAATGTGAACAACTTTATGGTTATGCGTTGACTTCAACTAAACGTGACAAAAGAAGGTTCACTTGGTGATCATTGACCTAATTTAAGGTGCCACGTGTGAGAATAATATATTTTTTTTAAATGAGGGAAAAAACATTTTTATCACTAATTTGTAAGTTAGATGAGGTCTATTAATAAATTACAAATTAAGAGATTATAAATTATGAAGCATTCAAACTTGTAATGCATCTAAAATTTCCTCCTCCTTAAATTAACCTTGACTTTTGGTCCACCCATTAATTGATGAGAAATTGAATTTTGACCAATAGCCATCCATGATTTGACCTTAACTCCTCTTAATTAATTTGCATGAAGAAATAAAAATAATTATGATGATTAATTGTTCTTGTTTTCAAGTTTAGGTGAAGATAGAATAGAGCTAATTAAGTGATTATGATTATTTTAATTGTCTTTAGTTTTGCCTCCTTTAAAAATGAGAATTTACAACTATGACCCTATTCGGAGCAAATGGAACGAACGTTCTAATTGGCCCACGTCTCCAGCCAATCAAACGGCGACTTCCTCCAGTCTCTGCTAAGTCAAGTCAACGCATTCCGTCCTCAAGGTTCGAGCTCAAGGGCCCCTTCTCGTCTTCGTCCACGGAGGCTTTTGCCGACAGAGGGAGAAGAAATGGAGGACGACGACGGCGGCGGCGACGAGAGGCTGTTCGCCGCCGTCCGCCACTTCGCCAGTAGCTTCAGACGCATCCAGTCCATGACCGATAACGCCCTCCAGGACTTCTACGACGGGAGCGTCCTCGCCCTCAGTACCTCCTCCTCCGACCCCCACCGCCTCCCCGTTACCCTCGAACGCGACCTCCGCTCTCTCGAGCGCCACATCCATGGACTAGTCGACTCCAATCGCCTCATCTGGTCGGACTCCGCCGCCGCCTCCTCCTTCCTTGATTCCGTCGACGACCTCCTATCCCTCGCCGCTGATCTCGGCCGCCAGCCGGGCTCCGCCGCCGCCAAGCCCCTCCTCGACCGCGCCGACCACCTTATACGCCGATGCGTCCTCCGCCTCGACGAGGAGTTCCGCTCCATCGTCGGCCCTCCACAATTGAGGGCGAATGGCCGCGAGAGCACCTACTTCGACGGCGGCGACGACGACGAGAACATCCCCGTCGCGATCCCCGTTGAGGCCTACGATATCGTCATCGACGCCCTTCCTCCGGGCTCCGTGGCTGACCTCAAAGACATCGCTCGGCGGATGGTGGCAGCCGGATTCGGCCGCGAGTGCGTGGAGACCTATGCTAGCTTCCGCCGCGGCTTCGTGGAGGAGTCGATCGCTCGCCTCGGCCTCCTCCCGCCCCCCGAAGGAGGATACCTTACCGTCCCGTGGGAGGTGATGGAGGACGAGATCCCCCGTTGGGCGGAGGCGGCGCGGATGGTCTTCCTTATCTTGATCCCTAGCGAGCAACGCCTCTGCGGTCGCGTGTTCGCTTCCGTGCCCCCTTCCTACGCCGATCTCGCCTTCTACGTTTCCTGCGCTCCCTCCGCCACCGAGATCGTCTCCTTCGCCGCGGCCGTCGCCTGCGGTGACCACGGCCCGGAGCGCCTCTTCGGCCAGCTCAACTTGTACGAGACCGTCCGCAGCCTCCTACCCGAGCTCGACCCCCTGCTCTCCGACGGTTACTCCGCCGAGCTCCTCGGCGAGGTCGTCGCGGTGCACAAAGCACTCGGCGCGTCGATCCGACGGATCTTCATGGAGCTGGAGAACCGAATCCGGCGTGATCCGGCCAGAGCCGCCGTGCCCGGCGGCGACGTCCACCCGATGACCAGATACGTGATGAACTACCTAACGGCAGCGTGTGCGAAGGAGACGCTGGCAGAGGTGATGGCGGAGGAGGCCGCGCAGTCGGTGGTGCCGCTCCCCGTCCGCGTCGCCTGGATCGCCGACATCCTGCTCGAGAACCTCGACGCGAAGTCCAAGATCTTCCGCGACCCCGCGCTCTGTTTTGTCTTCCTGATGAACAACGTTCGGTACATGATCGCGAAGGCGGAGGGCAGCGACGAGGTGGCGTCGCTGTTGGGAGAGGAGTGGTTCCGGCGGATGAGGACGAGGGTGCAGCAGTGGGCGGGGGAGTACCAGAGGGCGGCGTGGGGGAAGGTGTTGGCGGCGCTGCGGGTGGACCGCTTCGTAGAGTCACCGGCGGCGACGGAGAGGGCGATGAGGGACAAGCTGGGGATGTTCAACAGCTACCTGGAGGAGATATGGAGGACGCAGGGGAACTGGGTGGCGGTGGACGAGGAGCTGCGTGGGGAGCTGCGGGCGGCAATTGCAGCGGTGGTGCTGCCGGCGTACGGGAACCTGGTGGAGAGGATTCGGCAGGCGGGGGACGGCGGTCGCATGGTAGCGGGGCGGTACTTGAAGTATAGCGTGGAGGAGGTGAAGGCGAAGATCTACGAATTGTTCCAAGAGGGCAGGCGTCGTCCCTAGTGATTTTTTTCTCTCTTTTTTTTTCCCTTTATTTTTCTTTTCTTTTGATCTGTTGTGTGTTTACTTCCCCCGGGCTTTTGCCCTAATGTTTTTTTTTTTCCTTTATTTTCTTTTATAAATTTAAAAATGATCTGTTGTGTGTTTACTTTTAATTGGGCGGGTTGTTTCTCGATAATATTCAAATGCCCTAATGTTTAATAATTTCCTTAAAATATTTTCTAAAACTTTATAAATTTAAAAATGCAATATATATATATATATATATATATATATATAATTAAATCGATTATTTATTTAAAATCGTGCGGCAGTTGTCGCACTTTGACCTTGATCACGTCATTAAAATTCGTGTGCATGCTTCGAGATTCGTGCAAATATCCAGGCGACGGTGGCCTCGTCATGGATTTAATGCTTCACCTTCTCGCCCACGCGAACACGATCCAAGCGGAAGAAATGGCGTCGTCGTCCTCGTCGCGAACTCTGCTCGTCGAGCGGCGCCTTCCTCTCCTCCTCACCTTCTTCTTCCTCGCCCTCGCGATCCTCCTCCTTCTCTTCTCCTCCTCCGGTTCGTCCAATTACTTCCCCTCCGCCAAGGATCTCCTTCCTTCCCCCTCCCGATCGTCCCCTCCCCCGACGATCTCGACGCCGGTGCCCACATCGAACCCTACCGCAGTCGCGGACTTCGATGAAATTGAGGTGGACGGCGACAATGGAGATGCGGCCGACGAGGAGGATGGCGGCGGGGGCGAAGAGGAAGTGAATATCAAATGGGAGGTTTGTAGGGGTGGTAAGACGTTCCAAGCCGCCGATTACATTCCGTGCCTGGATAATTGGAAGGCCATCAAGAAGCTCAAGTCGCGGCGACACATGGAGCACCGGGAGCGGCATTGCCCCAAGCCCAGCCCCAGGTGTCTTGTGCCGCTGCCGTGGAGGTACAAGGTGCCTGTTCCATGGCCCAAGAGCAGAGACATGGTGAGATTGATTCTTGGGTAAGCCGGCGATAGTGTTTTCTTTTCCCCCAAATTGTCTCATTGATGGTTGCAATTTATCTGATTACCCCTGATGACTGGCCTAGCTAGTTTCTTACTTTCTCCTTGCTTCCGATTCCCGACTCGTACTGATCTGTAAAGAAGGAAAGTGTTACCACTTTGAGAAGAATATGGTATGATAAGTTAGCATCCGTCGAGTATGATTATTCCTCTTGTTTCCTTCGAGATGCGTTGTGTACCTCAGTAGTTGATTTCCTATTTTCCTTGTTGCTGCTCTTCAGCAATAGTAGATTAGTAATCACCTTGCTCTCTTTAAATTCTCCATTCATTTTTTAAAATATTCAGCCTTGAATTTTGAACTTATTGGAAACTTTTTGGCCTTCGTGTAATCGTGTTGACTCAGTGACTTAGAGATCACATGCATGGAACTTTGATAAATGTGAAAATAGCAGAAAAAATGGCGGAAGTATTCTGCTTGCTATCACATGATATTTTGGTTGCTTGGAGCTTAATCTGTCATTCATTTGGTCTTCCTAAACTCGCTGTTTTGTGGTCAGCAGATTTGGTACGATAATGTTCCTCACACCAAACTCGTTGAATATAAGAAAGACCAAAACTGGGTACGGACTTCTGGTGATTATCTGGTCTTCCCGGGAGGTGGAACTCAATTTAAAGATGGCGTTTCTAAATACATCGAGTTCATCGAGCAGGTAAGCAAGTATTCTCAGCTATTTGGATGTTCTGTTGCTGATTCCAACCAAAGAAAATGCTAGGCATGCCTGTACTAGAGGCCAAGATGCTATTCCTTCTATAATTATGGGTTTCTCGTTTGGTTATTTTTTCTCTGGATTTTTAATTTATTCAGATAGTGCTTATGACCTAAGGCTCACCTTTTGATATTATTGAGTAATGAACATGAATGCATGCCCTGTTCCATTCTGTTTCTGTTATTTTCTTTAAAATGTACAATGTTCTTTATCAATTCCAAATTTTTGATAAATTTTCATTGCAAGATTATCCATTGTTGATTGTCCTGGGTGGGAATACATTCTAGTATCTTGTATTTCTTAATATCAATCATGAATAGATGACAACTATACCATGGCGATATTATGTCTTCACTCTTCTCCAATGTCTCATTTGAGATTCACTCCATTTTCATTAAACAGACTACCTAATGAGAATGATTATTTTGTCCAATTTTAGGCAGTATTGGACATCAACGTTCAGTGGTAGCAACAAACCTTGTCTTTGGTAGATGAAAAGAAACTATTTGTTATCCTTGTATGGGTAACATTAATTTATTTTCTTCTCTTTTATAATTTTCCTCTTCACTTAAACCCTATATTTCCCTATTACGCATGCATATTATGTTTTTTTTGTCTATTCCACTGAGATCCTCATATAATGCATGTTACTTTTGGAAATTGAATCCACATTTCTTTATATGAATAGGGGATTTGGTGCTGAGACCAACCTAATACAAGGATTTATATGCTCTACATAATCATCATCCTCAGATATTCTTCATTTGTATGTCAATAATGCAACAAATGAATGACAAACAGATTTAATGCCATCACTAAATCATCTTAGCTTTGGGAAACCATTTCTGAAAATGTGCAACGGTCTGTTGTAAAACTACATTCAAGTTAAAACTTTTTCTATTTCAGTTTATCTTTGATTTTTAACCATTTTTTGAAGAAGTTCTCAAATTGTAATAAGCATATATGCCAATTTGATATTCTCAAACTGATTGTTGATGGGATTCTCAATCTGATAATTAATAAATTTGTCTAAACTAGTAATACTTCTTTTCTCGATTTGACCAGAATCTTCCAGCTATCAATTGGGGAGGGCACACAAGGGTTGTCCTTGATGTTGGCTGTGGTGTTGCAAGCTTTGGTGGATATTTAATGGATAGGAATGTTATTACTATGTCTTTTGCGCCAAAAGACGAGCACGAAGCTCAGATACAATTTGCATTAGAGCGTGGTATTCCAGCCTTTCTATCAGTAATTGGAACTCAGAAGCTGCCATTTCCTGACAATGCATTTGATTTGGTTCATTGTTCACGCTGTAGAGTCCACTGGGATGCAGATGGTACCTGCTATATTTTAGTCAATTCTTTTACCTTTGTAGACTAATATTTATCCTTAATTTTTATATCTGAACTATGTTAATGCAGGTGGGAAGCCACTGTTGGAGCTCAATAGGATTCTTAGACCTGGAGGTTTCTTTGTTTGGTCTGCAACACCTGTTTACCGTGATAATGAGAGGGACCAAAGCGTCTGGAAATGTAGTGACATTTGTTTATTTCTTTAAATTTCATGACCTCTTTTGTCATCAGCATCCTTTATTTGGAAGGGGGTGACCTCTATGCTTAATGTCATTGAACTTATACTCACTAATTCAAAATTTGCGAGATTATTTAGACAATATAGGAGACTAGGGTCGAGTATATGGAACTTGCAAGAATTAAACATAGATATTGTTGTAACCAAACATTGTTTTCCAGGAGAAATCTATGCTTACCAACATATGCCATTTTTGATAGTTTTAAATAGAGCCAGTAACGAGTTTGTGTGGTTTTCATAAACATGGACTTTTATATGGTTATACTGTTGTTTTGGCTTAAACAACACCATTTATTTCCTGCAGCAATGGTAGCATTGACAGAGTCTATTTGCTGGAAGACAGTCAAGAAATCCATGTATTCCTTGGGTATTGGAGCTGTTATGTATCAGAAACCAATCTCAAATTCTTGCTATGATAAGCGAGTTGAAAACAATCCACCTTTATGTAATGAGAAAAATAGAGCTGGTATTTCATGGTATATGGGCATGTTACTTTTCCATGTTCTTTTAATATGGCACATTCTTTAAAGATCTCTAAATCTCTAAGTCTTGTCCTTGCAGGTATGTTCCCCTTGATAGTTGTCTTCCACGAATATCAGTCGTGAGCACAGACATACAAAACAGTTGGCCTGCCTCCTGGCCTGACAGACTCAACACTGGCTCAAGCATATCTGAAGAAAATGTCACTCGTGACACAAAGCATTGGGAAAAGATTGTAAATAATAGATATTTGCAAGATCTTGCTATCAACTGGTCCAACATACGAAACGTGATCGATATGAATGCTGGTTATGGGGGGTATCACTTTAACCCACTAATATTGTTAAACATAGTTCAACATCTGTGCTTTTTGTTGGTTCTTATCTTTGGTGATTGCTTTTTTATATCCACTCTACATGTAGTGTGTAGACTATATAATCCTCCCAGTAGATACATTTGCATTTAGATATACATATAAGTTTAGTCTAGGATTATGTAACTACCTGTTTAGTAACTCATTTCTATCAAATCATGATTCTCAGTCAAGTTCCTTTTTCATGGTTTAGGCATGCTGAGATATTAATTCTTGTGTGTAGATTTGCGGCAGCACTTGTTAACCAACCTCTTTGGGTGATGAACATTGTTCCTACAAATGGTCCAGACACTCTGCGGATTATCTTTGATAGAGGACTTATTGGAGTTTATCATGACTGGTGTGAGTCTTTGAATACATATCCTCGGACATATGATCTGCTACATTCAGCATTTTTATTTGAGAATCTGACAAAGAGGTATAAAAAAATCCTTCAATTGATGAACATTTGCAACAGTTCAGACCACATCTCATGCCATTCTATCTTCAGGTGTGATATCCTAGATGTTGTTGTCGAAATGGATCGTATATTGAGACCTGGTGGATGGATCTTGATTCAGGATACTGCAGCGATGATTAAAAAGATGCGTCCCATACTGCACTCTCTTCATTGGATCACCACCCTTAACAAAAAGCAGATTCTTGTCGGCAAAAAAAGTTTCTGGCGCCCAAATGAAACATCTACCTAACAACCTTGAGATCCTTTCATATGAAATTTACTCCAAGTTTATACTGATTTCTCTCTGTCAGATTGTATTTTCAGCTGCATCCTACAAAGGTAAATGCTCTACCTCGTAGTTAATTGTGTCTTTATAGGTGTTTCAGTTAGTCGTCAAATGACTAATTGTATAATAACTATGGTCAGGCAAGAATTGAAACTCCTCGGTGCTTCCTGTTGGAGGCCATCGCATTTGGAACGACCTATTAATATATTTTCTAGAACGTGAAATTGTATTCGGTTGAGGTGATTTCTTTCCCATCCTTTTTTTTTCTTTAGCTAAGTACAATCTTAAAATTATGAGTTGTTAGTTAGTTGTTGGATCTTTCCATTTAATAGTTCTTGTTGGCACTATATTTGCTTAGTTTTGAATGACATCGGAGTTGTTTAAAGTATCATATAAACATCAGAACATTATTACTGATACTACTTTGCATATTAAACATAAATCAAGTTTATCGGCAAGATAAGATCCAGGTAGCTAATTCTAAATAGTTAGGATACGAGAGCTATATCAGCTTGACGATGATCCAATAAACCACTTGGATTTATCAGCAAAGTTTTTGTTTGTTTTTTTTTTAAATTCTTATTCAGTTACAAAATTTAGGGGGGAAAGGTGTTTTAAGTTATTAAAGCAGCTGATAATGTTGTCCAGCAAAAAAATCTTATCTGTAATAGATCCCATTCAATATCGTTTGAACTCTTGGATAACAATTTGTGGTAGCCTATTATTTTGATGCTGAAGAAAAATCCATGTTGACTAATCAAAGAGTAGTCAAGGTTGACATGAACTTTTCAAAATCCACTTCAACTATCCCTTTCATTTAGTTATTATCATCCATTTGAAAGATCAGTTCAAAGAAATTTAACCACAATTTACTCTTTTTATTCTACAAATTGAAGAGAAGTTCATTTTATTCTACAAATAAAAGCCTAAAGATGTTACTTTCAGACTCCAATAATTTAGTTAAATTCTATATGGTACAAGTTCAAATCTCAATTATGATGTACTATAGAATATTTTCCTTCGTCGTGATGAAATATTTGAGACGTTAACGGTTGGGTGAATAGCCACATGGACTTTCTGGATTTACCTGATGGAACGGTCGGTGGGATTGGACCGTCTATTTGGATCATAAAAATTGAATATTTAAATTATAAAAATAAAATAAAAAAATAGGACAGGCTGCTGATGAAACGGAACCAAAATTAATTTTAATTAGATAGGATTTTTTATTATTTTTAAAAAATTTTAAAATATGATGACCAATTCCTACTTCACTCCCTCATCCCAAAATACGAATTTAAATAATGGAAAAGGATGTTTAATAAATCAAAATTAGGAAAACTTTTCTTTAGTTAATAATTTAATATATTGAATAAATATGATACGGCTAAATAAATATAGTTAAATAACGGCGACTAGAAATACAGTCAACAACAGTCTATCTGTATTCCTCCACAACCCTTCCAATTCCTTTCCACTTTCCAATTCCTAGTTCGGGCACCTGAATACCCATAAAAAGAATGGTGTTTGGGCCATATTTCGGGATTGGAGAAGGAATAGCTGCGATCTTTAGGCGAAGTGGCTTCCAAAGTCGCGATATTTAGCTATGGGGTGAGCTAGTTCGGCGAACAAAAGTGGTCTTTTTGGTTGAATCCCTGAAGAGAAAGAGACGCAGCAGATGAGGAAAGGGGAATTTGGAGCCGTCATCTTCTCATTCTTGTGGATTTGGTTGGTTTGCCAGAGGTGTGAGCTCGGCGATTCCATCAACGATGAAGGTGCTTTTAGTTGATCGATCAATGTTGGTTTTGAGTTAGTCAATGGTTCCGGAGTGGATGATGACTTTTTGTTCTTGGTGTATCTAAATTCAGGGAGGGCTCTTCTGGCATTCAAAGGAAGAGTAGAGGTTGATCCTTATGGTGCTTTGACGAATTGGGATGACGAAGAGGATCATCCTTGCTCCTGGTTTGGGGTTCAGTGCTCCGCTGATGGAAGAGTCTTGGTTCTGTGAGTAACTGAAGTTCAATATCAGCTATGATTTCATTATTTTTAATTTGCTTTTCTTGTGATAAGTCAGAGTGGTTGATTCATCTACTTGTTTGATTGTTGTTCTTCTTTGTCAATACAAAAATTGTTTTTGTAGTTAAGTACCAACAAAGTAATCATAATACAAGAGTATTCCCTCCAAATCAGATTTATCTGTGCCATTTTAGAAAGCAACGTTCTTACATAAATAGTGTTTTGGACAAATAAATGATTATTTTATTCAATTCATGCCTGCTCCTCCATATTGTTGTCATTAAAAATAAATACCTGCTCCATATTTGCTACAGTAATATGATTATTTTCTCCCTACACATGTTAGGATCTTAACCACTACTTTGTTTTTGGAAATATTTAGTCTTCAGTTGAATTCAATGTACAGTGTGATGTGATCTTCTTCACCAAAACTGCAGCAAAACCTATGTGCAGGTGTATTTTGGTAATAATAACATTCAGATGAAAGGGAGAGTTGAAAACCCAATAATTTTCCATATTTTCATCTTTTTCCTTACCACGGTCATTATTAGTTCCTCCCCAATTTGTGAGAGGAGGGACTCCAAAACAGTGCTTTCAACATGCAAATCTGTTCTAAGTTCCTCCTTTGCCCCCAACCAAGTTTACTAATTATGTCTAAATCCTCAAGGTGATATCATCCTTCACATTTAGGAAAGTGTGGAAGAACTTTTATTCGGCTATTGCTTTCATTGCATGCGCCCAAATTGGATCAGGAGAATTATAAACTACTTAAGTGATTAGATAATTCTCAACGAACATTTGAAAATTTTAAATTACATGCCACTATCCTACCACATGCTTTTTTTCACATATTAACTGGAACCTATATTCGTCACTTCTACTGTGCTACCATTGAATCAAGGCATCCACTTTTTTTTAAAAATGATATGGCACTTATTCTTTCAATGTATAAGGTTGTTTTTTTAGTCATTTTTCTTAGTTGTTGTTTGTTAGTCAAGTTTTAGTTGAACGTCATCTATAATTTTTTTTCTAGGTACTTGAAGGATCTTTCTCTTGTGGGTACATTATCACCAGATATCTGCAAACTCAAACACTTGACTGCTTTGTGAGCATTGCTAACTTATGAACCCTTGTTAATTGTTTAACTGATGTAACAATTCTGCTATCTCCATTAATCTTTTCTTTGCCAATAAATTATATAGTGTTCTCAAGAGTGTGATCTGAAAATTTAATTGCAAAAATCATCCATCCTTCATCAGTAACATATTACAGTTTAACTTGCAATATCTTTATTGCATCAAAAATTTTATTTCATGAGAATCTGTGCAAAATTGCTGCAAATCTTTGATATCATCTTCTTGGTTTCATGCAAAATGGCTGCAAAGTTCTATGACAATGATAAACCTTTTTATGAGTTGAGCAAGCCATGGAACAGAGATCATGTGCATCACTGATGGATAGTTATACCAACATGAATTATGATAAGCATGAATAGCAATAAGAACCAGAGAAAAGGGAACTCAAAGTTTGTTTCTGGAGGGAAATGGGACTAGAGGAAACATGGAGCATTGAAATGTTGACTATTCCCTTGTTTAACTTACTTTTTTTATATTCTCCTTATTTTCATGCTTTCCATTTCTCTTCAGGTATACAACCCTTAGGTGGAAGACGTAAAATAATAAAGAAGCTTATGTTGGTGCAATCGACCTCTAGAATTTTAATGTCTGTTTAACAATATGTTTATTGGGAAAAGTCCAGTCAGGTCAAGGATGACTGGATGACTGATAAAGGAAAATGAGATTGTGAGAAGTTCAAGTAGGTCAAGATTGACCAGATGCTTAGTTGTCAAGTGAGAAGTCCTGACATATCAAGGTTGACCTAGGCAAAGTGAGAAATCCTAACAAGTCAAGGTTGACCTAGGCAAGAGGAAAATCCTAAGAGAATGGACCTTAGGTAATGAGAAGTCTTAGAGAAGTGAAATCTAAGAAAGGAAAAAATCCTAAGGGAGTGAACCTTAGGTAGTGAGAAGTTTTGGAGGATGAACTCGAAGCAAGTGTGATTGAAACAAGTTTAGTCGACTAAGACTTTGGTCAATCAAAGTATAGTGTTTTTTTTACTACTTTTGATTGACGTGTCTCAGTTGAGACAAATACTTAGGCGGTAGTTTGACTAAGAAACCAACTTGAAGTTCTAAGTTGAGATTAGACAGTCTAACTATCAGAATAAATCATACATCTATATAACTATGCTCTGTGATGCAGGAACTTAAGTTGGAAGGTGGCCGGAACAGTGCACTTCGAACTCTCGGAGGCTTTCCAGGTGCCCGGAGATCCGGACACCCGAATAGGGGTTCAAGCACCCGGAGGTTGGGCGCTCGGACAACATTCAGTCGACTGAAAAGAGTTCAGTCGACAGAACCTATTTGGAAACAACACATCGGATGAGATCGTATTGTTCGATAAAGGAAAACACTAGGATCAGTCGACGGGTCTGGAGGATCAGTCGACTGAACAAGCAAATATGGAAGGAGTGATCGGATCGGATTGAAGCACACATGAAAAGTTGGGTTGAGTCACCTGGAAGGATTAGTCGACTGAATGAGATCAGTCGACTGAACCACTCGACTTAACAACACCTATAAAAGAAGCCTCAAGATCCGAAATTGAACAACAATTCTGAACGTCTAGTTCTTCTCTGCTATTGTTCTACTCAACCAAAGTTCTGCTGCAACTACGCCAAGAAGCTCTCCGACAACCTACTACTACTCTACATCCAATTTGTTGTTAGTATATTTACATAATTACATTTTGTATTTAGGAGACTTGTATTCTTGTTACAAGTCTCTACATCTTGTAATCATATCCTCTTTTTGAGAGTTTTTCGGAAGGAGGTCGTTAGTGATTTGCCCATCGAGATAATCCAGGAGCATATCCTCTTTTCGAGAGTTTTTCGGGAGGAGGTCGTTAGTGATTTGCCCATCTAGATAATCCAAGAGCAGATTAAAGGCCTTGGAGTAGCAATCCTACACAAATAAAAATTTGTGTTCTACTTTTTATTCCGCTGCATATCTGGTTTGGTTTTATAAAAAGAGAAGAACCCTCTTGTCTCTTTCGATCCTACAGCTTGAGCACAGCTTCTGATTGGGAAACAGATACTGGCAATGACTAATTGCATCCACTTTTTGATTTTTTTTCCCCAAAGCTATCCTTGTGTGTGGCTCGTGTACAAAGGAGCCAGTGTTCTGAGAATCATCGTGTTCTTATTCTGTAGAATTTTACATAACAATTCCCTTTATGGAGTTGTTCCTATCAGCATTGGGCAATTACAAAAGCTGGAGGTACTGGATTTAGGACACAATAAATTCAGTGGACTACTTCCACCCAATCTTGGAGATATCTCGTCTCTCAAAAGACTGTAAGTAAATGATATGGCATATGACATCCATCATCTATTGTTTTTTCATTAAAAAATTTGTATAGCTTCTAATTGAGCATGCTTAAATGCAGCATTCTAGGAAGCAACAATTTTGCTGGTAACTTATCACCAGCAATGCATAAGTTCAGGATTCTCTCAAATCAGGATGATGTAGAAGCTCCGTCATTGAACAGGTAATTTCTTATAACATTGGGGTTTTTTGCTAAATGTTTTTTTGCGACTTATTGCTTACAGAAGAAAATGGCCAAGATCTAAACCTTTTGTCATGAATCATATTACTGATCTGTCCTATCAGCTAAGTTGTCTGTCTATCATACAACAGATCAATACCTTCTTCGTAGAGTAAACATTAATTTGATTAATTTCATGAAATTCTGTATGATTTGGCTAATTCCATTTTTCAGATATTTCCGTGATGCCATACAATTTATGTTTCATCTCACAATGGAACTCATTAGTCTCATGCGCCTAAATACCAAATACTCAATGCTACATTAGATAGGCTATCTATTACCACAAATTTTTGATGTTCACCAAGAATGCTTCGCTGTGCACAATCAATCAGTCTCACAGATTAATTCCATAGAAAAGCAAAAGAAAATAAGCCAACTAGTTTGATTTAATGAATGATTTGATATAGAGGGAAGATAGTCAATTATGTACAGAATGACTAAAGAATTTTACAAATTTTATTAATGATGATTGTATGCATTAGTTGTATCGTCAGAACATATTAAAACTAGATTGATTAGTTGTATGCCTGTTGGAAATACTAGCTGTAAGTATTAATAACTAAAATTTTCAATATGGGGATCGAAAAACCAGCATCAATAACACAAATGACTTAGGGTAATGAGAATGTATCTGGGTTTTCTATAAGAATATCTGTGATGAGTAATACATAAATAACAATTCACCTGCAGTAGCACATGACATGTGACATGTTTTGTTTATACAATAAGATAATCTATACACTTGACCTTTCTTAGTTTAATAGTTTAACAATGAAAAATAAAATATTAAACAACAGGAAGTTTGTTGCATAATCTATTATCATTGATTTGATTGGAAAGAAACTTTTGAAGTGTCTAACTTTTCAATTGCATAAATAGACTTCAGCATCTTTATCAATCTATTGTAGGGATGCGACTCCAAGAAAGCCGCATGCTCCTCCTCCCAACAGAGTCAGTCACAGAATAGATGATAAACCACCCCGTGCTGGTCCAGCAAATCCTCCTCAACCACCTTCTCAATCATCTTCTCCTCCACTGCCATCTAGCCAGTCCCATTCAACTCAACCACCTTCTCAATCATCTTCTCCTCCACTGCCATCTAGCCAGTCCCATTCAACTTCTCCTGTGGTTATCCGTTTGTCGATTGTAGGATCTGTTGGTTTTCTGATTGTCCTTTCTCTTATATATTGGTATTCCAACCGTACCAAAAAGGTTGCATCGATGCCCTTGATGATGGGGTTAACTGGTCTATTGACAAAAGAACTGAAACCTCCTGTGAGAGGTATGTTTATATAAAATGTGTATATTTTCTGTGATTTGTTTGCTGCATTCATGAATATGTGCTTCCTTGCAGAGCTCCTTGCATTGAGACGATCAGATCTTGAAGCAGCATGTGAGGGATTCAACAATATTGTTGGATCCTTTTCCAATTTTACAATATACAAGGGGACAATTTCAAGTGGAGCTGAAGTAGCAGTTTTGTCCACTGTTATCACATCCACAAACGATTGGTCAGCTCAAGATGAGGCCGAATTTAGGAAGAAGGTCTCCACTAATTATCTTTCTTTTCCCTATTCATACAATTGGCACATGTTCTTTTTCCATGCTCACTATGTTTTGCTTGCAGGTATCAGTGTTGTCCAAATTCAATCACAACAACTTCATGAACCTTCTTGGCTATTGCAAGGAAAAAGAACCATTTACCAGGATGTTGGCATTTGAGTATGCATCAAATGGGACACTTTTCGAGCATTTGCACAGTGAGTACCTAAGAAATTATGCAAGCTGTAAATTTTACTGCCCGGTAGATGTCTTCTTACTTTGTTGCAATTGATCTGTGTCATTCTTTTAGTTGGCATGAAACATCTCATCCCTAGATGCATCGTTTTTTAAAACTATTTTGTGTTCCATGCTAGTTGGTACAGCCCAAACTTATCATTATTCCCACTGTCTAGCATGTGAAACAAGTTTGAACCCTCAATATAAAAGAAAGCTAGACTTCTACGAGTGACTGCAGAGAGCTTCTACATTCCGCAAGTGACCGTGAGGGCTATGCTTCCATAAGCAACCTTGACCAAGCTTCTGCAAGCAGTTTTCTGCTGTTTTGCAATGAGGCTTCTGCAATGGGATCTGCACAGCAAGGTTAACTGCAACATGGGACCTTCTTCTGCAAGTGCAATTCCTTCTTCTCCCCTTTTCCGCCTCTAAATCATCTTCCTCTTCTTGTCTTCCTCCTCTCCTCCCTGATTCCTTCTGCTTGGTGTCTCCGACATAGCTTGATAGCACGCCCAACACAACTCTGGCACCATATTGTTCTAGTCAAGGGACAAAAGCTGGGCTTGGAATTCCAAACCTTGCTCGTATTCTCAGTTTTGAGTTTATCCATAAGTTTATTTGGTAGAACAACGAAGCTAATTGCTTGAGATATCTGATATTGAAAATCCGAAGCATGATATTTTGCTTTCATTTTCTCTAAATTTCTAGTAACAAAGGTTTTCAGTGAAAATGTCAGCCTTTTCTTTCATGTCAATGCATTCTAACACAAGCAAGCAAAAGTTTCCAGATACCATGCCTCAACATAAAGCTAAGATTCATTCTCATATAATTTCAACTAAGAATTCTAGTTTTCTTTTGCTTCATATATATGTTGCCTGGTCTTGCATTTAGGACCGATTCTAGTGATTGATTCATATAATCATTGGTTTTGCAGTCAAGGAAGTAGAGCAATTGAACTGGAGTGCGCGATTACGCATAGCTGTGGGAGTAGCATACTGTCTCGAGCAAATGATAAAGCTTAACCCTCCTCTACCCAAAAACTTGAAGTCTTCTTCCATTTACCTTACCGAAGATTATGCAGCCAAGGTTTCTGATCTAGAGTTCTGGAATATGCGACCGGAAGCAGACTCGACATCTGAATACTCGAGTAAATGCAGCATCGTCTATAAGTTTGGGATAGTTCTACTGGAGATCGTTTCGGGAAGGCTTCCCTACTCAGAAGATGATGGCCTACTTGTGCTCTGGGCTTCAAGCTACTTAAGTGGGAGTCGACCAATCAAAGATATGGTAGACGAAACGCTCGAATCAGTGCCCGAGGAAGATATCATCGGACTGACAGAGATCATCAGCTCTTGCATAAATGATGACCCAGAGAAGCGAGCTACTATGACGGAAGTAGCTTCCCGCATGAGGTTGCTCACAGGGATTACCCCAGAGGTAGCTTGTCCAAAGCTAACACCATTGTGGTGGGCAGAGAGTCAAATTCTCTGTTCAGAAGTTTAGCTAGTGACAAAAGGAAGTTGTTTGTGACCTATAATTGGACAAACATGATTTGAAGATGACGATGATTGCATGTAAATACCTCGAAATACAAAGCTTGTGGAGAGAAATTGTGTTGATTGTCATCCTCGAGAGGACTTAAATCTTGCATTGTTGTATATATTTGTGATGATCATTTGTCCAGTGAAAGGAGGAGCTCGATTTCCTTGAACAAGATTTGTTTCAACAGAATACACAAAAACAGCAAGACTGCAGCTAGTAAATCACTATGATGAGAGAATATTATTGTTTCACATGGTCAATTTCACGATTATATATGAAGAGGTAAATTAAAAAGTTATAGTTGATCACGATAAAGGAGGATACTGTTCAATTTCTTCCTGTTCGCTTTAGTATCTACCTCATCGTAATTAACTCAATTATGCTTGTCCATTTTAATAAATTTATTTTATCATAATTAATTTAATTATATTTGAGATGGTAGCATTCTTTTGATTTATCTCTTCATATATAATTATGAGATTGATTGTGTGATATCGCTAAGATAGCAGATTTTCTGTTTTTATAGAAGAGATATGATATTCTTTCTCTAATAGAGTGCGATATGATATTCTAATTATTAAAAGGGTGTTTTTGATAAATGTTCTTAACGCTGATCGTTTTAAAAGAGACTTGTACAGTCGTACGATACGCTTCCAGCGAATCTCTCTCTCTCTCTCATCTCTCATGGCGACGGACCCCAACACCGAAGGCGGCGTGAACCCTAAACCCGCCGAGGAAAGCCTCCAACGCTACGTCGGATCGGAGATCGAGGATACTGCCGATGCCCGAGACGGCGAAGAGGAGGACGATGAGGAGGAGGAGGAGGAGGAGGAGGAAGAGGAGGAGGCGCGGGAGGAAGGGGTGCGCTCCGCCCCAAGGAAGGAGAAGCTCAAACGCGCCATCCGACGCCTGTCGCAGGGTCCGGTCCGCATCCGCGTCCACGACGTCATCATCCGTGGCAACGCCAAGACCAAGGACGCGCTCATCGAGGCCGAGGTCCTCGACGCCTTCCGCTCCGCTTCCACCATGCAGGAGCTTCTCCAGGCCGCTAACCTCGCCAACTCTCGCCTCCGCCGGTTAGATATCTTCGATTCTGTTTCCATCACGCTCGATTCGGGCCCCTCCGAGCTTCCTGGCACCGCCAATGTTCTCATCGATATCGTCGAGGTCAAGAACCCGCTCACGGGTGATCTTGGGGTGTACACAAAGCCGGAGGTACAGTTGTATTTTTAAACCATATCTTTTATACGGATATGTTGCAAACGAATGTATGCTGCAATTGCTTTGTTGTACTAATTTGCAATCAATTTTAGTTTCAAAAAACAATTAGGAACATTACTTGAATTCCCTGCAATTGATGTCGGATTGGATAAGTTCAATGTTACCTCCACGATGCTGATAATTGCCGGACTAGACTAATAACCTGTAAGCCTTAAGATGTAATACTTGTTATAATTGTAAAATCACATATGCTATAATCTGAGCTTAAAATATGTAATACACGGTCTATAATTAGACTGTAAAGAGAATGCACAATAAAAACTCATACCTTCTGCAGTTCACATGTAGTTGTCCAGCGAATTTGGATACAAGATTTAGTTTACGAAAGTGGTAAATTCTTAGTCTTCTAGGTTTTCTGTTGTGAGGTTTGGCTGCTCCTAAATTTTGTTGCATCTCTTTCTTATGTAGTGTTAATATGAACTTGCCTCCACCGTTTAAAAATCTGATTTGAAATAACTTAGGTATTTTGTTGAGATGTTTCATGTCATTTGTAGCATGAATGACCTTGACTAGTAGTCACAGATAAATCAATTAAGTGGAACGACAAATCCTTATATAGACTTCATTGTTATATGTTCTTACATCTGAATTATGCTGTCCTTTGGTTTATCTTCTATTGTACATCTTTTACATGGGAAAGAGATTTTTAAGATGATGAGAAGGATCATATAAATTTTATGGATGTCGTGTTTCATTTTACATGAGATAAACAAATGTCTGGTTGGAGTACCACTCATGCTTTAAATTTTGCAGGCTAGATCTTGGTCACTTGAAGGGTCACTGAAGCTTAAGAACTTGTTAGGCTATGGAGATATTTGGGATGCTTCTGGGGCTTATGGTTTTGATCAAACATCAGAGATTAGTGTTGGAGTGGCCTTACCCAGATTTAAAGCAATTTCAACTCCCATTACAACTCGAATTTCATTACTTTCCCAAGATTGGTTGAAATTTTCTTCATACAAGGAACATCTGCTAGGCCTCTCTGTTGGTCTGATATCAACAAAAAAGCATGACCTGTCTTACAGTCTCACATGGCGTAATTTACTTGACCCATCACGCATGTCATCAAAGGCAATTCGGAGCCAATTAGGGCATAGTCTTCTCTCTTCCATTAAATACACTTACAGAATTGATCACAGAGATTCAAATGTGAGGCCAACACGTGGGTATGCTTTCCAGTCATCCTCTCACATTGGCGGTCTTGGACCAGATAGAAAACTTCTGCGATTTTTTAGGCAGGTAAATTCTTTCATGTTTTCCTGTTTTATTGAGGGAAAAAATCACAATTATGCAAGATACTGTTCCATGTTAAGTTTTACTACCAGTTGATTTTGTACAACTTCTTGTTATTCTAACAATGCTTCTAAAATAGATAGTGATCTGTAAAGTCTAATATGCTGGTCATGCTCTAGGATTTTTCACTAATTGTAGTTGGAATCATCATATAAAATAAGGCTCAAAGTTTGGTATCTCTAAATTAACTTTGCCAAACTGTTTATCTACCTGATTACATTTAATTACTGACTTAAAAATTGTGAATTGGTTGATTGGTATTGAAATGTTAATTAGTTCCTATGTTGTACCAGGAGTTTGATCTCAGAGGCGCAATTCCTTTAGGATTCTACAACACTGCACTCAATTTTGGAGTTGCAGCAGGTGCCATAGTGCCATGGGCGGGATTTACGAATTCAACTACGCCATTGCCCGAGCGGTTCTATATGGGTGGTCATTCTTCTCCTATCTGTGGCCTGGGTGGACCTACTTCCCTGTTGGGTTTCAAACAAAGAGGCTTAGGCCCAATGGGTCTGCGACGAGTACTTTCACCTAAACAAAGTCAAGATGACGCTACAGCCTCTTCTGGAGGGGGTGATGCTTCAGGAAGCATTGCCTCTCCAGGCAGAGATGCCATTGGAGGTGATCTGGCAGTCACTGCCTTCGCTGATCTTTCATTTGATCTGCCACTAAAGGTGTTCCAAGAGGCAGGAGTTCATGGCCACGTATTTGTAAATGCTGGGAACCTAGTCATGTTATCTGAGGAATTGGCAAATTTCTCCTTCCAGAGATTCTTGCATACCTTTAGGAGCTCTGCTGGGTTTGGCGTAATCTTCCCTACTAGATTTTTTCGCATGGAGGTTCGTTTTCTTTAAAAAAATTTACTAAAGAAGAAAATCACTATCTTTTGTTTTCTAATGCAACATAATAATTTCTTTCTATTCACAGATCAACTACTGTTACATACTGAAACAGTTCGAACATGATCACGGGAAGACAGGCATACAGTTCAGTTTCTCCACTTAAAAGTTTTCCACCTTTGCCATTTTTGTGCGTTTATCAAGGCAAGAACCAAAATCTGGTTGATGAATAATAAACATTTCTCTTACTGTTCCACCAATTTACTTGCATCGACACCACTTCCATAACTGGTATTTCTTGATTCCTCAATTTTCTAAATGGATCTGCTTTGGCAGTTGCTTTAATTTATACCTGAGAAACATCACTTTGTTAGTTCATTTAGCTTGTATCACCACCTATGATCCAAATCCTTTCTGTGGATTTTAGTATTCACATTAATACATGGATCATTGCTGTTTCGGTATGTTTTTTCTTGTCTTGCCGATAATTTCATGAAGTTGTTTGATTAAAATTTAATGATTTGTAAAGGCACTTGTTTGTGCATCTCTTTAACATGCTTGTCAAGCAAATCTTGTAGGGGCGAATGGTTCATTCCTTATTATGTTTTATTTCAAGATTTGGACGGACAATTTGATGGAATGATTAGATACCATTCATGACAGTAAACCCGATGGACATCAGATCAAGCTTGCGAGTCAAATGGAAAAGACAAGTAGCTTGAGAGGATTAAACGTGATGGCCTTTGTAGGCAGACCAAGCAAGACTGCTTGGCTTGGTTGGATAACCAAAGTGAGGGGAGCAAGGTGAATGGGTCTGATGAATTAGATAATAATGAGTGTTGGACAAACCATAAGAACCAAACAGATTAGGCGGACCATGTTGAGTGAGTTTGTGACGTGTGACCTTAACACCATGCACTTCCTACCTCATACGCTTATTTAGAGGTGTCATTCAGATTGAAATAAGGGTATTATAGAAAATTTTCAATTCGAATCTCATTCGAATAATTCGATCAACCTGAATAATCGACTGACTCTTTATAATTCATCAAACATACATCATTATTTATTATTATTTTCTCTGATAATTTTTCATTTCTATCAATTGTCATATTAATCTTTTCCATTGCTTGACATTGAAACATCTCGACACCCCTGCGCCTCGTTACAACTTCTGCAGCATGATCAATCTTCACATATTCGAAATCCTGAACGACTACCATTTTTTTTCTTTCTAATGTGTTTGGTGATCATCTAATTCGAGAACTTTAATTCTTGGGAGTCGTGCAATTCTTCTGTGTTAATCCTACTTGGGTTGGGTGAAGTGAAATATGACATTTTGATATTTCATTAATGCGGCTCTTGCATTCCATCATAAGGACGAGAAGATACAAACAGACTTTTTCTTTCAAAGGTTCCTCTTTTAAACAAAATCATCTCCTCACGCGAGCCCTTCCCTCAATTTATTTTACATGATGACACTTTCATACACTAGATTAAAAGAATTTATATCGAGCATTTTCAGAGATTTTAATTTATAGAAATTAATGAACAATGTTTAATCCAAAAAATAATGAACAATGAAACATAAAGCAACCTTTAAAAAAGCTGTAAATAATTGGGAAACTGAAGTCTAAAACAATGGCTGCTTCATCAAGCTCCTTCAGAAATTCAACAATTTTGGCAGCAAGCATCCACAAGTCATGTTTCAGTTCTTAATCTTCCACACATGGACGTTTGAAGTAAGATCATCACCAGACTTGATTTTTGTCACAGCTGCTAGATCATCCAAATCACAGAATGACGAGGATTGAAATTGAATATGATCACAATTATTATCAAAGTACACATAAAAAAGAAAGAAACTGTGAAACGAAAAACCTACCTAAAACTGGTCTACCGCAATTGGTTGCCCTTTTATTCTTCCCATGCTTCACAAGGACAATTCACCCAAACACAGATTTGGTTGCAAATTACAATACAGAAAGGACTAGAAATGAAAGAAGATTGACTATAGGAAGTAAGCAAAAAGATAGGATTGAAGATTCCTGGTTGATTGTGGGAAATAAACACAAAAAAGGGGCAATTCTCAAAGTCATGTTACAACATAAAATGTAGAAGTACAGTCACTAGTAAAAGCAAATAGCATAAGGTGACCAGTTAAATTAGTAAGATCTCATAAGAACCATGGTAACCCATAACACTGCAACACAGCGAACAAACATAACAGAAAAGCTCAAAATACTTGGAACCAGACGAAGAAGATTGCAAATAGGCCGTTAATGGTCAAAGTTAGTTAGCATACATTTTGAAATTGTCAAGACAGGATTGAAGGAAAAGAAAAGGCAACAGCTGGTGCTTAGTTTCAGAAACTGAAGTGCAACATTAGTGTACATCAAGGGAGAGTGCATTGAAACAAGATGTTATTTTGGAACAAAATAAAGGACTCCATAACTATTACAGATTTGAGAGAAAATCTAAATACCAACCTATGGGATTTGACTGTTTGGAGTAGACAATGTTGACTACAAATTTTACAAATAGTTAACTGGAAATTGAAGAAAAAACATTATTTTCCAGTCAGATAAGCAGCCAATACTAGTTTAGAAAACTGTGAAAAGACAACCAATAAAAGAGTGGTCCATTTTGATAGGTTGCCCTTTTGTTCTTGTAATTCCTCTCAACCAATGTTTCATACTTTCATCTCACAAGTCGATAACATGATAACCCCAAAACAGAAGACTAACATGAGAGTAGCGATAATTGTATATAGTGGTTGCAAATTGCAACAAAAAGGGGATGTGGATTGGTGGCACGGGAAAACAAGATGCTCTTTTGGAACAAAATAAAAGACTCCATAACATGTACATGATTCGGAAAATAAAATTTTCAAAATATCAACCCATCGGTTTGACATTTTTTGTTTTTCGAGTACTCAATGTTGACTACAAGTATTACAAATAATTAACTGGAAATAGGAAAATATCATTATTTTCCAGTCAGATAAGTAGCCAATACTAATTTAGGCAACTGTGAAAAGACAAAACCAATTAAAAAATGGCCCATCTCGATAGGTTGCCCTTCTGTTCTTGAAATTCTCTCGACCCATCTCACAGTTCTATACATGATAACCAAAAAAACAGAAGACCAACAAGAGAATAGAACTTGAATATGATAGTGATATAACTTGGTTGTAAATTCAACCAAAATAATAACAATAATAATTTTAAAAACCACAGAAGATTGTAGTAGGAAGGTTAAAAAAAAGGAGATGAAGATTCTAGGCAAGGTAAGAGTTTTGCTACCTACGTTAAACCGATACCTAGTACAGAAAATAGTAAGATGGAAACATGCCAAGTGTGCGATATCTATGTAGTTCCAGATGATGAATAAACAGACGGAAGATTGTTGCATATCAATTAAGCAAAGACTGATACCAACAAATAAAGATTTTGACTATCAAAGCAGAAGTCCCAAAACAAACATTTGTTATCTTAATAATAGTCATGCCAACACACACACACAATACTATCAAGGTATTTTTATTCAGTCATCGATTTGAGCAAGGTTACAATGAAGCATAATCATAACACCTCCATATTGTAAGCTCAAATTGAGATTGCATATTGACGACTGAAATCTATCCTTTGAAACAGTTCAAGAAAAACAGCCAAAATTGTGATTGCATATTGACGACTGAAATCTTTAAAACTCTATCTTTCGTACCGGAATCTACTGATTGTCAAATGTCGATTCTTGGAAAAAGAAACCATTTTGAAAACATAACACAAAAAAAGAAACAGGAGAACGGGCGGCCAGCATAACTACTTACTTTCCTCGATGCGCAGCACAAAAGAAACTATTGCAAGGCAGTAGCAGTGCTGCGTTCATGGTAACTGGTTTGGACGGCCATCGCCGACGGAACGAAAGATCAATCGCAGCCGTCACTGACGACGGCCATTGCCGATTTACTCGGCGTCGCTTCGATTCGACACAGAGAAGGAAATAAATAACAGAGAAGCGACTAGGGTTAGAAGATGCTCTGATTCAAAATACGGCGGCCGCTTCTTGGGCTTGGGCTTGGTACAATAAATAAAAAATTTAAACAAAAGGGGCATTTTTGCATATATCAGCGAAGGGCCACTGACCAGTTTATGTTCAGGGCAATTTACTAAAAACGCACCTAACTTTTTCATATATCCGAAAAATCCCTGAAATATCTAGCCTAGCCTAGCACAAGCCAAAGGTTCAAATATATATATTTAATGACAAATTTTTAATTAATACTAAAAAAATTAATACAAAAATTCAATAATAATAATAATAATAGAAATATAATTATTTTTATTAAATATTATTATATATGGGCCCAGACCATGTTAGGCCCAACTGGCCGACGGCGGCCCAACCCAATTGCCATCAGAGCCATGGATACAACAAACAAGTGCACATTTCCTGTGAATGTTTTTCAAGTTTGAAGCAGACTCCTACCTCAACCAACTGTGGCTAAAATTTGACAGTCGAAATCCTCTGCTAGGGAGTCGTTGGATGCTGAATCCAGTCCTTCTTGTGAACCGGTCGGTTCGATCGTAAGAGAGCTCAATGCTGCCACAACGTCGCTCATTAATGGCCGAACTGAAGGCTCTTCTTGGAGACACATTGCAGCAACTGCAACTGCTTGGCTTAGGCCCTTTGCCGGGTAGTCCTCCAGTCGCGGATCAACTAGCTCTGGGAACCTCTTCTGATCTCTGAACACGGGCATTGCCTGGCGAAATGAGAAAAATTAAATGGACTCAACTTTGACACTGAAGTACATGATGTCGAAGTGATGATTATGTACCCAAGCAATGAGGTTCTGTTCATTTGTTGGCCTAGTTGTGTCGATGATCTTCCTTCCGGTGATTAATTCGAGCATAACCATACCGAAATTGTAGACATCTGACTTCAGAGTAAGCTGGCCTGTTTTTGCATATTCAGGTGCAGAGTAGCCATAGGTAGCCACTCTTGAAGAGACATGAGCTTTCTCTCCTGTAGGACCGAGCTTTGCGAGCCCAAAATCAGAGAGTTTTGCGTTAAAGTTTTCATCGAGTAGAATGTTGGATGATTTAAGATCACGGTATATCACAGGTGGGTTGGCTTTCTCATGCAGATACTCGAGACCTCGAGCGGCACCATGAGCTATTTTCATCCTAGCATGCCAGCTTAGAGGTTTCTGATCAGGTGAGATATCTGCAAGCAACAAAAATTTCATATTAACACTGGAAATCTCTCATTGATCATTGAGTTGAATTCTAGACTACCAATGTAAACTGTTATTAAATCTGAAAGTCTTAAAAATTGAATTTCAAATTTGCATTATAAAGTCAAGATAGAAAGGATAAAATAAGCTCTTATGAGACAGTACCAAGCACGTGGTCTGCTAAGGAACCCTTAGCCATATGCTCATAAACCAAAAGTCTTTGATCACCATCAGCGCAATATCCGATAAGCTTGACTAGGTTTTCATGACGAAGAAGACTGAGAGTCATCACTTCAACAAGGAATTCTTGGTGCCCTTCGAAGCCAATCCTGTCAAGCTGCTTTATAGCTACAATCTAATCATCAAATTTCGAGCATATAAGAATCTCCAACTATAAATAACCATAAAAAGTCAAGAAAACCATATACTCAATGTATCACTCCATTACCTGCCCAGTCTTCTCAAGGCAACCCTTGTAGACTCTACCAAACCCTCCATCACCCAAAAGATATTCTCGTCTGAAATTCTTAGTAGCTGAAGCAAGTTCAAGGAACATAAAAGTTTCCGCTGCAATGTTTGCATTTCCGATATCTTTTTGAGTTTTCTCTGGGGGAGATTCTGCATGACACAAATTCAAATAAGCTTATGAGTTGGTACGAGCGACATAGTTCATACAAACATACATAGATTCAGATGAAATCGCTTTCCAGGTAGTGTAATTGACTACTAAATTCAAACTGATTGATACATGTAATAGCAAGCGCATCACTGCATACCAGAGAAGATATTTATTTTCTCATTGGCCAAATAAATGCATGCAAGGCAAAATTTTGAGCAAGTTTGGAAGAAAGTAAGACATCACTTATCAGATATTGTTGATTAAGGATTGTTCTTATAACTAGTTACTGTGATGTGGATAATGTTAGATAAATCTAGAAGCATTGTCCTACTTTCCTAAATTAGCATAACTGTTACATCTGTATCTCCTACTTGAATGCCATGTGAACATGAACCGTGCAGGTATTGTCTAGTTTTCAGGAAAACGAGTTAAACAGATTCATGATCCATCTGCTATCAACTGTTAGATTGTGAGCTCAGTGCTCAGATGGAATATAAGAAACATTAATCACTGGTAGTATAGGAGACTTGGGAGAGGGAAGCTAAGCAGGAATTGAAGATGAAAGATTAGGCATTTGTTCCAAGTTGTGCTTGCTCTATGTTTCAGCCATTGCTTAAAGAAGCGACGTCAAAGAAACCTTAGTGCTAAAGTTCCACAGATAACAGATGGAAGACCCAATCAGTCACTAATATTCCCTAGAATGTTCTCTGTCAAAATGTTAGTCTAACTCAAGGATCTCAAATAAAAAATAAAGAGGATGTTCAACTAGTAATCAAACTCTTGAACTTCCAAGCAACATCTAGGTCTTCTAGTGCTGATACAAGTGAGGGGACTTATTCTCAAATTGCCTACAAAATATAAGCAACTAAGCAGAATGGATGGGGACTATAACTTCCGTGTGTGTTGAGTGCTTGAGGGCCTTGATCTTCGGTTCGTAACTTGACTTCACTCAAATGTGAGTGTCTTTTCAACAACAAAAAAAAACACTACCATGTGTTGAGTGTTCAGCAATGAAAGATGTCGAAGAATATGCCAGGGAAAAACAAAGTTGCACCTTGATTATACAGAAACCAACACTGAGTGACCACTATTACAACCTTATGGTTAGCAACAATAGATTGCTCACCTTCTTATGGTTGTTGCTAACCACAAGAAGTTGAAACTAATGATAACTCAAGGTTGCATATGGATTGGCATTGTTTATGTAAAATATTAATCATTTAAGGAAGCAATATTGTTGAGGCTGCAAAAAAAACTCGAAATGATGGTTAAAACAAGAAAATGCTAACAAGATGGAAAATCTAATAGTTAAGGAAGCAAGAGTGTGGAGCCAACACCTATGAAAGCAATTAAAAACAGATGATAGAAGTATGCAAAAATGATCTCAAAATAACGACAAAATCATTGAAATGCTGACAAGATGGCAAAATACTAATCTCCAAAGGAAGCAATATTGTTGAGCCAACAATGCAAAGCAATTAACAAAAGATACTCGAAGAATGCAAAAGCAATCTCAAAATGGTGACGAGAACAAAAAATGCTAACAAGATTAAATCTTACCATGCCATTTCGTCACTTCATGGATCTTTGAACTGCGTGAAACTGGATTCAACGAGAAACTCTTCTTCAAGGGAAAATGAGGGCGACTCATTTTGAAGTATTTCCGTCAATAGGGTTAACTGTCTATTCCCCTCGAATGCCTCAACCGAAGCACCACGATCTACAAACTTGGAGAGTTTATATGTAAAGATCAAATCTTTCCGGTCCTTGAGGCCCCGAACCACCAACCAAAAATCCCCTAACTTTCAATAAGGAACTGGAGATTTCGCCGACTGGAAGACACAATAAAATAAGCTCAAGGGCATAGAAAACTCTCGCTCCTTGATCCCGGAGGCCCAAATGTGGATATTTAGCAAATAAAGTAAGTCCCGGAAGGTCTTGAATCCCTTCCGGGGAAGAGCGAGATCGACGGAAACGAAGCTGGCGTAAACCAGGAAAAGCACAAGCTTACCGGAGCGACCAGAAGGCAAAGAAGGAAAGGAAGGTAGCGACTTTTCCGGGGGCGATGGCACCGATAGCTCCTCCATAAGCGGCGGATGGGGATTTGAGGCCATAATCGAAAGCGCCGAGGGCCAAACGTGGATCCAAATTCGCGGCGAAGAAGATCGATGAATCTTATACGACGAGCGGCTAAACGCCAAGTGGCGGTCACAATTTCACAATTTTTCAGTTTCACCCTCATTTTTGTTCAATTTACAGTTGGCCCCTCACTTTGTATATTTTCTAGCATTTTTATTATTATCATTAAATGATAATTTAAAGAGATAAATATATATATTTTTACCAGATTATTATATTTTTATTAATCAAAATGTTGACGTGGCAACCATCCCAATCGACAAGCCAGATGCCAGCGCGTCGCCTCTCGACACCTTCAGCGGCTTCTCCTCCTCTTTCTCCTCGCCGGAGCAGCAAGAGTCCGAGTCTTCCGCGGCCGCCGCCGCCGCCCGCCGCCCGCCGCCGCTACCATCTCCAGCTGGTCGCCCCTCACCCAGGCGGCAGAGATCAATCTAGTTCAACCCAATCTGAGCCGGTCCGGTATATAAACCGGATGCATTAAATTCTCCCGCTCGAATCCGCTTTGAATTTCCTCGCATTAAAGAAAAGGAAAGGAATAAAAGACGAAGAAGACGGCCGCAGTCGCCGCCCGCATCGAGATCGCTTCTCGGAGCCGGAGACCAGATGAGATCGCTATTGAACCCTCCCGATCTGCCCTTTACAGCCGCGGAGGAAGACGTCGAGACCTCACTGCCGCCGCCCGTGGCCAACCCTAGCTCATCTTCGGGTGAGTTCCCGTTAGCCACTTTTCAAAGATTAGGGTTTTCTTATCCGGAGTATTTCATGCGGTTATCTGCTATTGGTATCCTCGATGTTAAATTCGTAGCTTTACGGATATCTTTTCATCTACATTATCGCTGTTGATTCCAATTCAAACGGTTTTCTACGTGAAGTGAAAGGGTGACTACTGAGGTTGCTTATGTAGTCCGGAAAAAAAATTCCCTTTTTGCCGAAATGGTTAGTTCTTTGTTTATCTCTCTAGATGTTCTGTGTAATCTTTCACTAGAATCAAGAAGTCTTGTTTCTCAAGTTTTTCCTACCTTCTGACCAATACGCTTGGAGTTTGTAGTCACTTTGGATAATCCCGTTTTAGGCGACTATTTCATAGATTTTTGTACCAATGCTTTATGCCCACTCTGGTTGCTCTTTTTTCCCTCTTAAGATAGAATGGGTAGGCGATGAACTTTGAATTTTGCTTGTGACTTCATCTTATAGATGCAGGATTAGTGGATTATAAGATTGATCTAAACCACTATTTTCAATCACCCAATCCTTTGGAGAAGGAGAATTTGTCCACTATTGAAGAAGATGGCTTGGATATGTCGACTTTTTCTAAATTGGGAACAACACAGAAGAAGAGCAAAACGGCTAATGGTGTTAATTTGAGGAAAAGCTTAGCTTGGAACTCAGCATTTTTCACTGAAGAAGGTACTTTGTTTATCACAATCCTCCGAAAAGCTATTTATCAAAATCCCTAAACAATTCACTCTATTAATAGGTGTGCTCAATCCATTGGAGTTGTCTATTCTTGGTGGATCTTCCTTGAGGTCGAAGGAGAAGATTCTTTCTCTGGTTAATGGACAGATGTCACCACTACTAGGACTTCATGAGAGAAGTTCAGCTGTTGGCCACCAGAAGTCTTATGGCAAAATGGATGCACTTTCTGCAATCAAAGACATCAAAAATTTTAAGGAAGAAAATCTACTTAGCAAGTTAAATGCTTCAATTCAGGAAGAACAGCAAGAGGTAGATATAAGTTGCATTTTACTCCTAATACTGTGTGTGCTCAACTCCCTCTATGTCATTAATTTCCCTAAGTAATGTCCTCATGAATTTTTGTAATGTCTAGGGTGAAGGAATCAAATACTCAAGCAAGAGCATTGGAAGAGTTGCATCTAGATTAGCAACTCCATCTTCATATCCTTTGCCACTTTCTTACAAGAAGGTTTGAGGTGCATATAAACTTGTGGCCAAGCCTTGATGCAAAGATAAGATTGATTCTCTGTGACCTGGAAATCCAAGGTTTCGGTCATTCACTGAGATCTCTACTAGAATATCTCCATTAGTCGTTTTTTTATAAAATTGAATAAGCAGACACTTTAATGTAGACTTAACTTTGTTTTACTCAAAAGAGAACTGCAAACACAAATGCTGCAAATCCTACATCCAAAATCCCAAAGTTCATGCCTGCAAAGTCACATACTGTTTCTATTCCAAGGGCCACTAGGGATGCCATCCCTTGTGTGAGGAACTTAAAGTCCAATACAAGTGCCAATGCAGGTACTCTTACTCTTTGTGTTTGTGTCTTTTTTTTTCTTTTTTTTTTTTTGTTGAGAAGATATTGTGAAGTTAGTTTTGTAGAATAATCTAACTCGCTGACCTTGCTTAGCCTTCTATGCTAAAATTTGCAGTTGGCTTGGAACATACTCTTCAAAAAAGATGTTTTCAATCAAACATAAGAAAGCAATCTGCCTGTCCTCAACCAATGAAACCTTCTGCAATTTATCTTTCTAGGCCACTGGTGAGGAACTAGATATTTCAACTGCCCTTTTTCACATTATATCTTGAGACCAAGTTACAGCGTAATCCTAGCGATAGTTTTATCTCCATTAAAATTATCTTTGTTATGCATTCATCAAAGTGTAGATCCTTCGAGACAAGATTTGTTTACTTTTCAGGTTCCACTAATCGATAAAGGTGCAACTGAAAATTTATCAGTTCCTAAGGTGGTGAAGCGAACAGCCATTTCTTCTATCTCAGTTAATGGATCTTCATCACTCTCTAAAAAAGTCCATGGAGATGCTATTGCACTTGCCAAACCATCTGGGTTGCGAATGCCTTCTCCATCACTAGGATTTTTTCAGCAGGTATAATATATAACTAATATTGAAGTTGCTAAGAAATTTGGAATAATCGATAATGGATACATGAAAGCTTGAAATGTTCTAGATCACTCTAATTTCTAATTAGGGTGCCATTTGGTAATTGGATCGTAGGATTAGTCATGCTTGCTTGAATGAATAAAGATTATAGACCAAGAAAGTTCCCATCCCCCGTTGTGTTTTTTGAGTGTGTGTATTTTGATACTTGTCTATTGATGGTTCCAAGTACATCAAAAGGGAGTCAAGGAGTGTGATATTTATATTTCGCAAAAGGAGGCTAAATTGGAACTTTATTGAGAATGCTTGATATTCTGATATCATTAGTATATTCTCTGTTCTCCGAGCTGAATAATTTACAGTTTTATCATTTGCATTTTACAGGGTAAGCTTCCTCCATCTGGTAGCCAGTCTCAAAAAACTGTTCATCTGTTCCGACCTACTATTCCACTTGGAAAAACAATGAGCGTTACACCAGCAGATGAATCAAGGGCTTCGCTTGCTTCTACTAGGGAAAAATCGATTAATGGTCCTGCTGTTCCAAAATCTTTTGGTAGGACTACAATATCAACGAAAATGGAGCACTCTTTCACACCTAGTTCTTTATCCGCATTTAATGGAAATGTGGTGCATCCATCAAGGGGTGAATATGCTTCCACGATTCAGCTGGGTATAGATAAGGAAGTGCCTTATGCAAGCAACTCAATGCTGCAGATTGGTGACAAGGCATGCTCCCTTGAGGAACTAAATGAGACTTGGATAGATGAACGCCCTTCTTCAGAAGATAACAGTGCCCAACAATCACCACCATCATATAGGGGATTCGTTACAGATGCTATTTCAGGACAGGATGAACAGGCAACTGGGAATTTACAAGTAAATTCAGATGCAGGGTTTGTCCTCTCAGATATAGTAGATGATTATTCTTCTTTGCTTGCAGCTAAATCATCCTTGAGTTTGTCTAAACATAAAGTTGCTAGTTCTGTTGCTTTTAGCAGTCCTGAAGAAGATTGTTCTTTAGCTCTAGAAGCAGGCACTGAGGATGAAAACAACTCACATCTAAGGTCCAGCACTGAGCACAACTCTGATACTGATTTCATTAGCAATTCAGAAATTGTTAATCCTCCATCTGAAAAGCCTGGCATGTCTGCTAAAACAGTAAATTATGGAACAAACTACTCGCCCGTGAGATTGACTAGTGTTTTGGAGGATTCTCTAACTTCACCTTCGGCAAGCTGTCAAATTAAAGATCATACGTTGGAGTGTGTTAATGAAGATCATATCAACTCAAAAGAAGAGGAATCCTTGTTGCAAGAGTAAGTATTATTCCATAAAGCCAGGTTCCTTTTTGCTTGTTTCAATGTACATGGATAAAAAGATGCACCATTATTTGTGTAAAATCTGTACAGTGGCAGCGAGAATGAACAGAAGGATAAAGTTAAGCAAGATTTTCGCCATCTCAAACTAAATGTAGTTCCATTTAGCGAGGAGTGGTTAGCTGCAATTGAGGCATTTGGGGAGGTGATATCTTCTATTTTTTTTAATGTGTTCTCCACTTTATACAATCAATATTCCTAACTTCGATCTGAATACGCATTTGAAATATACAATACACTATAACAAATCTGTTTGGGTTTTTTCTCGGTGCTATCTCATCTTTCTATATAAAAGAAAATTATTTGTATGTTAGCAGAGATGCTTAATTTACCTTCAGAACCGAGCTGTATGCGGGATATAGTTTGAGATAGCTGTTGTTATGTTATATTGTGTCTATTTCTGATTTACTCAAAAATTTTCTTTTCTGCACTAACATATCGATATCAACAGGATATATTAGAGTTGAAGACAGGTCCTGTACAAAATTCTCCAACTGACAAGACTCTTCCTGAACCAGGTCCATGGTCACCGGTATGTTACATTTTCTCCTTCTTTTAGTATGGAATCGTCTGGTCCACTTCAGCTCACTCAATGTCATGTTTTTAATTATCTACATCTAATCCGTAACTGCATGGTTTCTCAGTTAGTTCACTCCCACTCCACTATTAAATAAAACCATGGTATTTACATGAAGTGGGGAAGTATTCATAGGTGAGATAACCTAAAATGGAAGATGTGAAGGGTAAAATATTTAGTAAGATATAATGGAGGAATATATGGTTTATATAACTGATCTGAAATAGTTAGGACAACATAATACTTTACACTTTATTAATATTTCTTTCCGCCGTTTATAATGACAAAAAAAACTTCTTTAATTCAATCAGACAACTCCTAGTTGCCGTGGATGGATTTGTTTAAGGAAAGAGGTATCATGAATCTTTACAATTACACCTCATGTTTTGTTTTCTCTTAAAAAATGTTTTCATCCTCCTATTTTAGTATGCTTTTATTTTTGTTCGTTCAAGCAACTTATGATTTTGCCTTAGGTGATCCAGATTCTTTCTAATCAATCGTTCTACTGTTTTGGCTTTCCACAGATGAAACGCAAAGCTCAAGACGTAGGACCATTTGATTGCACAAAACACTCTGCAAAACTCTCTGAACCCACCTCATAGCAGGAGCTGCAATTTGCTGTATCAACAGAGTTCTCCGCAAAACTAAGTCGTTATTTACAGTATAATTTTGCTCGTCCTGCTAGATGTTATCAACATCATTTCTGTGTTTGACGTTTCATATAACTGTCATTTCTATTTCATTTGTTGTAATGGAAGGCTTATGTCAAACACAAACTTTGTAGCACCTGGAGAATAAAAATGGCAGTTCATGCCTCTTGTTTTTGTTCCATGTTTTGCTATAATTGCACATACAGCAAAACACCAAAATAAATATAGAAGAGGTTTATGTTGAGAGCACCCTGTTGTTCCAACTGGGCATCTAAATCACTTTGATTTTGTTGAGCACAAGTTCTCAGCCATAGTTCATGTTTTGTATCACCATTTTCATGTTTCAACAATGCTTGATTTCGTTGAACACTACGCGAAGACAAGCTTGGTTCTCTTTTATTTGTTCAAGATAGGGGCAACTAGAGAATTCATTGCTACAATAGCAAGAGAAAGGAATGAGCAAATGTGGACACAAGCAATCTCCACTACTCGAAAACGAGAATTCCCTCGATGACAAACCACAGCATGTGTGCAAGGTAATTGTTGAGGAAATGATTCTCTTACTGGTTAAGTGTTGAGGGATCAAAGATCACCAATTCTAGGAAAGTTACCTGCGGTAACAAGGAGATAGAGGCTGCCTATTTTTAAACTTGGGATCAACTAAGATGTGAGTGTTCTTCAATATGCAAATGCAATTACTGAGAAAAAGATACTGTCATGAAAAACCTGTGAAGTTTCTCAATAGTAGATATACAAAGGAAGCCAGGAACAAATCCTTTAAAAGGGTTCCAATATCAGTTTACACTATGTTAACCAGGCTTTCAACATACACCATGATAACATAAGTTGAAGCATATTAAACATGTTTAGAAATAATAAGTTTCTCAGTTGAACAGATTGATACTATCAAGGCTACTGGAAAATTTTTTTCAAGCTTTCATGCTTCATGAAGCTATTGGATATGCCAAGCATCAATATCATTGAGCATAATGTTAATATTCAGTAGTAGAGATAGCTAAGCATAATTTAGCAACAAGTACTCTAGAACAAATTAAAACTATGCATTGCATCAAAAAGAAAGGTCACTGATATTAACAAAATTCTCTGTAACACAAACTCTAAAAAAAAAGAAAAAAGAAAAGAAATCAGCTCATATTTGGTCGTTCAGCAAACAAGCCTTATCTAATAGAATGTGGACTAAGGCCCTGAGACATTGCTCTTGACGTTTGCTGTGATCCATCATCATGCACACCTCGATGAACTTTAGCTTTCTTGCTGCCACCAGATTCAATCAAGTTAAAAGGCCGTTTTCTGGAGGACTCATGCTGAGAAGCAAGACAAGCCATAATGCCTGATCTCCGAGATTTAGGCATTCCCCTTATTAATCTGTTAAATGCCTTGTTCACTTGGGTATCATCTTTCATAGGCTCTGGAGCTGTTTGGTTGCCAACAGGCTGGTATGCTTGCTTACTGGTGGTCTTACATTCGTCTGCTGGAGGTAAGTCATCCTTCTCGTCTTCTGTAGGATGACAAGAATGGAAATTGTAAGAGAGCAAAATAGTCTATAACAGCGCAAGTAATATAGTTGATTCAAAGCATACCTGTGATTTCATCTTCAAACCAAACATCCTCATCCTGGACAGACATGGACCATCCGGCAGATTTTATTGGAGGTCGATCATCACCACCAACAGAATTCTCTTCCCCCTTCATCTTGCTTTGGAGTGTCAGATGTGTAACAAATTTGTCTGATAGAATCTTATCAGGATTGCCACAATTTGGTACCACAGGGGAAGTTTCTACATGGCCTACTAGAGATACATTGTTGCTGGAGCCAAAACTTTGATAGCCATCAGGATATTCTGTCAAACTGCTGGAACATTCTTCACTGTTCGTAGGAGAGGAAAGATACCTTTCGTGACCATTAAGCACGGATATCGGAGAAGTGCCATTCATATCATCCTCAATATGTTTCTTCTCTGTGTCCATAAAGTTTGAGAACCAGCATGATGCACCTTGCTTAACATAAAAGAGTACATAGGCTTCTTGTTCTAGTACAAATGCCTCAGAAACTCTAGTCACCTACAAATAACAACAATGTTAGAACCAGTATCATGACTGTAACAAAAGTTCAACACAATAGATGTAAAAAGTTACCTTATGGTCATTAATCAGATACCATGTGCTTGGAGAGGATCGAATGAAGCAATAGTAATGCCCAGAATATGGAGAGCCAACGTGCACCAGGACCGTAGAAAGATTATACTTACACTGGACCTGCACTAGTCATTGAGAATGAGAATTTAATTTTCTTACAATCATATGACCAACAAGAAGCACAACTTAAACAAACCTCATCTACAGGACAACTCAAGAATGAGCTCAAGTCTAGTTCCAAAGGAAATTCTACTGAATCATAGATCTTGTAGCATGTATTTCCATCATTCTTAAATCTCTTCAAGTGTAGTGCAAGAACTTCTGGTGCTAAGTCCAACTTGAGCTGCTTCTCCATTATGGCTTGCGACTTGCATCCATTGCAATTTAATTTTATTTCAGAATCATCAATTTTTTCTAACCTGGTGAAGGATGCCAGGGCATTAACAACACTGTCAACATTATCAATCTCCAAACTAAGATCCAGATGTGGTTCGAAGGAGTTCGAGAGGTGGCCACAACCACAACAATGTAGCTGAAACAACAAAAAAAAATATCATATAAATGTAAGAGGGAAAAAAAGAAAGGTAAAATCAAACATAAATCCATATTAACAAAGACGTATATAGAATTACCTGACTTCTAAGACGTCCTCCAAATACTTGTGTAACAAAGCTATCTTTATCTAGCGAAGACTTCCAATCCTCAGATTTGTTACCAAGACAGCAAGAATGGATTCTATCCAACAATGATTGGAAGAATTCATGAGCATCTTCTTGCTGACCTAATTGGAAATAAGGTGATATTTCTATAAATCAAAAGGTTAAGTACTCCATGCTTCACAAGGTTGTTTGTTTATTTATTTGTGCTAACGTATAAAGATAGGGATACTAGCAATTTCTATCAAAGCAGACAATGCCAAATTAGTCAAGCCAAATACTACAAAACAGCAAGTCAAGCAAGTAACAGTTAAGACTAGCAACTTCAAGCTAGTACTATACTAGAAGATAGAATATAACCTAGATTTAATATCAAGATAAAATAGGAAGTTAGACATCAACTTGCTAGACTTTATTGCCCATAACAGTTCTCTCATGACATAAGAATTTACTTCAAGCTAGTTCAAAATAAAAGTATCTAGATATTCTCTCTAGACTTGCCTGATAGATACTGCATCAGAAGTTACAATTATTATATTGCAGTTACTTATCAACTTGTTCAGTTAATGCACATACAAAATAAAACTAGCAACTTTGAGCTATTACTACATCACAAGCTGTTTAACTTTATTTAACTAATGGTCAAAGCGAAACAAAACATTTGTCTTCTTTCAACAATAAACTGAAAGAAGCATGAAAATATGAATTAGTGTCGAATATCACCTAGATGATGATAGATCAAATATATTAACTAGACGAATAGGTAAATTCCACATAGATCCCAGATCAGTTATTAGGCACTGTAAAAAATAAAAAATAAAAACCAAGATACATGAGTTTTTATTGCATATTAAATTCCACATTTTTTATTGCATATGACTAACTAAAAAATAAAAATTAAATCTGGCTAGAGAAGTTAGAAAATATATAATCTCGTCAAAATAGGCAGTTAAATCTACATCAAAGAAAAAACTTGTAGTTTCATGCCAGTACTAAAATCAGAAGTTGTTAAACTTTATCTAACTAGCTTATGTTCATGTGGAGATGCTTGGAAATATATAATGGCAAAATAAATAAACTAGTGACGAGATCCAAGGTAGAATATCAATTCGATGATGATATTTACTTCAAATATACCGACTCAATTTATAGATAAATCTCATGCAGCTATACAAGCAGATATTAAGCACAGAAGAAGACAAAAAATCAAAAGCCCAGAACAATATTATCTGAAATGACATAGGAACGAGGATACTGCTTAAGTTTTCAGCAAAATTTACTGGTGAGATAACAAATCCGGGCAACAACAAACATCTGTTGATGTGCTGTTTCATAGCACACAATGAGCAGAAATCCCCATTAGCTCCTGCATGTTCACCAACAGCAATGCACTAATGTTAGAGAAGTCAAAATGAAAGAGCAATCGGCGGACCAAAAGGCAATCCACAGTCTCATACCACGGAAGCAAGGAGAGTGACCCGTCATGCGAATCTTCTGCACAAAGGGCACCGTATGCGTGAGGCACTGCAGAACCGCATTAAGAAAGCACGTATTCCCCAAGTTCTTGAGGCCAGCCCCCTGAACCCATCAATATCACACCAAGATGGAAACTTTATAAAAAAAAAAAACAGCAATTAAATAACTACCGGATAAGACCATGAGGCCGAAATCTCACCACCAGGACGGGGTCGTTCACACACAGGAGAAGGGGAAAAGAAAGAACTTCGTCCACCTATCTGATCGAGGGCCTAAATAAGACGCAGGAGACAAAAATTCGGCGGCTATAATTGGGTGAAACGCGAAGTAGAACAACGAGAAAACTCGAGCAAACCCTAGAAAGCATCGAAACTAGAACTTACCGTGAATTTCGGATCGCCGGAAAGGAGAGGATCGGCGGCCATGCCAAGAGATTTTCTGAGGAGGAAACGGACGCGGATTGAGATCGAGGTTTCCAGGAATTGCCAAATTGGTTTTATGAATAAGATCATACGAAGGAGGGAGGGAAATGGCGGACCTTCGAAAGCAGGCGCCACGCACAAATCCAGAACTGGGTTGGGAACTTCTCGCGAATTAAGAGATGGCACCGCAAATTCTACATGACAATGTACGCGATTATTTATTGGTTGATGGGTGAGGAAAATGGCTTACATTCGGGATAAAATTGTGGGTGGATATATTTGGGTGCTGATTATCTCCGATTTTAACTCCGTTATAGTATATCGAACTTCTCGCGAAGTAAGAGATGGCACCGCTAACGTTCACACCACGGTGTACCCGATGCTTTATTGGATGATAACTGAGGCAAAAGGTTTCGCTTCAGGACAAAACGGTCTGGGTGGTCGTTGTGGGCGCTGATTATCTCCGATTTTAACTCCGTTCAATTAAAAGGGAACCTATTAAAATCTTTAATATCAACAAGATTTTGAAAATAATTTTTTTAAAAAAATAAGACATAAAATCTTGAAATCTTATCTTTAAAAAAATTATTTTAAATTGTATTTATTTATTTATGTTGTAATCAAACAACATGGTAGATTGATTTTAAAAATAAAGAATATATTTTTGTTTGCCAAGATATAGTATACACTCCACGTCAATAATATAAAAGCTTAATTTCTAAAGCAAAATACAATCTATAATACAATCCACAATAACAATTATTAAAACATTATAAATACATACCACAATCCACGTTACATCTCCATAAAACAATATATATACATATAACGTCCATCACACCAAGTTATTTTCCATATTGCTAGTTCATCAAGCATATATATACTATCAGAAAAAATATAGTTGTTCACTCTGAAACCACAGATAATTCACTGCTAGAAATTAAACCTAAACTAGGTTTTGTTATTGCAGCTGAATCCCCTGCTGACGAAAAGAAGGGCTTGGGTGGGATTGGAAGACAATCAACATCCTCAACTTCTAACATGTCAATAACACTCGTCATGGTTGGTCTATCAGATGGCTTTATTTGAATGCACCACAATCCAACTATTGCCAACTTCTTCTCTAAATTTTGTATCTCAAACTCCTCAACAATTTCGACCTCTTGTGCAGGTCGAGTCAATTTATCATAAATCCATGATGGATAGTAAACTCGGCTTGAATTCCCTGCGTGAGGATCCACATTTCTTCGTCTTCCAGCCATTTCCATTAGTAGCATCCCGAAACTGTAAACATCTGATTTGAAAGAGATTTTTCCAAAGCTTCGAGATACTAACTCCGGAGCAATGTAGCCGATCGTCCCCCTTGCAGCACTGATGGATACTAGAGTATTAGTCTTTGGGTATAATTTTGCGAGTCCAAAGTCAGAGATTTTCGGAGTGAAATTATGGTCTATGAGTATATTGTGAGGCTTGATGTCAAAGTGTAGAATCTGCATATCACATCCTTGATGTAAGTAATCGATGCCCCGTGCAATGCCAATTGCTATCTGAATGAGTTTTTCAGAGGTGAAAGAGTGACCATTTGTTCCATCGGGAGCAAAAATGTACTTGTCGAGCGAGCCATTAGGCATGTACTCGTAAACCAAAGCTCTCTTTGATCCGTCGGAGCAATATCCAACTAGCCGGACGACGTTCACATGATGAATCCTTCCAATGGTGGAAACTTCATTGATGAAGTCATCGCCGTTGCATTTGGAATTGCCTAACATTTTAACTGCAACAAAACGACCCCCGAGAAGTTCCCCTTTGAAGACTGAGCCAAAGCCTCCTTGGCCGAGCTTCTCTCTGAAATGCCTGGTGATGGCTATGAGTTCAGAGTAGGCATATCTCGTCGGCATCAGCGTTTCCTGGCGCCGAAGAAACTTCTCTATAAGGTCAACTGAGACTCGCCTGTTCCATAGTTTGTAACCGAGCAAGAACCAAACTATCATAGGCGCTATGACAAATCGCCCCAGTATCAATAAAACTGCATAAAGAAACAAAAAAAACAAGTGTTACTTTCAGATACATGGAATGGAGGGAGGGAGGGCTAGCAAGAAGATCTTAATTGTACCTAATAAGAGCTGCACAATCTGGACAAGTACCAATACAGCAATTACGATTCGAGTATTCGAAGTCCCGATGTAGTAGTAGCCGTCCTATGCAAGATGCAAAGTGTATCTCACTACTCACGAGGGAGAAAACTTTCCTGAGGATTTGACTTGCTTCTTACTTGTTCAAAGAACATTCTGCGTGAGATTAGTTTAAAAATGGAGTCAGATAGCTGCATGCAATTTGAAAAAGAAAAATAGCATTCTTGTTTATCCAATATTCATAATGGAAAACATTTTTGGCGCATCTGTTCAGTAAATGGGAAAAAAAATAGCATTCTAAGAGCTTAAATTTGTCCCAAGAGTTGCACAGCTACGAAAGGACTCTGTTTTCGTCTTTTACTCATGATCAGTCACTTGGTGATCAGCTACTTGGACAGATCAGAATGGCATTCAATTACCTTTTGGATTCATTCAGACATTGGTGGATTATATATGTCCAATTAAGGGGTTTGATATCGAAAGACAAATCAAATCCCTTTTGAAGAATGTGGAATGCATCCCTTGTTGAGAATTCGTCATATGTCGCTGGAATCATCGACAGAAATTGACATGATGGATAAAGGTATGACAAGCTATATCCCTCATATGCAACGACGACATAGACAAAAGTGTTGTTGTTGCTCAAGCAAGGAACGGGCTGATACAAACTCTGGCCCTCGATTCTTCTCGTACAATTCATGAAACTTGCCCACCGACCATATGAGTCGTCGAAGCCAGAGCTTGAAATATTGGACGGTGACAAAGATTGGGAAGGGAGGCCACAGCTTCCACTTGCAAAGTTCGGATCCACCAAGTTGATGCTGTTGTATTCGTACGATCCCTCAGTGTACGTACGATCTCTGACTAATCTGAGTGATCAAGTAGTGGGTGGAGCCGATGGACATGGTGGATTTGTTGCCCTCGCAGGTGAGCTCGTACCTCCGATCCCCGCAATGAGGCGGATCAGTTGTTCGACGAAATGGGTGGCCGATGTTGTTGAACAGACCGCAAGAGAAAGCAGGACAAGCTTCACTGTGGATTATAGGTTTCCGATCAAAGATTGTGTCATCGACAAGCAAATCAAATCCATTTTGTAGAATCCGGAATGGATCCCTTGGAAATGATCGCACTTCTGCCGCTGGAATCATCGACACAAAATGACATGATGGATAAAGGTATGAGAAGCTAAATCCTTCATCTGCAACGACGACATAGACAAAAGTGTTGTTATTGCTCAAGCAAGGAACGAGCTGATACCAACTCTGACCCTCGATTCTTCTCGTACAACTCATGAAACTTGCCCACCAACCATATGGGTAATGGTCGAAGCCAGAGTTTGAAATATTGGACGGCGACAAAGATTGGGAAGGGAGGCCACAGCTTCCACTTGCAAAGTTCGGATCCACCAAGCGGATTGTGTAGTTTTCGTACGATAGCTGAGTGATCAAGTAGTGTGTGGAGCCGATGGAGATGGTGGATTTATTGCCGTCGCAGGTGAGCTCGAACCTCCGATCCCCGCACTGAGGCGGATCAGTTGTTCGACGAAATGGGTGGCTGAAATTGTGGAGCAGACCGCAAGAGAAGGGAGGACAAGCTTCTTGGCTCCTGCTGCTGCTGCTGCCCCGTAGTTGTAACAGCAGCCTGGGACAGGAGGAGGAGGAAGAGTAGCAGCAGAAGCAGAGCGTAGTAGCTGCGCCATGATGCTTTGAAGGCCATGGCCATGCAAAGGGAGCGAGAGCTGTTCTTGGCAGATGTCCTCTCCATCTATCTCAAGGGAATCTAGACTACAACAATTGGAAATTGATCTGGCAATCACGTTTATTTTGCTGGTCAGTCAACGTTTACTTGTAGTCTGAAACGACTTTAGTAAATGTTGACTGAGTGTCGTGCCAGACGCTTCAAGCAAGCAAATCAAGGACAATAGGGTATTTTATCGTTATCATATTGATGAATCAACATATTTCACCGAGTCGATATCAATTTGGGATAGAATCACATTGATCAACAATATTAATATTAATGAATAAAAAATTCAAAAGGAAACAGCTGCAATAAAAGTTTGGCATTTTCACAAATAATCGAGTATGACTAAATAAATACTAATGTAATACCTTTCTTACATTATTTAAGGAGAAGATTCAACCTGTAAGTTAATTCTTGAAAAATCAAAGTCTTTGTCTTTGGAATTTACAAACAGCAAAATTTCCACAAATAAAGACAATACGTGTGGAAAATTAAATCTAAATTAATTATGAGACAACGTCCTCCAATCCAGTCCTCAACACAAGTCATTGTTGACGTTGACTTCCATTACAAGTCGCAGCACTCATCATGATTCCTCCAATAATCATCGAGTATGACTAAATAAATGACAATGCAATCCTTTCTTACATTATTGCTGAAGTGAGAAGAAGATTCTCAATTCTTGAAATTTGCCACTTAAAAATCTAAGTCTTTGTCAAGTTGAGCTTCCTAAAATTTACAAGTTGCAGAAACTTTCCACAATGATAAAGACAATATGTGTGGAAAAATTAAGTCTAAATTAATTACGTGCCAACGTCCTCTAGTGCTAAGCAAAAGTCATTGTTTACCTTGACTTCCACACACAAGTTGCATACATGCACTCATCATGCTTCCTAGCTCTTTAATTGGAAGCCACCTTCCCTCCATGTCCATGGAATATTTTGGAATTTTATCTAATAATCGAGTATGACTAAATAAATGCCAATGTAATACATTTCTTACATTGTTTAAGAAGAAGATTCAGCAAATCAAAGTCCTTGTCAACTCAAGTTTCTTGGAATTTACATGTAGTAGTAATTTTCAATATTTCCACAATGATAAAGATATTACGTGTGGAAAATTAAGTCTAAATTAATTAAGCAGTAGAAATGTCCTCTACCGAAGTCATTGTTGACTTTGACTTCCACACACAAGTTGTCATGAATCCTCTTAAATTCCCAACTCGAATGGGAAGCTTTTCACCTCCCCCTCCCCCTCCCTTAATCTAGCTAATTTCACCATGAATCGCCTACTCTGCCTTCTCCTACTGCTTCTCCATGCTTCCAAAGCCATTCATATTTGGGCTCAGGATCTCGAGGGGGAGGAGAGAGAGAGAGGAGTTTATCGAGGATTGCGAAACTAATTCCACCTGCGGAGGGATAGATATCAGATACCCCTTCCGCCTGAACTCGACTCCTGCGTACTGCGGCGTTCAGGGCTTGGAGGTCTCATGCTCCGCTGCCGGTGACGCCATCATCACGCTTCCTCGTTTAGGGCCCTGCAAGATCGTCGACTTGGACACTTATTCAGTTAGAATCAAGGTAGAAGGCGATGAATGGGCTCAGTGTCCACTGCAAAAGCTTAGCTCCACCAATCTCAACGGCTCAATTTACCATCTGGACTACTACTACTACAACCAACTATACGCTGGTGAACTGCTCGAGTGAAATAGCAACAGATCCGGATTGGATCACCGGACCCATTCCGTGCCTTGGCAATGGGAGTCAAGGGCAGTGGGTTTATGCAGCGGATGCTTCGGCTTCCATGGACTCCCGTCAGGATGCGTGGGCACTGGAATCGGTGGTTGGATCGGATATGCAAGACAAACGAACGTTTGGAGATCAGGTTCAGGGATTCATTCAAACGCTACAGATGGATCTATCTCTTAATATTCCGGAATGGGAGATGTGCATAGACTGCGGATACAGAGGAAAGCAATGTGGATTTAGCCGCAGAAGAAACCAAACTGCCTGCTTAATGAGTACGAGGCCCTTCATTCCATCATCATTCAATTCTCGCGTTCCTTTATATTTGGTCAATAACATGATAAAATAATATTAAGCTATCTATCTTTGCCATTTTTATATATTTTTAATAACTATATGTAACTTTTTGAACATAAACCTTGGCCCCTTAATGATAATATATATTTAAGACAAGTAAATATGCATGCTACTTTGAGAATTTAATAAAATTTTAAACTGAATTTTTTCTACATTATTATGTTGGCTCCATCCACTATTTAACTTCAAAAGTAACACATCTCTTTGAATAAAATATGAACTTGTGATACAATAATATTAATTAATAGTTGGATGAAAAGAATTTAAATCATTACTAACTACTGATTGTTTGCTAATTTCTTTAATTTACAGGACCAACTCTGGAGGGGCAGGAGAGAGAGGAGTTCATCAAGGATTGCCAAACTAAGTCCACCTGCGGAGGAGGAATAGATATCAGATACCCCTTCCGCCTGAACTCGACTCCTGCCTACTGCGGCGTTCAGGGCTTGGAGGTCTCATGCTCTGCTGCCGGTGACGCCATGATCACGCTTCCTCGTTTAGGGCCCTGCAAGATCATCAAATTGGACACTTATTTTATTAGAATCAAGGTAGAAGGCGATGAATGGGCTCAGTGTCCAATGCAAAAGCTCACCTCCACCAATCTCACCGGCTCAATTTACCACTGGAATCCTACTACGACTACTACACCACTATAAGCTGGTGAACTGCTCGAGTGAAATAGCAACAGATCTGGATTGGATCACCGGACCCATTCCGTGCCTTGGCAATGGGAGTCAAAGGCAGTGGGTTTATGCAGCGGATGCTTCGGCTTCCATGGACCAGCTCCCGTCAGGATGCGTGGGCACTGGAATGGGTGGTTGGATCGGATATGCAGGCGGACGAACGTTTGGAGATCAGGTTCAGGGATTCATTCAAACGCTACAGATGGATGTATCTCTTAATATTCCGGAATGGGAGATGTGCAGAGACTGCGATAGAGAAGGAAAGCAATGTGGATTTAGCCGCAGAAGAAACCAAACTAGCTGCTTAATTATCCATGGTAATCTTCATTCCATCATTCTCACGTAATTCCTTTATATATATTCTCTTGTTCAATAACATATATAACAAAATACTAAGGTAATTAACTTCGTCATTAATTTGGAGTAACCCAACTAGCTAGATATGATACTGATACTTTAAGAAGTTAAATTGTAAAATTTTAAACCAATTTAAACAAAAATTTTAACTTCAAAAGTAGCACATCTTTAGATAATTAAAATATGAACTCGTGTGTGTTCGTGATGTAATAATAGTTGGATGAAAAAAATTTAAATCATTACTGATATATTGTTTGCTTTCCTTTATTTACAGGAACAACAAAAACATTGGGCTCATAGTTGGTGAGTCCTTGTACCATTTTAATATTGAGAAAATAAATTCTACATTATATTAGAACTAAATATAGATTTTATAATATTACTAGTTTATTGATTCTTTCTGAAAAAATCTTTTGAATGATTCGTTTCTTCTATGCAGGAACATGTGTAGGTGGTCTTGTAGTTGTATTAGCATCTCTTATTATATTGTACATATTGAAGCAGTCTCAAAAGGATCAAGAAATTCGTTTCAAGGTCGAACAATTTCTAACAACATATGGTGATGCAAAACCAACTCGATACTCTTTTTCTGATATTAGAAAGATCACAATGAGGTTCAAGAATAAGTTGGGGCAAGGTGGATATGGAAGTGTATACAAAGGGGAGCTATTGAATGGTATTCCGGTAGCAGTTAAGATGCTCGAGAGTTCAAAAGGGGAGGGCCAAGAATTCATAAATGAAGTTGCAACCATCGGAAGGATTCATCATATTAACATTACTCGCTTATTGGGATTTTGCTCAGAAGGATCAACTCGTGCTCTCATCTACGAGTTCATGCCAAATGAGTCCTTGGAGAAGTATATTTTCTCAAGACAAGACAAAGGAAGCAAGAAACCATTGAGCATGGAGAAATTGTTGAACATTGCAATAGGCATTGCTCGAGGCATTGAGTATTTACATCAGGGATGTGAACAACGTATTTTGCATTTCGATATCAAGCCACATAACATTCTATTGGATTATGATTTAAATCCAAAGATTTCAGACTTTGGACTAGCAAAGCTTTGCTCAAAGGAGATTAGTATTGTGACAATGACTGCTGCGAGAGGCACAATGGGATATATTGCTCCTGAGATGTATTGTAGAAATTTTGGGAATGTGTCATATAAATCTGATGTCTATAGTTTTGGTATGTTGTTGTTGGAGATGATAGGAGGCCGAAAAAATCATGATCCCGAAATAGGAAGAGAGAGTGAGATTTATTATCCAGAATGGGTATATGATCGACTAGTTGAAAGACAAGACTTGGTATTGACAATGGAGATGGAACAAAATGATGGAGAAATATTACAAAAGCTCTCTAAGGTGGCTTTATGGTGTATTCAATGGAGTCCAACTGAAAGGCCTACCATGACTAGAGTTCTTCATATGCTTATCGGGAGCTCAGAAGAAGTGCCCATGCCTCCTAAACCATTTGTCTCTCAACACTAATCATGATTATGCTAATTAATAAATATGTCAAATATGCAAGTAAGTTCTCTCCTTTTGTGTGTAAGCTCTAAGTGATTTATAGTACACATGTAATTTGATCATGTTTAAATTCAACTGTATCCCTTCGAATGATACTGAATATATATATTCTATGTTGAAGTAGAGGAGAGAATTGGACAAGAAGACAACTCTTTAATTATTTGTCTTTTCTATTCTTGTACATAAAGCATGACATTATGTTGTATTTATACTACTTTCTTTCTTACAGGTTCTAAAATATTCCATTACTACCCTCTAACAACATGGTTTTCTTGACTCTTAGTTTCTACAAACTCTAGAATGTTTTGGAGTTCTCCACAAAGCTTAGCTTGAAGTTGTCTAATTTGTCATTCTTGAATAATCTATAAGCTTCCTTTAAATTAGTGTTTATAGTGAATTATTTTTCACTAGGTAATCTTATAACAATACCACATTGTTCATAAGTGGATTCCCCTCTAGTTTTGTTATTCGCACCACAGATAACTCATCATGGTGACAATTGAATCAAAGCTAAGTTTTGTTTGATAATTCACTACTAGAAATTAAACCTAAACTAGGTTTTGTTATTGCAACTGAATCCCCTCCTGATGAAAAGAAGGGCTTGGGTGGGATTGGAAGACAATCAACATCCTCAACTTCTAACATCTCAATAACTCTAGTCATAGTTGGTCTATCAGAACGGCCTCATTTGAATGCACCACAATCCAACTATTGCCAACTTCTTCTCTAAGTTTTGTATCTCAAACTCCTCAACAATTTCGACCTCTTGTGCAGGTCGAGTCAATTTATCATAAACCCATGATGGATAGTAAACTCGACTTGAATTCCCTGCGTGAGGATCCACATTTCTTCGCCTTCCAGCCATTTCCATCAGTAGCATCCCGAAACTGTAAACATCTGATTTGAAAGAGATTTTTCCAAAGCTTCGAGATACAACTCCGGAGCAATGTAGCCTATTGTCCCCCTTGCAGCACTGATGGATCCCTACTGCTTCTCCATGATTCCGAATCCATTCAAATTTGGGGTCAGGATCTCGAGGGGGATGAGAGAGAGGAGTTTATCGAGGATTGCGAAACTAATTCCACCTGCGGAGGAATACATATCAGATATCCCTTTCGCCTGAACTCGTCTCCTGCGTACTGCGGCGTTCAGGGCTTGGAGGTCTCATGCTCCGCTGCCGGTGACGCCATCATCACGCTTCCTAGTTTAGGGCTCTGCAAGATCATCAAATTCGACACTGATTTTATTAGAATCAAGGTAGAAGGCGATGAATGGGCTCAGTGTCCAATGCAAAAGCTCACCTCCACCAATGTCACCGCCTTACTTTACCAACTGGAATCCTACTACCACTACCAAAACGACGACTACGACAACTATAAGTTGATGAACTGCTCGAGTGAAATAGCAACAGATGATCAGTATTGGATCACCGGACCTATTCCGTGCCTTGGCAATTATGGGAGTCAAAGGCAGTGGGTTTGTAGGTTAATAGAAATCAAAAGTGCACATTTTATTCAGTAATTGTATCTGATATATATACAACCACATAGAGAGATTCAAGGACCTATATTTGGCTATACATGATATGGGGCATGATTACAGCTAATCTATTATGGGAACGAATATTTACAGCTGTAGTATCTACCATAATTTATATCTACCATAAACAGAATGACACACGCTAACACTCCCCCTCAAGTTGGTGCAAAGATATCTGCAACACCCAACTTGTCAAGTGAGTCACTGAATTGTTTATAGGACACTGCTTTGGTGAGCACATCTGCTAGTTGGTCTTCTGACTTGACGAATGGAAACCTTATGATTCCCTCTTCGAGATTCTGCTTTATGAAGTGCCTATCTACCTCAACATGTTTTGTGCGATCATGTTGAACTGGATTGCGAGCAATATCAATTGCAGCTTTGTTGTCACAAAATAAACTCATCTCAGAGGCAGGATCAAAGCCAATCTCCATTAATAACTTACGTAGCCACAGAAGTTCACAAAGTCCTTTAGCCATCCCTCTGAACTCAGCTTCAGCACTAGACAACGCTACCACCTTTTGCTTCTTGCTCCTCCAAGTCACTAGGTTTCCACCTACAAAAGTAAAGTATCCTGAGGTTGATTTTCGATCCAGAACATTGCCTGCCCAATCAGCGTCCGTGTAGCCTTCAACATTCAAGTGACCATTCTTTGTGAATATTAAGCCTTTCCCTGGGGAGCCTTTTAGATAGTGAAGAATCCGAAGTGTTGCATCCATATGGCTCTGCTTTGGACAATGCATAAATTGACTCACCACACTTACCGCGTATGCAATATCAGGACGAGTGTGAGACAAATAAATCAACTTCCCTACTAGCCTTTGGTACCTTCCCTTATTTACTGGAGCTTCATCTGAAGCTAACCCAAGTTTATGACCTTGAGATATTGGAGTATCTACCGGCTTGCACTCCAACAACCCTGTTTCTGCTAGCAAATCCAACACATATTTCCGCTGGGACAAAAATATACCTCTTTTTGACCTTGCAACCTCAATCCCTAGGAAATATTTTAGACCTCCAAGATCTTTTATTTCGAACTCACTCGATAGTTGTTTTTTTAGGTCGGAGATCTCATTCACGTCATTACCTGTGATAATCATGTCATCAACATAGACGAGCAAAGCAGTCACCTTCTTTTCTCGGCGCTTTAGAAAGAGTGTGTGGTCTGAGTTGCTTTGATAATATCCATACTTTTTCATGGCCGAGCTAAATCTCCCGAACCAGGCACGTGGCGACTGTTTTAATCCGTACAGAGCTTTTTCCAATTTACAGACCATTCTTTCCCCAGAGGAAACTGCATAGCCAGGTGGAATTTCCATATAAACTTCTTCTTCAAGATCGCCATGGAGAAAGGCGTTCTTCACATCAAACTGGTGTAAGGGCCAGTCTAAATTTGCCGCCAATGATAATAATACTCTGACAGTATTCAATTTAGCAACTGGTGAGAATGTCTCCGAGTAATCCACGCCATAAGTTTGCGTAAATCCCTTAGCCACGAGCCGTGCTTTGTACCGGTCAATTGATCCATCGGCTTTGTATTTAATAGTGAACACCCACTTACATCCCACAGGTTTTTTTTGTTCCAATGGAGGAACCAACTTCCAAGTTTTGTTCTTCTGTAACGCCTCTAGCTCTTCCTGGACTGCTCGTGCCCACTTTGGATCAGTTAGGGCCTCTTCAATACTGTTTGGGATGTGATGAGAGGATAATGTTTGTGTAAATTCCTTGATGATAGTAGGTAAGCTCTGGGTGGACACATAGTTTGCAACTGGATATTTGGATCTTCTTTCATGCTCATCAGGAGAGTACCTCTTTGGCGGAATTCCTCTATTGGCTCTGCTAGGTAAATCATAACCAGAGATACCCAAGTTGTTATATTTAGAGTGAATGATAGGAGTGCTTACCTCAGGAATATTCTCAGTAGTGGGAGTTTCTTCAGGCGTTGGTTCTAGCATAAGAGAGGGGGCAGGTTGTATTTCTTCATATGGTTGGTTGGCGTCACTGGTCATGTGTTCATCAGTTTCAACGTTGATTCCTGGTGCTACTTCGGCGGGAATTTCTTGTGTTGCATCTGCACCGCCATTTTCAGTTGCTACTATTCTTTCACCTGCTAAGAACCAACTTGGCTCTTCACTTGTAATCTCCCCCTGAAGAGCAGAGTTTGGTATTGCTACTTGGAAGAAAGGCTCAGATTCCAAAAAAGTCACATCCATAGAAGTATACATGCGACGATTAATGGGATCAAAACACCGGTATCCTTTCTGATGCAATCCATAGCCCAAAAACACACATCGAATGGCACATGGATCAAGTTTTGTTCGTTGGCTTCTATGCAAATGGACGAAGGCCACACACCCAAACACACGCGGAGGAAGCATGAGGATGGAAGGCAAAGATACATGAGTAGACATAACCTGCACAGGGGTCTTAAACTCAAGAATTTTTGAAGGCATCCTGTTCATCAGGTATACTGCAGTAGCAACAGCATCATCCCAATAACGGCTCGGTACATTGGTGCCAAGAAGAAGTGCACGTGCCGTTTCTAAAATATGTCGGTTCTTCCGTTCTGCAATACCATTTTGCTGTGGAGTTTGTGGACAAGATGTTTCCTGGATAATTCCATGTTGTTGAAAATATGCTCGAAATTTATTGTTGACAAACTCTTTTCCATTATCTGACCGAAAGACCTTAATAGTAGCAGCAAATTGAGTCTGTATCATAGCGTGAAATGATTGAAAAATAGAGAAAACTTCATCTTTACTCTTCATCAGGTAGAGCCATGTCATGCGAGTACAATCATCAACAATAATCAAAAACCAACGAAATCCAGAAGAAGTGGTGATTGGTGAGGGTCCCCAAACATCAGAGTGTATCAAAGAGAAAGGAACATCAGTTTTCTTCATCTTTGGTGGATAACAAACTCTATGACTTTTTGCCAAAATACAAGTTTCACATCTTAAAGTTTCATAGCTGGAATGAGAAAATAAATCTGGAATTAAATGCCGTAAATAACCGAATGACGGATGCCCCAACCGTTGATGCCATAGCCAAACATGTTCTTCTTGGTTACTAACATTATTTGCGCGACCATAACTGAAGTCATCGATGTAATACAACCCCCCTCTCTTAGTACCACGCCCAATTATCTCCTTGCTGAGAATATCCTGGAAAAGACAGAATTTCGGATACATTAGCACAATACAATTCAATTCATCAGTGATTTGACTGACTGACATCAATTTATTTGACAAAGATGGAACTAATAAGGTGTGAGATAGAGAAAGAGAGGGTGATATTGAAACTGTGCCGGCTCCAGTAACTGGATGTGCAACTCCGTTGGCATTGGTAACATAAGTTCGTCTTGGAGGTGTGATTTTAGAAAAATCACTAGAGTCAAAAGTCATGTGATCGGTAGCCCCGGAATCAATAATCCACTCACAGGTACTTGACTTCTTAGAGATATAAAGAGCTTGTCCAGAGTTACCTCCATCGCCATCTAGAGCAGATGGGTCTTTGATAGGAATGAGAGATAGGTGGGGTTCTGCAACAGCTACAGCAACACGCCCTGTGTTTCCAACGGAATTCTCCTTCTCCTGTTTCTTCTTGGCTTGTAGCTCATGCCACCAGTCCGGATAGCCATGTAGTTTGAAGCATACATCGCGAGTGTGTCTCGTATTGCCACAATGAGAACACTTTCCCCCTTCTGGTTGGCCTTTGGATTTAACCGTGGATCCATTCCTTACTAGATGTGGCTGGTATGCTCTGATGCCTTTAGTAGCCATGACAGCACCATTAGAATTAATTTCTGATGTCAAAACACTTTTGCGGGTATCTTCTCTTCTTACAAAGGCATAGGCTTGCTCAATTGTAGGGAACGGCTTTAGCTCTAAAACATCACTTCTGATGTTATCAAACCTCTCATCTAATCCATCTAGAAATATATACACCCTTTCTTCTTGGACAATGGAATTATATTTCTGTATATCACGTGCACACTCCATCGGGTTTGGCCGGCGGAAGTCAATCTCCCGCCATAATCCTTGTAGATCATTATAATATTTCTCAAGGGATCCACCCTCTTGTCGCATTCGAGACACACGCCGCCGTAGATCATAAACCTGAGACGAGTCAGAACCATCATAGAAGGTTGTAGCAATAGAATCCCAAACCTGTTTGGCTGTGACAAATCGAATGAAGTTTCCGACCAATGATGGTTCCATGGAATTAATCAACCATCCCTTTACGATGGCATTCTCTGTTCGCCATTTCCGAAAGGATGGGTCTGTGTCCGAGGGTTGTGAAATATCTCCGTTGATATATCCCAGTTTGTCTTTGCCTGAGATATACATCTCAACTATTTGAGACCATAAGGCATAGTTGGAGTTGGTCAGCTTGATGGTTATGGGTATTGTCGTGGATTCAGTAGTATTGTTGGTGGTAATGGGTATTGTCGTAGATTTAATAATCATGGTTTGGTCGTCCATGATTTGGAGAAGAAGAAGCCTCCACAGAAAAAAACTCAAGGTCGCTCTGATACCATGTAGGTTAATAGAAATCAAAAGTGCAATTTTATTCAGTAATTGTATCTGATATATATACAACCACATAGAGAGATTCAAGGACCTATATTTGGCTATACATGATATGGGGCATGATTACAGCTAATCTATTATGGGAACGAATATTTACAGCTGTAATATCTACCATAATTTATATCTACCATAAACAGAATGACACACGCTAACATCACAATGAGGTTCAAGAATAAGTTGGGACAAGGTGGATATGGAAGTGTGTACAAAGGGGAGCTATCGAACGGTATTCCAGTAGTAGTTAAGATGCTCGAGAGTTCAAAAGGGGAGGGTCAAGAATTCATAAATGAAGTTGCAACCATTGGAAGGATTCATCATATTAACATTACTCGCTTATTGGGATTTTGCTCAGAGCATCAACTCGTGCTCTCATCTACGAGTTCATGCCAAACGAGTCCTTGGAGAAGTATATTTTCTCAAGACAAGATAAAGGAAGCAAGAAACCATTGAGCATGGAAAAATTGTTGAACATTGCAATAGGCATTGCTCGAGGCATTGAGTATTTACATCAGGGATGTGAACAACGTATTTTGCATTTTGATATTAAGCCACATAACATTCTATTGGATTATGATTTAAATCCAAAGATTTCAGACTTTGGACTAGCAAAGCTTTGCTCAAAGGAGATTAGTATCGTGACAATGACTGCTGCGAGAGGCACAATGGGATATATTGCTCCTGAGATGTATTGTAGAAATTTTGGGAATGTGTCATATAAATCTGATGTCTATAGTTTTGGTATGTTGTTACTGGAGATGATAGGAGGCCGAAAAAATCATGATCCCGAAATAGGAAGAGAGAGTGAGATTTATTATCCAGAATGGGTGTATGATCGACTAGTTGAAAGACAAGACTTGGTATTGACAATGGAGATGAAGCAAAATGATGGAGAAATATTACAAAAGCTCTCTAAGGTGGCTTTATGGTGTATTCAATGGAGTCCAACTGAAAGGCCTACCATGACTAGAGTTCTTCATATGCTTATAGGGAGCTCAGAAGAAGTGCCCATGCCTCCTAAACCATTTGTCTCCCAACACTAATCATGATTATGCTAATTAATAAATATGTCAAATATGTAAGTTCTCTCCTTTTGTGTGTAAGCTCTAAGTGACTTATAGTACACATGTAATTTGATCATGTTTAAATTCAACTGTATAATATAATCCTTCGAATGATACTGAATATATATATTCTATGTTGAAATAGAGGAGAGAATTGGACAAGAAGATAACTCTTTAATTATTTGTCTTTTCTATTCTTGTACATAAAGCATAGCATTATGTTGTATTTATACTACTTTCTTTCTTACAGGTTCTAAAATGTTCGTAATTACTACCCTCTTACAACCTCTAAAATTTTCTTGACTCTTAGTTTCTTACAAACTCTAGAATGTTTTGGAGTTCTCCACAAAGCTTAGCTTGAAGTTGTCTAATTTGTCATTCTTGAATAATCTAAAAGCTTCCTTTAAGTTAGTGTTTATAGTGAATTATTTTTCACTAGGTATATCTTAACTTAATGCTACACGTATCTTTACCACACTTGTTCATAAGTGGATTCCTCTTCTAGTTTTGTTATTCGCATAGTCACATGTTGAACTGATCATGTAGTGCACAAAGGAGATGCTTGAGAGTTATTTGTAGACTTTTAAAGCTAACAGATTGTCTTGTTGATTAAGCTGTTTGTGTTATAGCTTTTCATCGAGATGCATATGCTTCGTAGCATTTCTTTGAGGTGTTTGTCTAAATGCATAGATTCTGATTGTATGTAGCAAATATCATTGTTTTTTTTTACATACAACAAGATTAATTATGTCAATTCATTCCTTGCTCACCAATTGGAAATTGATCTGCAAGCAATCACGTTTACTTGTCAGTCAACGTTGACTTGTAGTGGGCAAGCAACGACTTTAGTCAATGTTGACTGCGTGTCGGGCCAGGCACTTCAAGCAAGCAAGGAAATCCTGGATGATAATTAAGGTGATTTTCTTACTTAATTCGTTTTTTTTTCTTTCTATTTTGTTCCCTTCTCAAAGTTTATTTTCTTGACAATGACTCCGTAAAAGTTTTATGTTAAAAAAATTAAATGGTTTATATTAAATTAATATCTATTATTTAATAAGATAATTTTTTTTCCTGGCGAATGGATAAGGAAACGTAAAGCATGTTTGACTAGGCTTGGCTTATGGAAAGCTCTTAATCAATTAAAAATTAACTTTTAGATAAGCTGTTTGGTAATTCTATTTATAAAAGCCACTAGCAATATTTAAATTTACAATGAAGAATAACACTTGATCAATTAATATTTAAAAATAAAAAGTTCAATTTTTTAAATTTTTATTCATTGAAAAATCAATTTTACAATATAAAAAATCTTTTATATCGATGCTTAAGTAGAGCAATAATAAATAGATAACTAATCATTTTAATTCTTTCATTACTTATTTCTTTTTAAATTTCTTTCTATTACTTATTTTACATCTTAGAGGACAGCAAGAGAGAATGCGAGGGCATCATGCATCGCATCAATTCTTTTTCAAGTTTTTTTTTTTTAAATCTTAAATCTCAAAATTGAGTTAGCTTTGTTGGATTAGAAAGTCGAGAGGGATGAATAACGCACTTCGTACACATTCAAAAAATATTCAAATTTAAAGTCATTACAGCGGAAATAACAAATACATCAATAAAGAAATACAATTATTTTTTATTTGGTTCGTGTGCAACCGCTTGGCTACTACACCAAGGTCTTATAGATTAAGAGCACAAAAGAAAAGTATAAAAGAAAAACAACTAACAAAGTATTAGCAAATTTTAAATCTGTTTGAGCTCGTAGCCGTTTCACGGTGTCGTTGCGCCATCGAAGCTTGAGCAAGTTGGCTTGGAAACTTGGATTTGTAGAGTAGCACTTGGACAATCGAAGAAGGAGTTGTTCTGCAGCTCTAGTCGAACCATACTTTATAGGGTTATTCAGATGCCTGAATCCACTTTCGAGCGCCTCCAACAAGGTTAATCCAATCTGATCTTATCGCTGATTTATCTATTTTCAGACACTTAGATTGCTGACGTGGTGGCTACTGAATCAAACTTCACTTTGGCTATGACTTATCCTTTTTCGAGCGCCTGAATCCCTTCTAGGTGTCTGGATGTTGGTGTGGAAAATCTGCCAACTCAGTTGCTCGTTGTGTTCTACCCCATCCAGGCACCTGAAACCCTTTACAAGCGTAGGGAACCCTTTTCAAATGCCCGGATCTACCCCAATTTTAGTTTGTGTTTTACTTTTTGTTTCCTACAACCGTGTTAGCACAAGCATAATATAATGAGTATGAACGACAGCTTACAGTTTGATCTAAACTTTCGGTCTTCTATGAAATCTTAAGTTGGACCAATGCCTACTGCTCTCTTTTTAATAGTGCATCCTCACTACTCTGGTCGAGAGAATTTATTTAATGTCAAACCATGATCCACCCGACATATTTAGACTTTTGCTCAACTGATCTTGACTTTTAGGAGTTCTACTAGATCTTCGATCCTCGATCCCATCTAGACTTTCGCCTCATGTCCTCGACCCCCACGGCTTCCTGTCTAGTATCCTCGACCCCATGACTTTCTGTCCAATGTTTTCAATCTGTCAAGTCTTCCTGTCTAATCCATCCAATCAAAACTTCCATACCTACTACAAATATAATTTTTAAAATACAATAAAATCTATAATAAACAAGTCAATAACAATTATCAAAATATTATAAATACGTACTACAATCCAATCCGGGTGACATCCATAAAACAAGTTATTTTTCATATTGCCAGTTTATCAAGCATACAATAAATACCAAGAAATAATAATATAATAAGCGTAGAAAAACATATAGTTGTTCACTCTGAAACCACAGATAACTCACTATGGAAATTGAACCTAAGCTAAGTTTTGTTTGTATCAGATGAATCCCCTCCCCTGATGAAAAGAAAGGCTTAGGTGGAATCGAAAGGCAGTCAACATCATCAACTTCTAACATCTCAATAACTCTAGTCATAGTTGGCCTATCAAACGGCCTCATTTGAATACACCACAATCCAACTATTGCCAATTTCTTCTCCAAGTTTTGTATCTCAAACTCGCTGTCAACTTCGACCTCTTGTGCAGGTTGAGTCAATTTATCATAAACCCATGATGGATAGTAAACTCGACTTGAATTCCCTGCGTGAGGATCCACATTTCTTCGCCTTCCAGCCATTTCCATTAGTAGCATTCCGAAACTATACACATCTGATTTGAAAGAGATTTTTCCAAAGCTTCTAGATATCAACTCCGGAGCAATATAGCCTATTGTTCCTCTTGCAGCACTGATTGATACTAAAGCATTTGTCTTTGGGTATAATTTTGCGAGTCCAAAGTCAGAGATCTTTCGGAGTGAAATTATGGTCTATGAGTATATTATGAGGCTTGATGTCAAAGTGTAGAATCTGCATATCACATCCTTGATGTAAGTAATCGATGCCCCGTGCAATTCCAATTGCTATTTGAATGAGTTTTTCAGAGGTAAAAGAGTGACCATTGGTTCCATTGGGAGCAAAAATGTACTTATCAAGTGAGCCATTAGGCATGTACTCATAAACCAAAGCTCTCTTTGATCCGTCTGAACAATATCCAACTAGCCGCACCACATTCACATGATGAATCCTACCTAATGTGGAAACTTCATTGATGAAGTCATCGCCATTGCATTTGGAGTTGCTCAACATCTTAACTGCAACAAAACGACCCCCTAGAAGTTCCCCTTTGAAGACTGAGCCAAAGCCTCCTTGGCCGAGCTTCTCTCTAAAGTGCCTTGTGATGGCTATGAGTTCAGAGTAGGCATATCTCGTCGGCATCAGCGTTTCCTGGCGCCGAAGAAACTTCTCTATAAGGTCAACTGAGACTCGCCTGTTCCATAGTTTGTAACCAAGCAAGAACCAAACTATCATAGGTGCTATGACAATTCGGCCGAGTATAAAGAAAACTGCATAAAGAAAAACTAAGTGTTGTTACTTTCAAATACAAGGATTGGATTGGATTGGATTATAGGGAGGGCTAACAAGAGGAAGATCCATGTACCTGCTAAGAGCTGCACAATCTGGATGAATACCACCACTGCAATTGTGATTTGAGTAATGAAAGCCCTTTGGTAGTGGTCTCCTATGCAAAATGCAAAGTGTATCTCACTATAGGGGAGGAAGTAAACTTGGGAGAGCATGTGCTTGCCTCTTAGTAGATCAAAGAACAAGCTGCATGAGATTAATTGAATAAAGCAGTCAGATAGCTGTATGCAATTTGAACACTATTCAGTAAAGGGAAAAAAGGGAAAAAGAAGAGCAAAGTGTGGATGAATGGCTTTATCAGTCACTGGTTGATTAGCAACTTTTCTATGGAAAGAACAGCACGAGAACAAGGCATTCAATTACCTTTTGGATTCAATCGCACATTGGTGGATTATGCTTTTCCAATCATTCGACGCTTCATAGAATCCCAAATCAAAACCCTTCTGTAGAATGCGGAATGCATCCCTCGTTGAGGACTCGTCATCTTTCGCTGGAATCATCGACAGAAAACGACATGATGGATAAAGGTATGACAATCTATTTCCGCCATCTGCAATGAAGACATAGACAAAAGTGTTGTTGTTGCTCAAGCAAGGAACAGGTCGATACGAAATCTGGCCCTCGATTCTTCTCGTGCAGTTCATGAAACTTGCCCAAACATTTCCCGCGGGAGAAAATATGTCGGAGCTGAAATAATCATCCGAGGGCGTCAAAGATTGGGAAGGGAGGCCACAGCTTCCACCTGCGAAATTCGGATCCACCAAGCTGATGCTGTTGTATCCGTACGACCTCTGTGACTAATCTGAGTGATCAAGTAGTGGGTGGAGCCGATGGAGATGGTGGATTTGTTGCCCTCGCAGGTGAGCTCGTACCTCCGATCCCCGCACTGAGGTGGATCAGTTGTTCGACGAAATGGGTGGCTGATATTGTGCAGCAGACCACAAGAGAAGGGAGGACAAGCTTCTTGGCTACGCTGCTGCTGCCCCGTAGCTGTAACAGCAACGTGGGACAGAAGGAGGAAGAGCAGCGGCAGAAGCAAAGCGGAGAAGCTGCGCCATGATGCTTTGCCTGGCCATGGCCATGCAAAGGGAGAGAGAGCTGTTCTTGGCAGATATCTCCTTCATCTTTCGTAAGGGAAACTACAACAAGTCAACAATTGGAAATTGACTTGTAGTCGATCTAAGCCAGCTGTTTGGTAGTTCTATTTTCATTTTATATTTACAATTAAAAAAAGTAAGATTTTATTTTTATTCATTAAAAAATATTTTTTACAAGCTTTACTTAATATACAATTTACAAAAAAACTAATTCATAAATATATATATATATATATATATATATATATATATATAAAGTTCTATAAATAATAGAGAGCTGTGCTTATTTAACCTCAATTGAGATTACTCATGTTGTCTTTGGGACATAGCAGAGTTGCAGAAGAGGATAAGAGTTTGAATCCTGGAAGTCAAACAATACCCTCTTACGTCGTGACCAACTACAGTTTCCTGATTTACTTCCTCACAAATGGTCGTGGGACCGATCATGTGGAGATGCCTCAAGGTGTTTGACAAATTCTACCTTTGAGATTACTCCGTAGCTGAGCAGTCTGGGCCAGGAGGAGGAAGAGTAGCGGCATAAGCAGAGCGGAGAAGCTGCGCCATGATGCTTCGAAGGCCATGGCCATGGAAAGGGGCTCTTCTTAGCAGATACATTGTTGATCTATCTCAATGGAAACTACAATAATTGGCAGTTGATTTGACGCGCAACGTTGAGTTTGTCGACGTTGGCAGCTGAGGGAGGACAGAATTCTCTTGTCATCGAGGTAGGTAAGAGAAAAACGCAGATAACACAACATTTTTTTTCTTCCTTTTTAATCTCACCAACAAGAAACCACTTCTTCAAACAGTATGATTTTTCGGTTGTTGCTGGCCTTGCAGCTCAGCAGCAACCGCCGGAGCTAGCCGAGGCCATCGGGAGAGAGGAGAAAGGTTCTCCTCCCTGCCCCTGTTCTAAGGTGCTGCTCTCTTTCAACTGTATCAAATGCTATTTCTTTTCAACCATCTTTTGGCAGATTGTCCTCTTCCTGCAAAAGTAACCACCGAGCGAGAACCATGAGATCAGTGCAATTTGTAAAGGAAGACAGAGTTCTCTGCTTTATTCAGAATAAATAATGGAAGGAAGAAGACATTTGAACGCCTGTTCAGTAAAATTAAGGCAACGAATCAACAGTTTTATCGAATGTCTACTTTAATTACTGAAGATTTGATTCCTCGTGCATCACAGCTTTGTCGATCGAATGTCTAATTTAATTACCGCATCGGCGAATTTTTTTTTTTTTTTGGTGCAGAATTAAAAATAGAAAAAAAAATATGGGGTGAGAGAGGCTCGAACTCTCGACCTCAGGATTTCTCAGAAGCTATGAGACCTACGCGCTAGCCAACTGCGCCACCACCCCATGCTGCCTTTTGGATTACTATATTATAGGAGAAATTATATTACTGAATTTTTAGGATCTTGTAAAACTATAGTAAAAAACTAAATTATGGGGTGAGAGAGGCTCTAGAACTCTCGACCTCAGGATTTCTCAGAAGCTATGAGACCTACGCGCTAGCCAACTGCGCCACCACCCCATGGTACTTTTAAAGTACTATTTTTTAAAAGAATTAAATTACTTAATTTTTATGATCTAAAAGAATTAAATTACTAAAATTGGATCTTAGGTTGCTTTTGTTTTTACTAATACGGTTCCAAATTTCAACTATTTATTTATTTTGAAAACTTCAAACATTTTGATACGAAAACCTACACATTATTTATTTATTTATTTATTTGAGAAGTGCAGATATTACATTTTCCTAGAAAGTTACAGGTACTTTCCGCCGGACGTCCGATAAGTTTGGTCCGCTCCCACCGGGCGGTGGTGGTGGTGGTGGTGGTGACGGTGTCCCGTGCCGGCAAGGGGCACGCCGGCGATGCCGTGTTTTGCAGCGGCCTCCTCCCGGTGCTCCGCCTTCTCCTCGTGGTACTCCGCCTCGGCCTCCTTCTCCCTCGCCTTGGCCCGTTCCTTCGCGGCCGCGCGCTCCTCCGGCGTCCGGGCCGCGGCGGCCTCTGCCGTCCCCTCCGCCTTCCCGGCGAACTCCTTCACCTTCTCCTTCGCTTTGCTTGCCGCATCCTTCGTCTTCTCCGCCGCCGATTGCATCCCGTTGCTACTGCTAATATTTAATTGGTAGACTAGATACGTCGATGGATTCGAAGACGGCTTGGGGGAGTGAGCGATTTATATAAGAATCTAAAGCGTGCTACGTGTCATGCATGCATAAGTAGTGGCAGGTGGATAAGGTGACAGAATCTAAAGCGTGCTACGTGTCATGCATGCAGAAGTAGTTGGCACGTAAAGCGTCCACGTCAGTGATGTTAATGATTAGTGATACGTGTCAACCGTAATAGGCAAACTCTGTGAGCAGTGCAATTTGAAATTTTATTTTAACCCATAACTTTTAACAACATATTCTTAAATAAATGGTTTTTCTTTTTTCCCCTTTCAAGCTTCTTTTGTTTTCTTTCAGGGACCGAAATCTCAAGAGTTAGACCTTGTGAACAACTAAGTTTTCTTTTACCCCCTCAAAGTTTCTTATTTTTTCTTACAGGGACATAAAAGGCCTCTGGGAGGAAGGTAGAAGGAAACAAACAAGGAGGCAACAGCTTCGACATTGAGATTTTGAGCAATTAATGTTTACAGAAAACTTCACTGAAGTTTAATGTTTGCAAAGAAAGATACATAACGACTAGCAAACACATTCAGCAACCATTTCCTAAACTTCAAAGCAACTACAAGAGTCAGCAAAAAGAAAACACAAGAAAGATTAGAAAGACAAGGATACTCGATTCTATCCAAGCAACTTTTATAATAAACAACTTAATCGATCCATCTAGTAACGCCATCTTCATTAACAGTTGCAAGGATCTCTATGCTTACTTCCAGGACAACCTACACATGATGAAACAAACAAAATGTCATCAAAATCACGGAAGAGTAACGAATAGCGGATGTAAATTGAGGATGATCAGAATGAGCACAAATCCAGAATTATGATTATATAAAGCATCAAGATTCTGCAGAAAAGTAATGCTTGATGAACAAAGTTTGAAACTGGTTGTTATGAATTCCACGAATTAGTTTGTGGTTTGTAATATCGAGTATCAAATAGACGCTGTTAATAGGATGGCCTGTGTCCCGTATGGATAATGCAAATAGGTGCATACCGATGGTTTTTTGCAGTTGACTAGTTTACATTGTTCCAAGGTAGAACCATGCAGAGTCCAAGCCTCCCACACATCGAAATTATGACTTGCAAATACAAACTCCATTCTCCTATTGATCTGGTGCCATGCAAAACATGAAGTTATATGGAAGTTGTGTATTTGTAGCCAAAGCAAACGCTCATTGGCCGAATAAATCGGTAAATTGTTTAAACATTAATTGAAAGTTTCCAGACATTAAATGCAATTACTGACCTGTAAGAGTTTTCCACCAGAAGATAAAGACCGCAACCCGATTATGCCCTAGAGATGGTAAGTGCTAATAAGAGAGATGAAGTGGCATTTCATTCAACAACACTAAAAACTATTTTGTATATAAATACCTTGCTTCTAAAGCAAACAAGGAATTCTGCAGCCGGATCCCTCTTTGATATGTTTGACATTGTATCAAGGAACCAGCCGCCTCTTGGATTTCTTTGTCTAGAGACATGATATCCTTGACAATCTCTTGCACGTAGGGCTATGATGAAACCATCTTTCAGCAGTTGAACAGAATTTTCTTTAACTTCTGCATTTACTGCCACCTGTTTTGGTGACGAGTCTAGTGTATGTTCAGAGGTGCACATTAGTTTATTTCTAGGATCCTCAGGAGAAGTTAACCTAGAACCAGAACCTAACACTTTCTCCCTTCCACTTGTTGCAGTATCATCATCTTGATCTGATGTATAACTAGTATCACTCTCTCCTGCTGAAAAATCATCTGGCTCCTGGTGGGATCTTCGGCGAGCAGGTCTCTTCTTACCCTTTTTACCTGTTGCACTATGCCTGCCTTCAGTTATAGAGCCTACATTTTCGGAAATAGCTGAAACATGAGAATTGTTAAATTCATGGTTATCCTTCTTGTAGATGTATTCTGAAGTCAAGTGGCTCTCATTTATCTGCTGTTCAAGACCATGAACCTGCTGAGTTTGAGTTTCTTTTACTTCCTTCTTTGTCTGCTCATCTTCACATACAATTCCACTTATCATTTCATCTTCATCAGATATAGCATAATCAGGTACAATTCCATCAAGGAAAAATGACTGCAATATGGTGATTGCTTTTTCCCTTATTTCCATCCATACTTCCTCACTATAATCTGCACTGCGAGGAAGAATTAGCACATTTGGCATCTCCCTTACCTGAAAATGGATTAAAACAAAACTTCAGAGCAGGAGAAAAATGAGTTGTAGCAATGTGTCATATTTTCATTTTATAATATGTAATGTAAGCAAATAGGAAAGAAGATATAAGAAAGACAAAATTCAGAAGGATAGCCCAAAACTTCAAAAAAGCATATGTGAGTATCTGCATTACCTGCATCTTCTCCTGACAAGTACAAAGCAAAATAAGCTAGAGTCGTACCTTGTTCAACATGTATATGTGGCACTCCATAACAATAATACATCTGGAATTGGCTAAGTTGAGCACACAATATAGTAAAAGATGCAATTAAATGAACGTAATTTTTGTGCATGTTTTTAATAAAAAGTCCAGTCTTATGCATCAGCATATGAGAACATGCTCAAAGAACTCACTTCTGGTCGCAAACATAAAACACAAATAGTAAACTCTTAGGTATATTGATGCATTAAGTACCTATTATGAGAACTATTAATCTTGTGTTCCTTATCTTTACACTTATGGCTCACATATGTTACACCATTGATGCATTAGATCTTATGCAGTTGTACTCTTACCCATGCTTCCATCCATTGTGGCCCCTCAGCACCGTCTAATGCACAACCAGCTATGGTACCATTAATCAATAGTTGTTTCAGTGCACGATCATCTATCAATTGACTGCTACCTGTATTCACTATAAAAGCACCTGTGGAAAAACAGATACTTAACTATTTTAGATTGTGATTAAATTAGGCAGACAACCAGAACTGAAAGAAACATATAGTCCTCCAAATAGTCAAATTATATCAAACAGTTTACCAGGCTTTATATGTTGCAGGCATTCTGCATCAAGAATATGCATGGTAGCATCTGAGAGTGAACAGTGAAGTGAAACAAGATCACTTGCTGCCAGTAAATCATTTAGGGTGTCCATTCTTCGAGCAGCAGAAGGAAATGCAATAGCAGACCGTCCTGATTTATCTTTCACCTTCACAGATGTTCAAAAACAGAATAAAAGTCACGAAATTTTAAACAATTGAATGGTAAGATAATTAATACACGCATAACAGTCTTATTTTCATCGCATCAAGCTAGAGAAAACTACCAAGGGCTTCCTTGGATTCTGTAATCATGAAAATGAAATTCTATTTCACTTCTACAGATCAAATCCATAACTCAAAGGACCATTCAACTTATTATTTGTTAAGATATAAACACGAAAACCTAAACCCTCTAGCACACTGACTAGAGTTTATTATGATCAGATTGTGTGTCAAAATTTCATTTGAGGATATCACAGAGAAATTAGCATGGAGCTCTCAGAATATGCAGCACTAAAATCTGACAATGGATGTGAGTAATTATCACATAATAAACCACACTACCTTAGCTAGTCATTCATATCAAATGTTGCATGTCTAGTGGATATAGATTGGCCAAAATATTGACCGGTAGAAGGGAAACTCAACGACGAGTTGCCTACTATTTTGAGTGCAGGAACAGGGATTTTGCTTAACAAGTAGCAATGTTCAATCGGATTTATTGAACAAGGAAAAAATCAAACTTAAACAGTAAAGGAATGTTCATATTAGCAACTTGTAAAGGCCCATTTCTCAGAAAACAGATAGGTCAAAAGTACATTGTGAAACAGAACACAATATGAGAGACAACAACAAGAAGGTTCCTAATAGGTCAATACCTCGTGGTGGACATCGAAGTAGAGCACGCTCATCTTAAAGGCCAGGCTCCTGGTGGCCAGGCAACTTGCAGAGGCCGACCTGCCAACGATCCCAAGAACAAGGCCACGGCACCTTCGCATTCCCCGGCACAGCGGCGGGATCGATCCGAACCAACCGGCCGACGCGGAGGACGGGCGGGAGAGGAGGTGGGTCCGGCGGAGGAGGCTGAGAAACAGGGCCATGACGGTGTCAGCCACCTCCTCGGCTCGGCTGCAGTCGACGTGGACGAGGCGGAGCCCTAGATCAGCGGCGAGGGCGGAGTCGATGACGCGGTCGGCGGAGCCGAGGCAGAGGACGAGCTGCCAAGGGCGGAGGCGGCGCTGTGCGGGGCCGGGTAAGAGGGAGAGCGAGTGCAGGATAACAGCTGCGGCCGACTCGATGCGCCCGTCGGCGAGCGCCGCGCTGCCGACGTGCTCGACGGTGGCGACCCCAGCGAGGGCCTCCTGCTCCAGTGAGGTGTCCTCGAGGCAGTTGAGAGCCACCACCAGAGGGGCCTCCGCCGCCATGAGATCCAACGGTGGAAACCCCGCGCTTCCTTTACGCATCTCTTCCTCCTCCTTTGAGGCTTTGACCCCTCTCTCCCTCCACTCCGCCCGATGCCTAAATCTTTTCTGGTCCACTCGGTCTCGTTGTATAATTTAGAGAATTTCGAGGTCGTTTTAGAAAAAGTTTCCTCATTTCTTTTCCACCCTCGTCTCTGCAACGGATTTCTGCTTGCTTCCTCACATCAACTGAGCTTGTTCCAAACACAGAAATGGATCCCAAGGACAAATTTCATGGTTGTGTCACGTCGAAACTGCAACGCAAGGCATGCAAGTCGCATGCACCAGTCGCCATGCGAACTAATATTAGAACACAAGCATTGCAATCAACACAGCAGAAGGCATACCTCATGGCTTCACCATTTGTTGCATTGTTCCTGCCTCTTCTTCTTCTTCTTGTGCTGCATCGTCTTCCGTTGTTTGCACTTGGCCTTCGTCCTCCGGCAGTTCGCTACCCCACCTTCGTCCTCGGCGACTCCCTCGTCGACGTTGGGAACAACAACTATCTCTTCACCATCTCCAAAGCTAACTCACCTCCTTACGGCATTGATTTCGCGCCTTCTGGCGGCCAACCTACAGGAAGATTCACTAATGGCAGAACCACAAGTGATCTCATAGGTATATATATACACATGTCTCTTATATACTGCAGGAAACAAACAAGAACAAAATTTGGAAAGACAGTGAGGCAAAAGCAGTGACAGAAAGAAAATTAAATTTTCCTTGGTCCATTTACATTTTTCCTTTTCATTAAACATTGTTTTCACTGCTTATTAAGAAGATTTTCCCTAGATAGACATATTCACTTTTTCATTCATGGCAACAAAGAGAATTTGCTTTTTTACCAACATAACAATCCATCTTCTTTACCAGATTGGGATCAACCTTTGAACCTCTACTTTCCCATCATCCTGTAAGGCCATTCAAGTGAACATACAGCAAAAAAAAAAATAAAAGAATTCTATCTGATTATCTAAATAACAATCTCATCTGTTTGATAGTAACTTTCAAAATTGACTCGATGACTGAAGCTTTACCAGAGATCAATTACTTTATTAAGTTTTCTATATTTAATGCATTGACTGTACTAGTTGAAGCTTTGGGGAAGAATTCTTTCCCTCCACCCTACTTAGCCGGCAATGACAGTAGCATTGCAGTTCAGAATGGCATCAACTATGCTTCAGGTGCTTCTGGGATATTGGACGAGACAGGATCTTTGTTTGTATGTGACAAACTCACAAATGTTTCTTCTAATGGGTGTTAATCTTTGGATTTGATGTCAACTTTGTCCATCTGCTTCTACTCAAACTATGCTCAGGTTGAGAGAATACCATTGAGCATGCAGGTGAAATATTTTGAGGAAACCAGAGATTACATGGTGAGAACTCTGGGAAAGAATGCTACTGAGTTCCTAAAGACCGCCGTCTTCCAAATAATAACAGGGTCTAATGACATCTTGAACTACTTCGAGCCCTCCGTATATCTCTTTGGAGGTAAGAAGCTCGCCCCAACAGCTCTTCAGGACATAATGGTCTCCAACATAACTCTGAATCTAAAGGTGAGAACAAATAGTACCTACTAGCAATGAAAGGTTACTGTGTTATAGAATTACTTGACACATTTATAGCTTCTTTTTTGATAAAGTGAACCAGGATTATAACCTAGTACATTCTCGTAAACAAGTTGAAATAGCTCAAATTCAAATTACAGATGATCTGAATTGCATAAGAAGAATCAGTGATTGGAGTTTATTTTATTTTTTTAAAAAATAATTATGCTATACTAAGAATCTAACTTGAATTATTCTATCATCTGAGTTAGGTAGCACTGATTGGTGTAATGAAGATATAACCAAAGAATGAATCATCAAAATAAAGGAGAAAATAATTTAAACTATTCATGATTAATCCTTTGACAGCATGTTAAAGTTTGAATGAACTGTGATATGTCAAAAAGCAAAGTTAAGACAATCTAGCAAATCAGAGTTAGCATAACTGTTCTATCATGGAAATTTTGATCAATTTATTAATTACTGCAAATTTGAACAGAGATTGCATGAGCTCGGAGCAAGAAAGTTTATAGTCGTTGGGGTAGGACCTATCGGATGCATACCGTATCTTCGAGTAATGAAGTTGGTGAAAAAAGGGGAGTGCTTATCAGCTGCAAACACAGTAATCCAAGGTTACAACATGAAGTTGATCAGGGCAATCAACAAGCTAAATGAAGATCTGGGTCCCGAATCTACGTTCGTTTATGCAAATATCTACGACATTTTCCTAGATATCATTCAAAGCTATCACAAATACGGTAAGTGTTTCATTTTGTCAACTTTCCAGCACACATTATTTCCACAAAGAAAAAAGAAATAGGAAAAATCAGTGGCATTGACTTAACAAATGCTTATATTACCAGGATTTGAAAATGCATATGATCCTTGTTGTGGCCTAAGCTTTCCTCCTCTCTGCTTCGGAGGTCGTGATGGCAACTCCAGCACCATCCTCTGCAAAGATAGAAACAAGTATGTGTTTTGGGATGCATATCACCCAACTGAAGCCGCTAACATTATCATGGCAAAGAAACTAATTGCTGGCGATGCAAATGCAAATTCCTTCAACCTACGAAGGTTGTATACTGGTTTATTGTGATGGAAAAGGCAACATGAGAAATCTTCCAGAGGTTTTAGACATGATTATAAACTTGTAATATCTGCAGCAGTATACTTAGCTTAAAAATAAAACATTTTGCTATGACTCCTTTGATGAACAATAAACATCGTAGTCAATCAGGACCAAAACAAAATAGCCACTGAACTAGTTCAACGAAAAAAAAAAGTGCAAACAATGAAGTAGACAAGATGCTTCAACTGAAAGAACACACAAAGATCAGGCGTCAGCATTATACAGTCGAACCCTCGGTTAGCGTTGCGGCGCTATGCCAACGACGGCTGAAGAAAAGTAGGATTTGGGCGCTAGGGTTGGCTTCGCTAGCCGTGCATTTCCCATAGGATGAAGAGGGAGGCAAAGAAAAAGGTAGAGGATGAGAAAGGGAAAGAAGGATGTGGAACCTGCGGCCGCGGACGGGCGTTTTTTGGAAGGGCTGGTCGGAGAGAACTTACGAGCCACCTCTCGGATCTCGTCCTCCGGCGTGGGGGCTCCGCCTTATTGGCGACGTCGCCGGCGTATTCACGGTCATCGCTTGTCCCTTCGAACCGGGCCCAATGCTGAACCGGGTGGCATATGCCGGCTCAGTTTGGGTCAATTTGGCATGCGCAAACAAAATCAAAAGCTCATTTGTATATATTACTTTATGAAAAAAAAAAGTGCAAAGGATGCTGAGCATTGGATTGTCCGTCGTATGCGTTTTTTGATTTATCCTGGTGGTCGATGGGAAATTTTCATAGGACCGGACCAGTCACATCTAGGGATTGAGTCCTAAGAGACTGACTGGGATTTATCATTTTTTATGTAAAAAAGTGAAAATTCCTGTAAATGAAGAGCGCAATGCTAGTCATCTGGGCTGGTCGCTATGTGTACTTTTCGATTTACCTTGATGGCCAGTAGAAAACTTCTGTAGGATCGGATCGATCATCCCCCAATGGGATTAACTAGGATTTATCATTTTTTATGTAAAAAAAAATATGAATTTGTTATAATTTAAAACTATTTATAAAATTCAAGTTGAGGATCACACCTAACAGGCTAACATTCAACTTCAGAAGAAAGCAGTTGATGCAGTTAAGAACTAAAACGAGAGTTCCAGAATTGGTACAGTTGAACAAGAACATCTTGATCAAGGAACAGTTCAACAAATCCAGTCCTAGATAATATATACCTGCTTCTGCCCATGGCACCAAGCAACACAGAGAATCACAACACCTGCAACAATGGAGAAGAACGAGTGCTCCGAGTCCTGTGTTCCGCGAAGAGAGAAGCAGCAGATTTCTGTTCCTTTTCTCTGGGAAGAGAAGCCAGGCAGACTGAAGAAAGACTGGAGCATTGAGACAGCCCCTATGGCCATGGCCTTGCTTCCATCCCCTGCAAAGCTTGTGGTTTCTGTGCCATTACTCCAACCAGATCACTACATGAACCCTTTTGTCGATGAGAAGAACAAAAACCCCTATCTGAATCCGTTCGAAGTGGAGGAAGGCGAAGCTGTTGCATCAGACCTTGAGGCCTTCACTTTTGGGCTAAGTGATGAAGTCCCTGGCATGGAAGCGACTCGATCTTTCGACATCAGGGCAGCTGCTTGGGAAAGTTTCAGTGAGGATGGCTCCTACTGGAATGAATACTTTCACACTGCATCAGAAACAGATGATCATAGCAGTTCAAGCGGCACAGAAGCAGAGATTGGCAAAGACACTTCTACTGTCAAGTACCTATTCCCAGTTTCTTTACCTGATACTAGCTTTCTCAACAACCATGGCAAAGATCATACTCCATCTTCAGAGACTGCCTGCCTTGAACCATTTCAGTTAAACAAATTCGACCACGAACACACTGCCAATGCAAAAACCTTTACCCTGGGGGAACTCATGATGCTATGTCGCAAATCAAGTTATAGAAGGAAACAAACTGATGTTAGAATGGTAACCTACTTTGCTTTAGCATTTTAGCCACATAAATATAGTGCTTTCAACTAGAAAATATTTCAAGAGCTAGAAAATAGATTGTATTCAAACACAATCTTTACTTCCACATAAAGGTTTGTATAGATTACAAAACTGAAAACTCTCATGGTTCTCCATTCTAAACCAGTTTATTCATTACAGGAACACTCGAAGAGCATGCTCATATGCTTCCCTTTCTTCCGCAATAGCAACAAAACAAGGGCATATATCAGAAGCTGGTAGGTAAAAAATTCATCATATCACCCAGCAGCAATCTTCACAAGATCAGTAGTGTTCCTAATATAAACCACATATATGGCAAGATACATTGAAGGATTGAACAGTACCTACACGAACAAAATTGGCGGTGGCTGCTGGAAAGGGTGTCAAGTAGACTTGCTTTTGGATTTCCCTTGCATCGAAAACATTTATGTATGTTGAAGCCTTGTACTTATCCAACACAGAAACTTATTAGCTTTCAGCTTCAATAAACTTATTGCCTATGGATTACTCCCTTTAAGCGTTCCATAAGTAGAGGGACATCATTTCGAGTCAATGTTGTGAAACATAAACGAAACCATCCAGGTTCAATGCAATGACATGTAGTTCCAGATGTTATGTGGATCTTAGCCGAATCAAGCATAACCTTCCAAAGTTCAAACTCTCCTTTCTCGCTATATGATTTCATGAACTTGCTCATATCCATCCAACAGTAAAAACCACCAGTGCTTTTGACACACTGAACTCCTAACTCCATTAGGCTGCTGACCAACAATGCATACATTATTCGAAGTCTCTCTCTGTTCATCTTAAGGTAGTCTGCAATGAACTTGACATCTGTGAGCATTGAGATAAGTAAGTGTTGGATTGGAGCAGAAATGGAGGAGAACCTAGATAATCTGGAGGCTGCTGCAAGTACGCATTCGTTGAAGGAGTATACAATACCAACCCTGAAGCCTGGAATAGAGAAAACTTTAGATAAGGAATAAACAATATGAACCCTGGTTCTATCAACACCATCTGTGTTTAAAACCTCTGCCATGCTCACAAACTCCTCATTTCCGTGAATTGAGCCAGCAAAAGTTTCATCAGCTATGACATGTATGTTCTTCTCAGTAGCAAAATCAATAATGTCAAGCAGTGTTTCTGTACGAAGCAAGTTGCCCACTGGGTTTGAGGGGTTTGAGAAAAGAATTCCACACACTTTTACACTTCGATTTTTTGCCTGAGTGTATGCTCTTTCAAGTGAGGCAACGCTTATGTTAAAGTTATCAGTGCTTCGACATGGGACGGGTATCAACTCTATGCCAGCTCGCCACCTTATATTTCTATCATACCTGCAGTTAGAAATGTTACATTGTGAATATGATGTCTCAATTGTAGAAGGAAGTTCGCAATCCCACAGGATCAATTTTACCCTGGATGATATGGTGAAGGAACAAGAAATGCATTTCCAGTATCTGCTAGGCAAAAGCTGAGAATCTCAATTGCTGGAGTTGCACCTGATGTCAATACTATGCATGACGGATCAAACGAGACTGACCCTTGCATCACTTGCCCCATGAGTCCAGCAATGGCCTGCTGGAAAAAATATTTCAGAGTAGAAAAGAAAAAATCAAATCACAAAGAGTATGCTACTTGTGCTAGATCAACTAAGAAAAAGACAAGTGAAACATAAGCAATTTCAGTAAACAGGAAGCACTATAAAGAATGTCATCATCATACATCATTTCTTTAAGCAAAAACATTATCAGATCATATGCAAACAGTTTTTTGATGTTCCCTCTTCATCATAGTGCAAACAAATACATCCCTAATAAAGCATAAAAACAATAAATTACTTATGCCAATTAGGAATTTAAATTTCTAAAATTTTAGACAAAAAGATTACACTCGCAGATTTTTCTTCTGCAGGAGCATAGGTTAATTAAGGTAGTTTTCTCCTTTTATGTATAAGATTATTACTTCCCTACAATATTGTCTTCAAAAGGGACTCCAATCTCCCATCTTGATCATCTACTTCATAATAATATTTTCTTAAAAGTTTGATTCTTTTGTTGCATCACACTATTCACTACTAGTAGCCTAGCAATATACTTAGGCTCATATTTTAGGGCTGTTCTGGATACATGAATGGCTGACAAAGGTATAATAAAGAGACACAAGATCTACAAGCATTATAAGTCACATCCACTAATTATAATTTAACATGTTTTGAGGAATGGAAAGAAGGTATTTACAAAGAAAGCTTAGAAGCATAAATCTGATTAATGTAAGTTACTGGAGTACAAACAAAAATTAGAAATTATCTTCCATGTGAAAGAAAAGACATTTAGATGCTTCTAAAGAATCAGTATTGATGATGCATTAGAAATCTACTTGTAAGGGAGTAAAGAAGCACCAAAGGGCCATAGCATTTTGGGTTGATTGAGATTTTGCTAAGATTGTTACATGACATTGGTACTCCACCTTTGGTCATGTTGGGATTGAAGGAGTGCAAAGAAGTAAAGGGACATCTCCTGCCTTTAGTTAAGGGAGGCACTTTTGTATATACTTTATACAAAGGATTTCCTTGGCATTTTGTGTTGGATTGAACTTCTCCTTGAATCTCTATAATTAGTTTTGTCACCATGCTACATATCAACCTTCTCTAATCTTGGTTACTTTGACAAACTAGTCGTGGCTTCTTCAATCAAAACCTAGCGATGTATGATTTTAGATATTATGTCCTTAATACAGCCAACAAAGGCAAAAGGAGAAAAGGATTGATGGGTGCCCAGAGAACAGTTGGCTACAATAAATATATCACTTGCCCATCGATTAGTAACAAACATGATACTCTGGAAATGAAACTGCAAGAGAGAAAATAAGAAATGCCACAGATAACAACTGCTTCAATTGAAGCAATGTTTACGCACGAAGAAAATCAAAAGTGTTATAGAGCATAACTTCAGAACTAGCTTCTAAGACAATGTAAAGACACAATTAGGAGGCACTTTAAATCACAAAGAAAAAACAGCGAGAAAATTCGAGTAAAGTTCTCCTAAAATGCCTTAAACATGTTAACAATAGACAATAGTATAAGACTGATCATTTGCTCACCGTCTTGAATTCCAAAGACCCATCAAAGGGCTGGTAGGTAGCTAATCCCTTAATGTTCAATGCGCCGCCCTGCCGTTGGTGAAGCATCGTATCCTTCCAATTTTTGGAAAGCCAGTCGTCAATCAAATCCAACGACAACTGTATTGAACGAGCGGAAAGATGTAAAGAAAAAGAATTCTTTGAAGACCAAAGAACCCTAAAAAACTAATTTGAGGAGTGAGGACGAGAGAGCTACACGGTTCTCCGCCAGCCCAAGCTGCATAACCCCATCGGGATTATCGAAAGGATGGTAGGGATCCTCCAAGCACCTCTTCTCCCCAACAGCATAAGCCGAATCGCCGGATTTGGCGATCAAAGCGGCGCGGGCGGAGACGGCAGCGTCGCGGGCGGGCAGACGCCTGCGAGAGGAGGAGCGAACGACTCCGCGATTCTCAGGGCCGTCAGCGGGGGGATTCAGCGGCGGTGAGCGGCTGCGCTTCAGGAACATCTGGAAGGCGTAAAAGAGAACGCAGGGAAGGAGGGAGCCGAGGACCAGCCCGCCGCCGCCGTGCCCCTGGACGATGCCTTGGAGGGGGACGATGAGGCGCATGGCTGCGCCTCCGCCTCCGGAGCCGGGAATCAGCGCCTGCTCCTCGGCGGTGGCGGAGGGCTGCTCCGACGGGGGCTCGCCGTGGCGGGTCATCGACGGAGGCGGAGGACGCTCGCTTCTCGATTCTAGTGGCTGAATTGCCAAGGCACCAACAAGAAGCCGCTTTGCTCTCTCTCTCTATAGCACACATTAATAATTAATCGACAATTACGATGAAAAAAAAGATTTTTTTTTTTGAAAAAATTTAAATTCGCTGCAGGAACTGGGAAAATAGTGGATACTGTAGACTTTTCGCACAACTAGTCCTACATATTTTTTAAATAATTCATGTTTAAAATTTCTAAATATATATAAAAATTTAAAAATCTTGGTTGGGGATCTAACTACACGATCTTGGTTGGGGAAATAGTGATGGATCCTGATGAAATCTATCAGTAGATTTGTGCAGATCTATCTGTGGAGTCAATATGCTACTAGTGTCCGCATAATATTACCAAACTATTGTTCTTGTTTGATCAACCAGCCGAATCCAACTATGCAATCTCCATCAGTGAATCAAAGAATCAAAACAGCAAAAAGAAAGAAAAAGAAAAAAAAATCTTGAATTATTATTTTTATTATAACTGTGATGCTAATTCTTTCACTAACTCTTCCACGAGCAACTGAAGCATTGCGTCTCCAAACCGCAGGGCCAGCTCGTCCTCCTCTTCATGGAAGCATCTCCACCGTCCGTCCCTCTCCATCTCCCTCAACGTCGCCACCTCCCCGTGACAGCAGTCCTCCTCTGCCTCCGCGCCCGGCGGCCCGTCGATCCACCGCCTGGCCGTGCGGAGCATCTCCGTCGTGGTGGTGGTGGCCGTCGCACCCTGCCTCCGCCGCTGCCCCATCGGAAGAAGACCGCCGTCAGCTTCGCCGCCTTGAACGAAGAAGTCCAGCAGAAGCTTCTCCCCGCCGCCTCGCGGCGCGTTGGCCTTCAGCCGCCCGAGCAGCTCCCACGCCCGCCTCCTCCTCCTCCTCCTCGGCGTGCGACGACACGTCGTCGTCCCCGTCCGGCGACGGGGAGCAACACTCCATCGGGAGGTCCAGCTCCGCGAGCATTTCGAACCGTCGGATCCGGTGCAGCAGCTGCTCCGTCGCCCCTGTGTCACACGATCAGTAGAAAACAATATTTCTGTACTCTACACCTTCGAATTTCCAATATTTTCAATTTTAGGACAAAAAAAGACGACGCGGGGCCCATCAAATCGAAGAATCCAAAGGAATTATGCGCGTGGTGTTCGCATACTAAAACAAGGTACCAATTTGCTTCAAAAATTTTCACATTTTTCATGAAAAATCAACAAATCTTACTTTCAATATTGTCGAGGCTTCGATAAAAGGATTCTTCTTCATCTTCCTCCTCGTCGACACGATCCTTTTTATTCGTGTAGTCGATCATTGAAACTAAACTCGCTCGAACCTTCTCGTCCTCGTCGTTCGACTTGTTCTCTGCGGACTCTTCCACCTCTCTTCCATCGAATTCCTGCATTACAATAATTATACTCGATAAGAGAAAGATGAGTCGAGCCAAATTGGACCAAACCGCCGGTCCAGACCAAAAGCCGAGCGCGCATGCTCCGGTCCCCCCACTCTTTCTGCGGACAGGCCCAGAAAGAAAAAGATAAGAGAGTCTACTATTTATCACTTCGGCGGCTCCTCATAATTAATGGAACATTAACTTTACATAATTGGATAATGACTAATGATGTGCTTAATTATATGCGGAAGTGTCTAATGGGTTCCAGTTTGGAAGCCTGTGTAATGATGGTTAGAGCGTGATTAGGGCCCCCTTAAAAGTGGATTAAAGCGTTGGAAAGCGCACCAAATTGTCACTTTGGGGGGCCCTAAATAATGGAGGGAGCATTAATTTTAGGGACTAAAATAATAGAAACTTCAAGAGTTTATTAACTCTCGCGTTCCCTAAATTCCTTCATAATTATTGTGAAATAAATTTATATAAGAAAAAAATAGGATATTGTAGGGAAAAAAGAGACTTGGGGCGTTTTTTTGGATTATAAAATGTTTTATTATGGAAGACTGTTTAGTGCATTGGTTTTGTTTGGGCTTAATCGTGATTTAAATAAGATGTTTGGCTAAATCGGAAAGTTTTAGCAAATTTTAGGGGGCGATGTGAAATTTTGTCGATAAATAATACGGGTCCTATCACTCACCGTCGCCGGCGAGAGGGTGGCGGTGATGGAGGTGGCTTCTTCGTTCCTCGATGGTTGGGACGACGATGATAGAGGCGGTGAGTGTTCTTTCCTTTCTTCGCCAGTGGTCGAGGAGGTGACTTGGAGGCAGTAGGGAGGAGGGGAGGCTGCGTACGAGCAATTGCTCGGGCGGCTGCTGATGACTGGCGATGGTAACCGGAGAGACTGCCATCCGACGGAGGCGGACGGGTTCTGATCCGCTGTGAGCCTCTGTTTTGTTTTATTATCTTTCTTCTTCTTCTTCTTCCAGGAGAACGCCGAGAAGGTAGCTCGCTCCGGGCGCGACGACGACGGCAAACAGCGTGCCTTGATTGCGGCTGCGAATTTACCGAGCGCGTTCCCGTTGGCTGCCGCGGAGCCACGGGCGGCTTTACTCATGGCCGATTCTCGGCGGAGCTCGGCGTCAAGGAGGCTGCGGATGGTGGTGACGCCGACGCCCAGCACGAAACCGTCGTCGTCGACCTCGAGGTACTCCTTGAGCATGAGCAGCTTAGCCATCGGCGCCGCAATTGAAGTGGAAGAGGCAAGGCGAGAAGAGGATCGGAGGAAGAGCAGCGGCGATTGAATTACTTCACGCCATGTCCGAAAGCTTTAAGATTGGGCTTCATCTTGTTCCAAGGCATTTATTAATCTCTAGAAGTGGAAGAGAATCTGGGACAGAGCAAGTAAGAGCTTCTCCATGATTATCTACTTGCTCGTTAGATTGAGATAACATTTTATTTAGGGAAATTATTAAAATAACTCTCTAGATTCAACAGCTTCTTCAATGTTAATTATGTGCCCTACTTTTCTTTCTAAATTATTAATATTAAGCATCATAAAGATTCCTTCTAAACTGTTATTCCTAACATATAATATATAAAGTCCTTCCAAATCACCACGTGCATTCATCATCATCGGGTTGAGCAAAGTTAGGTATTTAAGCATGCTTCTCAGATTTCACAGAAACAAAGAAAGAGAAGAATGTTAAGTAGTTCATACCTTGAGATTAAGGTGGTGTATACAAACACACAATTATGCAAACAAAATTAAGCTTTTACTAGCCACTTCAATATCACAACCACCCAAACTGCAGAGTCACATTGATAAACATTCTATTACATCATGTGAATTAAGGAAATCCTTCCAGAAACACATATCTACTCCAACTTAATAGCATAAGTTGGGTTTAACCTAGATTCCAAGGTTATCGGTTTAATTACCACCAACTTGGCGCTTCCAGGAATCCTCTACTATCAGTTCATCCACTCCCCAGTCTTCGTAGCTGTCGCAATGTGCCAACAAGAGAGCAATTAGCATTTATGTTGAATCTGATTAGCGTTTGAAGTTGATCTGAATAAGAAATTTCAGTAAAAAATAACTGAAGAAATTGAGGAGTACCTCCCGTCTGGTAAATATCGTCGAATGGTAAACGGAATCTTGCGCTCACGAAGTTCCTTCATTGCAATCTGAAGTCACATGAGATAATGAACATGAGAAAATATCAAGAAACCGGAAGTGAAGATAACTTTCATTTCCTACTCTCTTCTATATAATATGTATTCTAATAACGCCATTCACAGCCAACATTAGAAGGGGTGAAGAGGAGTTTGATATCATGTTAAGATCCGGAACGGGAATCCAATTTAAAATGTAAGGTTCTTAAGTGCGACTTGTGTGTCATATAATGAAGGTAAAAATAACGACATTGGGCCTTGGCAGCAAAGAAGGTGTAGAAATATAAAGTGGTTGACTATCTAGATTAAGTTTATTTATGACTCACAAAATGAGTTTATGTTATGGTTATAAAACAAATAACATTATGATAGCAAAAGTATTGCAAGTGCTATCAAACAGTTACAGCAACCAGACTTTAAAACTAGACTGAATGGTTCTCATTGGTTAACCCAGGAACCGAGGTGAGGTTCATTCTGTTGAATCAGTGGACGGATCTTTGGTTGTTTGATATAAATTTAATAGACACCACCTCCAAGGAGATGAGGCCACAAGCTGAAGGGGGAACAGACCTTAAAGAAAGGGAACTCTCTTCTCAAACATTTTTTTAAAAAAAAACTGGCGAATATTAACAAGCAAATACCAATAGCAGAGCACCAATGGGTTTCACATGCCACCAATTAAAATGATTCTATAATATTACTAGAACTTTGGAACGAGATTAGAACATCAAGGCTTGAAAAGAAGATATTGTAACACACCAGTTTAGCCCTACATGGTTTATCAAAGTTTGTAAAATTCAAATACAAACACTAAAAGATATAATAATCACAATTATAATACAATATGGATACAAAATCTTTGGGAAAAAGATATTTGTGATTTTATCAAACTCAAGATAATAATTTGTGAAGAGTCTTACCTCCAAAGGATCAGTCTCACCCTCTAACTCAACCATCACTGGAGCATTCATGCTGTTCAGTGAGTTAAATTAGTCAAAAAAACTAGGAAATTACAGCTATGAAATGTTACTATATGTTCAAGATTGAAATTCCAAACCTAATTTGTAAAGCCCGTGTGCCAAGAATTCTAGCACGTTCATATTTTGTCATATACTTTGTTGTTTTTCTAGGCCGTTCGACTGTTTCTTGCTCTTTTTCTTCAGCATCACCCATGATATCATCTGGGCCATCTTCATTGTTATTTTCTTGTTCCTCCTCCATTCCATCCTTTATGATTGAAATGCTTATTCAATTTATCTTAACGGCAAACTACAACACATATTATAAAGGGATACCCAATGCATACCTCAATTTCTGGTTCTGGTGGCTCATCTTCATAGCTGCACAAAACATATTAACTCACCCATGAAGATGATCATCATGAATATAAAATTAGTGGGTTACAAATTTTGAACATTTGTTTATCACAAAGAAAAACAAAATCTAACTTAAATGCATTGCAAAGTAAAATATCGCCAGTGGAAACAGTTAAAGCAGTTTGAAATATGACACTTATATGGATTGTACAAGGAATTTCCAACCATTCTTGCAGTCTTAGAGCCAGAGGGTGTAAACTGTTCAGGAGAAGATCTCATCAAAGAATCTTCTATGAGCAAACAAATTTAACAGAACAAGTGGGAAAGATGCAGTGAACTAATTCTAAAAATGTGAATTATGTGTCAAGACTTCATGTCTCATATTTTAAAATAAAAGAGTGGAAATTGTAAAAATTATTTAAGAGAAACTCCTCAAATAGGATAAGAAATTGAAGAAATCAAAAAATGGGAACAAAGCTATAAGGTTAAAATCCAATAATAGTTGAAGCATGTTATGGTGTAAAATTAAAAAGAAAGAATTGGTCCTTTCTTAAAAGCTTGAGGTGTTTTTTTTGTTGTTGTTGTTGAAAAAGTGATTGCTCAATTAATTTTATCATGGTATATAGAAGTCTGTTAAAAAAATAACGGCCCAACAATCAAGCGGGTTCAAGTATTGAGCTCAAGCTAGCACACTGTAATACACCCACACGAACATGAAGCAGAGTGGCAATAAAATAAAAATACGCATTGGCTCTTTCCTAACATCAATGTGATAATATTACAATCATGAGCTAACATAATAGGCACAGATGGCACGGATTTCCAGTGCAAACAAATTAAACAACATAGTACTCGGGCCAAAAGGTATAAAATAACCAACATGGCCACCATACAAAGATGAAAAGATCCTAAATATGCATGCTTTGAAAATCTTATATATTTTTTCTTTAGTTCTTACTCATCTTCCCTCTTCGTGTGATGAACCACTTGAGCATCTTGTCAATAAAAAGGTGATTTTTAAGGATAATCGAAATTTACTATGCCAGTTAAGACAGAACAAGATCCCAATAGAAATACACTCCTAATGGTGAATAATAATTCCTACCCAAAGAAGGAGAAAATAACAAAAAAAAATCCGGACGCTAACACGATCTCACCGCAATAAATCCCACACGAAAAATTAGCGAGCGATCGTTCGGCGCATCAGAGATTAAAATCACCGCGAGCGAATTAAATTCGACAAGCAAGAAGGAAAGATCCAGAAGGAAGATGAGAGATAGCAGCGAACCCCATGTCGACGCCATCGTAATCATCGTCCGCCATTAGCAATTCGAAGAACCTCCTCTCCCCGCTCGCTCTCGCGCTCTCCCCCTCTCGCCTTGGGTAAGCAGGAGCCCTAGCAACCCGCGGCCGCAACTCCGCAACGCAGGCTTTTATACTGCTAAACGGGCCGGTGCGCTCGGCCAACGCGTAACCGCATAAACCGCCGAGCGAAACGGACCGGCGGTCCAATTCAGCCGGGTCAAGGTTATAATTTTTCCACCCTCCCCAAAAAAGAAAAAACACGATTTTTAAAGACATTATTGAATGCAAGCGAAGAACGTCATAAAGTTGTCTCTGTTCCTGAATTGGCCAACAGCTGCGAGTATTCGTTGAAGAGCCTCTCGTAATGCTCGAATTCCATGGCATCTCCTCCCTCGCGCAAGTCACCGCTTTCACCAGTACACTTGTCGTTGATGCCTCTCTGCAAAAGGATCTTGCTCTCGCAGTCGAAGGTCCTCACGATCGACCTGACTCTGACTGCTGTCGGAGCGTAGACCTTGAACATGGCCGTGTTGCTTTGCCCCCTGTCGTCCTCTGAATTCTTCGCCTTCCGGCCGCCGTGCATCCCTTGGCTTTGGCTCAGATACGAGAGCTTCTTGCTGAGGTGACTGTTCCAGTAATTCTTTATCTCGTTGTCGGTCCGACCGGGGAGCCTCCTCGCTATCAACGACCACCGGTTGCCCAGCAGCCTGTGAAGCCGAATGATGAGGTCTTCCTCGTCGGCGCCGATGTCGCCTCGCTTGATCCCGGGCCGCAAGTAGTTCATCCATCTCAGCCTGCAGCTCTTCCCGCACCGTTGAAGTCCTGGGAACAAAAGATATCGAGTATATATTCCATTGTCAAAGAGAGAGAGAGAACAGCAGCATGCATGCATGCATGAACTGAACAGTAAGTGAGGATTTGAATATATGTACCAGCTTTCTGAGGGAGAGACCTCCATTGGCCTTCTCCATTCGAGTGGATGTAGTTTGTGAGCAAAGCGTCTTCTTCAGAGGACCATGCTCCTCTTTGAAGCCCTGCCTTTGCCTTGGAACAGCATGAGGAACTCCCCATATTTGTCTTCTCTATATACCTTTGGAACTCACTCAATATGCTCCTTCTCTCTGATTTGTCTTTCATTTATAGGCAGACTGATAATAAATAAATAAATAAAAATATAGGAATTTAAATGTTAACATCTGTTCTTGGGGCCAATTAGAAAATAGAGTGACAAAATTCTCATTGTCTGTGTAGTGCACATCCAATGGCACATGAGTATGGACTTGCGTTGCCTTTATAAGAGTAAGTTGCAAACACTAAAGCCATCCTTAATATGGTTCATAAATCAATAGTAGTTCGATAAGATCGACTGATGGAAGGTAAGAAGGGTGGACATTGAGTAAATTCGAATCCTAATGGAAGAGTAAATATTGATTGACTGCATTTAACTGATCCTTTTAGATGAGAATGAACACACATACTGATAAAGGCCAGGAGGTATCGAATTATATATGAGCATTAACAGAAATGGAAAGTGACTTTAAATTTCAGATCAACAACACTTGTACTAGTTGTTATCTATGAGTCTCACAACAGCCTCTTGATTCTAAGGTACCCCGTGAACATTGAAGGGAAAAGTAAACAAAGGTGCAGGAGATCTTAATTAGTTAAGTCGAGAAAGGCAAAGTTATGCGAGATTCAGTCAAACTCTTTATGGTGATAAATTGAGGTGTTTCCCTGCCGACTGGGCAGATCTCTCCCTCATCTGAAAGTGAAAGAGTGGATCACAGACTGAATGAAAGAGAATTCAGAAAGAGCCCGAGTGTCTGGACACAACTATGGAAAGAGCATTTAGAACTTGATTTATTGGCTTTGTTTCTTACTTTGAAATGGTATTGGTTTCTTGAGATTGGATAAAAATGCATTTATAAAGTATCCAAATTGCTGCACAGAAGTGGAGAGGTGTAATACATTTATTAAGTATCCGAATTGCTGAACAGAATTAGAGGGGTGTAATATGGATTTAAAATAGTTCAAAGAGTCATGTCATCACGCGGCTGGAATAGCTCAGTTGGTTAGAGCGTGTGGCTGTTAACCACAAGGTCGGAGGTTCAAGCCCTCCTTCTAGCGTTTTTTTTTTATTTAATAATTTTAGTCCCGTATTTCTCACCGTTGTTTATATATCTTTGTATTTATTTTATTTTTTTAGAATCCCTCTAATCTACTGCTCAAGGTTTAAAAGTTCATTTCAAATCAGAGTTTTAATGATAGACTACGATTAGATGATATTGTGGCCTTTTCCATTGTTGAAGTAAATTTTTGTTCTATCTTTCATCCGTTTCATGTGATAGTTAGCTAACAAAATAAGATGTTTCTCCTACACAACTCGCCCAAAATGATATGTAAAATGATGATAAATATATTTGATAATTTAGTATTATTTGTAATAGTAATGCTCTTTAATATTATTTTAAAATTATTAAATCTATAATACAATATTGCAGTACATTCATAGAAACCACTTCTTCAAACAGCTTTCCCAAAGTACATCAACACTGATGCAATGCCTTATATATATATATATAAATATAATCCTTGTTGTATGCATACTCGTGTTACATAGAGTTGAATGAAAGAATAAGATACATATAATTTAGTTTTAGTTTAGGCATGAAGGCTGTGGGAGTTCTCTTTCTCATTCTCCTTGTAGCTGTTGCCTTTGTATGTATATACAGCGTTGCCAATGGAGAGATGATCTGAAATAGTTAGGGCAAACACAGTTTGATGACGATGATATCGGAGTTGTACAAATATTCATGCCCTGTGCAACCATGAATGTTCTGCTCTTCTTGTTCAACTCCTGCCAACAAGAGCCTTTGTGATGTCAAATACTAAGATGTTAACTAGAAAAAAAAATGATATTAATGCAGGCAATCTGAGAGGCTAATACTGTTAAGGTTTAACAAGATGAAATCTGAGAGGCTAATTTGCGAGAAGATAGATAGATATATTTCAAATTACTGAATGTTTGTATAGAACAGTTCGATAACAATTATACCATGGAGTTGTGAGATAGCAATGCTCCAGTATGAAGTTGAATATCATTGAAATATTGCACTTCAATAGGGGGTTTTAGTTTACTTTCAGTGAGCATTGCATTACTGTTGCATCAGTTAGAGGATGAGTAATATGGACACAAGAATCCACTGGTTTTCCTTGCCCTTTATGCAGAAGAGAAATCACCAAATAGAACTCGACCAAGTGATAACCTAATAAATGAAAGGCATTGACTCATTGGTTGGCTAAACTGCTTTGGTTTTTCTGTCTTTTAGCTATAAATTGTTGAAGTGCCTGGGCTTTACAAGACAGTTAAAGATGATACGCAGTTGACCCTTGCTCAGTGCAAATGGGAGATGCAGTGATATACGAGAACAACTCGATGGCTAACAAATATATATATGTAACAAAAGTATATTAATCAACCAAACTTCTAAATCACAAGTAAACAAGTGATAACTAAACTCAGCATGCACAATTCATCAAACAAGTAATCATACACAAAATTAAAGGATTTAAAGCAACAAGTTAAAAGGATGATAAAAGATAATACCTCACTGTGAGAGGAAAAATTCAGCGCTTTGCAGTATTAGAAGAAGAGAAATCTATAAAGAAGTTTGTCTGAGATCCCCTCCCCTCCAGAGCCACCTAACGGTCCGCCTAGACCTCTTTTTAAAACACCCATCTATGCAATGCAATCCTCTTTCACAACCTATGGTTGGATTAATTTACTGGTCAATTCATTTAAGTACACTGCATGCTTCTTCGCTGTCTGAATTTGCTTAGTTGCTTGAGTTCTTCACAAAGAGTGATTCAGGTCTTCGTTCACTGGCCCTGGCCTGGATAGTATGCAAGCTAATTATCAGTAGCATTTGCATGGTAATTACCAGCAGTTGTTATACCTGAAAAGGAAAAAATAGGGATTAGTGGATGCAACCAAGAGCTAGGAAATAAAGGAGTTGTATCCTTAAGAGAACAATTTGTATGAAAGTCAATAAATGAACAGAAAATTAATTTTATCAATTATGTAAACTGTAAATTTCTTCCATGATTATCAACAAACGTTTTATTTTCTAAAGGCATTCTATTTATACCAAGGTTGTATGTCTTTTACATGGTAAAACAGCTTGGCAAACTTAGTTATAGTAAAAGAACGAGAAGTTACCAGTTGAAAGAAAACAGCTTGTATGCTATTTTTGCTCACTAAATAAATGAGTCATAAAATGGGTATGTTTAATCTAATTTTCTCTCCTACTCAATACAGAGGCCTTAGGACAGAGCAATAGAATTGGATGTATACACATGCTTTTCGTGTTAAGTTCTGAACTACACTTCACCAAAGATCTCCAACCCCTCAACTCGTGGTAATGATTCGGAAAAGAAAATCAACTAATATTGATTTATATGCTTGTCACATGAACTAATATACTCATTTATGCAAATATTGAGTAAGAATAACCTTAATGACTTTGAAACTACACATTTATCTTCAGTGCATCAACTATAAACAATTGACTAAAGAAATATGTTTTGCCTTACAAAGGATTCAAGTATCCAAAACTTTGAGAGAGTTCCTACATGTAACATAGCCAACACATTTGGTATGAATGTATCAAGTTGAGAATTATGCATTATGGAAATAAAAGTTACCTCTCAGAAGATTACTGTAAGGCACAAAACAAGTAACTGATTTAAAATTTTCAAACACCATCGAAGAACCTCTGAAGCTTAGCAAGCCATACTCTGAATGGATTTCAATACTCATAGATGACCTGTTTTCCTCAATCTCAAAAGCCATGTCAAATTGCCCACTATGACAACATTTTTCAACCAAATGTCTCTTTGTTACTCGATCTGGTATATTTCCTCTTTTCAACATCATATCAAAAACTCTATGAGCCTCGAACAAGTTATTATCAGAGAGAGTCCACAGCAACTTATTGTAATTGCTACGACTTGGAAAATATCCATGAGAAAGCATCTCCTCTAGCAGTTTGACAGCAAGTTTAGTGGAAGTAAGAGAGAGAGATTCAGCTAGTCTGTTATAGGCTTTCTTGTTTGGAAAAAGGCCTCTTTTTTGCATCATTTTTACAACAGAAAGTGCTTCACTGATTCTCCCAGCCCCAGAAAGTCCCCTAATCAATGTATTGTAAACAAATTCATCTAGAACATGTGCTTCTTGGCTCATCTTGTTAAATAGCAGAATAGCATAATCAGTTTCACCTGATCTGAAGTGGCCATTCATTAGAATTGTATAAGTTATATGGTTAGGAATAATGCCAAGTTCCTGCATCAATGAAACCAAATCATAAGCATCTGGTATCATTTTAGCTCTACATAGTCCATTAAGAATACCATTATAAAAATGAAGATCTGGCATCATCCCATTGTCCACTAGAACTCGCATTATATCTAATGCATATTCAACCTTCTTTTCTGCGGATTGGCAACAATCAGAGTGTTTTGTTTTCCTTAGGAAATCATTTTTCTGAGCAAGTAATCTGAAAAGCATATGCCAACCTTCTTTTAATTTATGAGCTAAATACGGCCGTATTCTTTGTCGACGTAGGATGTTTCTGCAAATCCCATTTGTTAATGAACCATAAGTCACTAGATCAGGTTCAATCTGGTTGCTCACCATCAAGTCAACTAGATATAAGGCAAAGTTCTCTTGACCTTTCTTAAAGAACTGATTAATTAGCATCGTGTAGAGAACCCTATCTGGCACAAATCCATCCTCCAACATCTTGTCCAGATATTTGCAGGCTGTTACGAACATATTTTTCTTTATTAGTCCATTTATAAGGGCACTGTAGGCATGTGAGCCGGGACAAAAACCACATTGCAACATCTCATCAAAAAAATAACTAGCGTCATTAATCTTTCCAAACTTTGAGTAACTATTTATAAGATTGACATAGGCTACTTCATCAGGTGTTACCCCAGTTTCAATCATTCTGCCAAATACAAGCTCAGCCTCCCTGAATCTTCGCATTCTGCATAGGCACTTGATTATTGGATCGTAGATAATAACATTAGGCTCGATACCTTGGTCAATCATCTGATTAAAAAAATCAAAAGCTGAGTGTATGTCCCCCAGCTTCCCATATGCATTTATCAGAACAGAGTATGTAACCAAATTCCAAACCACTCCCTTACTCTTCATTAAATCTAGGAGCAGTCTAACATTCTCCATCTGACCCTCTCTACATAGGCATTTTAGAAGAAAATTATACGTGAAAATTGAAGGTTCACAACCATAACTAACCATTTTGGCCAACAAACAATTAGCAGCATCAAACCTTCCCTCTCTGCTCATAGTGCTAATCACTATGTTAAAAGCTACATCAATGGGAAGCACATTAAGTTTCACAATCTCATCAAATATGAGTTCTAGTTCTTTAAGTGATTTCTCATCTAAGATAGAACCAAATAATATGGAGGAATTTCTAAATTTTCCACTACTATCTGCCTTAGCCATAGCCTGCAAAGTCTTGCTAATGATTGCAAATCCATGACTTTTGGGAAAACTTTGAGATAGTAAAACAAGCATTAAATGATCTGGTATGAGACCACCCTCCAACATTCTATCGAACCAATGCTCAGCGTCTACCAATCTGTTTGACTTGCAAAGAGCTGTTATCAAGGCCGTGTAGCATTGGATATTAGGAGTTAAACCATGCCCAAGCAGTGTTTCAAGAAGCCTCAGAGCACAATCCACTTTCTGGTTCTTGCAGTACCAACTGATCAGTATACCATAAGTAACTGCATTATGTTTCAGACCGGTCGCTGTCATTTCATCGTAGAGCTTCCATGCTGAATCATCATAGCCAAGCCTCAACAAGCCGTGTATCAGGGTATTGTAGGAATATACATCAGGCTCCAAGAAGACATGCTCCTTCATTGTCTCAAACATGATCAGTGCCGGCTCCAGCCTTCCCTCCTTGCAGTATGCAGAAACAAGAGTGGAACACATCACACGGTCCAAATGGAGACCATGAGACTCCATCACTCTGCAAACATGTTCGGCCTCAACAATATTACCTCCCTTGCAAAGTCCATAAAACAAGGTCTTGCACATGTGGGCAGAAGGTCTCAAGCCCCCGCCGACCATTTTATCAAACAGCTGACGTGCCTGAGCAAAATGTCCCTTTGAGCACAACCCGTAGATCAATGCCGTATAACCTGATAGGTCTGGGAAAACACAAGCACCGTCCATAAGTACGAATAGATCCAGAGCCTCCAGGAATTTTTCTTCTGCGCAGAGCAATCGCAGCAACGCGATGTACGTCCTCTTCGACGGCAAAGATCGAATTTTTATCATGTGGTCCAACAGAAGCTTGGAATCCACAAGCTTTCCTAGCTTGCAAAAGCATTCTATCATAGCATCGAGCACGGAGGGATCTTCGGGTAGTTCGCCGCCGGTGGAGTGAGTGAAAAGAGCCTTGGCCTTCAGGAACTGGCCAGAGGAAACCAAGGATCGGAGGATTCGTCCGTACTGCGGGGAGATTCCGAAGGAGACAGCGAGTTGGATGGACGACTCTGCGTCTGGGATGGGCAAACCGGCGACAGCACGGTCGAGGACGGAGCCGGCAGCGGAGAACATGCCCCGGAGAAGGAGGCGATGAAGCAGAGAGAGACAGTGGGTTGCATGGGAAGCGGATACAGATACTGATGCGGAAGGGAGCTCGTCCGTAGTAGGCGCGTCGGAGTCGGAGGCAAAGGAAGGGTAAGCTGCAGCGGTGCCGGAGAAGCGGCTTCTTCTTCCGACGCAGGAAATACGGAGGAGGAGGGCGTGCGTAGGTGGTCGAGACCTCTTCGAAACGAGCATTTGGCGGCGGCGGCGGCGGCGGCGGCGGTGGGTGAGGCGAGAGGAGACGAGCATCGAGGAAATCAGGACCCAAAAGACGAGAAGCCCAAATTTGACCCATTTCTTCGGCCCATAATAAATATTTGATCTTGGCCCAAAAAACATTTTCAATCAAATTAAGATTCTTTTTATTTGTTTTTATCAATTAAAAATTAATTTTTTTCCTTAACAAGCAAAAAAAAAAGCACATGGTTTAATTCTAACTATTTAAATTTAATAATAGAAAGATTTAGTTTTCCATTTAAAAAAAAAACTTAAAATACTGAAAACATTTCTTAATCTTCAATATTTGAAAATTTCAAACAAATGTTTTTGACTAATTCTTGATTTGATTAACTTTCTAGAATTCATTGCTTGAATCCTTAAATTCCAACAAGTCACATGCTCTTCAAAGTACACAATAGTTTTCGATACCGAGTCTTGATTTCTAGAAACTTGGAATTTAATGCCCCCTTCGGACTAATTCAATTAAGAGAAGCAGTTTGACTTTATTAAAGTTTTATTTTAATGGTCAAACTGTTTTACAAATTAAGGAATTGAAATTAATTAACCTCAATTTAGCTGTCGTTTCCTTTCTTTTGCAAATTAATGGCAACATATATATATATATATATATATATTATTTATTTAATAAATATTGCGTATGATGAATGAATAATTGAATTAATGCGTTGGCTAACGGCAACCAGCTCGCGGCCACGTGCAGGCAGCGCAAGACAAGGCGCTTCAAGCACACGTCCACAATTAAACCGGTCCAATAGGCTCCACCCGCTTTCCTACCCGCGCAAGAGGACCACCCATTCCGACCCGAGGATCAGCTGCTCTACTTCCAGCTTAGTACGTGACGGCCCCACCCACTCAAACCAACCATACATTTATGCAAGACAGCCGAGTCTCAAAACTTGCTGTTTCCTGTTTGATAAAAACAGGAAATCAAGTTAAAAGATACACGGTAAAGAGATGGGTCTTTTTCTTCGGTGCGAGTAAGAGGAGGAGCTGGATTTCGTTAATACTTAATTACTAATTTATTACGGGATATTAAACGGGGTGCTATTTTTGAATTCTGCAGTAAGTATCTATTAATAATCATTTAATGAATTAATTAAATCATTAATTATGCCTTGGCGAGGACGTCTCCCTTTCAGCAGACCGAGGCACTATAAATACGACGCCTCCATCGCGCTATATAAGCTTTTCTCTCTCCCCTCGCTTTCCCCCGTCCTCCGCGGCGTTCTTCTCGATCCCTTCTCCTGGTGTTTTCGTCTCGTGGTAGGGTTTGGGTTTCGCGTTGGCTTGCGAGACGAGAACACTTTGGTGCGGCGGCGGCGGCATTACGGCAGCGACGTGAGTAGAATGATCTCTCGTTTTACCCTCTCTACCTTGTTTGCCGCGATCCCGGGGTTCGTTTATTGATGAAAGATGTAGAGTGTCGGTGATTTTTTTATTTTTTTGGATTTTTCTTGTTGTTAGATGATTTGTAGCTTTCTTTGATTTATTTTATAAGCATTTCTCGAAGTCGAGGATTGAGAAATCAAGAAAAAAAGGGATTTTTCTCTGAGGTATGGTCTATTTTGGGCGAGATTTTCAACATTTTCCTTTTACCTTGGAGATTCTTAACTATGAACAGTAGGATAAATCAGTGCAACACGCTGTTGCCAAAATGATATCTCGGTCGGCTAATGAACTAAGGTGCCATGCGGATGAACATGGACGCCCTCCGTGGACCCATCAGTTAGGTTGCTGGTGTGCCTTTTGTCGTTTTCTTCTACCTCGTCTGTGAATCTGCACATAGTTCTCAGTTTGTGCTTTGTAAGAAAAGGGGGAGCCTCTCAGCTTTTCGCCGTGATGCCGCCACGTAGCGGAACAAATCGCTGATAAAAAAGGAGAGTAGTAAATGCAGAGTCTCCTTTTGGCAGGCTTTCTTCTACATTTGCACCACCTAAAAGGCCACCTAAGATTGCTCGTGAATTATCAAATTCTTTTATGCTTTTCTTTTAGTTTTTCTTGTTTTTTCCAATATATCAGGAGCTCTGACGTTTACAAACTGTACAAAAAAAAATCACTTTGGTAGAAATCGTCTGGCCAATTATGTTATTATTCGATCATGTCAGTTGACCTGGAAAAGGGATGGATATTATTCTTATACGCTAAGACAGTCTTGCCGTGATATTTCACTTTAGTGTAACTCAGAAAATCACCCTTTTCCCCCATAAGCTGGAGAACTCACCATTAATTGGAGCTAGGATGCTTCACAAGGTTAGTCTTATCTATATATATAATAGATTAGAAGGTGCCCCCTTTCAAAAGCTAGCGCCATGTTGGGATGGATTTGACTCTATTCAATTTAACATGGTATCAAAGTTAGAACTATACCATTGAGTTCTGTTTGGGTGAAAGGGCCTGCTGAAGTTAGATACTCCACACATCCATTTGTCTCATATGGATAAGTGTGACAGGCTATTATATTAGCAAGACATCTCCCTCTCAAATGACTTACTATTTTAATATACTTTAATATACGAGTTCCATTCTGATATAGCATTTACCAGCCTTCCAATTGTATGCGTTTGAAAGCACATCTCGATTAAGATCATTACTAAATTGTATGAAGTTAATGTATTTGCCTGTATACCAAAGTAGTCTTCTGCCATTTTGTAAGGAATGTACGAAGTTAACGTATTTGCTTTGGCAGTCTTAGCCTCTTAATTTCATGAGTAGCAGCTGTATAAAATGTGAATTTTTGTGCTTTCCTTCATTTTACAACTTAACTTTTTCTAAAACAATTATAATGATATCAATTCCCAAAGTAATTGGCCTTACTATTTACTAAATTGGATTTTTTTTTTGCTGCTTTACCTCATGTTCTAAAAGCTAAGAAATTGGCTTAACCTAAAATTTATTGAATTAAATCATTTCTTATTCTGGGTATGTTCAGTTCATGTGATTCAAGTGCTAAAGATTTGATTCTTGTAAATGGCATACGAGCTCAAATGATTTGTTGCCTCGAGTAAATGCTTTATAGGCGTTGCAATGAGAAGGTATACATACTATCTAAATTAATTTTTCTGTAAATCTGGTTTTCAATTTTTTTTCTGACCTCTAGCATCTTAGTCATCAGGTGGCATCTCCTTGATGGACTGCATGAACTCATCAACTGACAAGAACACATTAAAGAGGTGGTTTTTCATTGATAAAAGGGTTGGATGATGTTTAGGAAAAGTAAGAGAGAGTAAGATTAATCAACCAAGAGTACGTTTGATAATACTGCTTGTGGAGCAACACTTTCTCAGTGAATCAATGGATTTGAAGTCAAACCATAATTCACCTGTCCTTACTGATCCTGCATCTCTGAGCAAGTCAAGATTGGGCTTGTCCTCTAACATGACACCATGCTCTCCTGCAGCATTGCCGTTCTCATCTTCTGGTTTGTATCTAACAATTCCCAAAATGTTAAATTGTAAACTTGATACTGCCCATGTTAATGGTTCGTTGGATGCAATGATAGTATCTTCACCTCACAAAAAGTTGAACAAGGACACGATCTCTGAGTCTCAATTAGATGACAATGATGCGGCTTATCAAACCTGGATGGTCGGTTCACTGAAATTATTAAAATTCAGAATTTAAATTAGTTTTAAGAAAACATTTATTCTAACTTTTTTTTTGTACTTGCAGTTAAAGTATCCATCCGCTTTAAACTCCTTTCACCTAATCACAAGTTATGCTAAATGCAAGACAGTTGCATTGTTTTTGGACTATGATGGAACTCTTTCGCCAATTGTGGATAATCCTGACCATGCATTTATGTCAAGTGCAGTAAGTTTGCTTACTAGTTTCATGAATCTGTGCATTTTAATTGAATAGTTTAATTTTTCTTTTTGTTGTTTGTTTAAGAATTAAGGTTCTTATTTTATTTGTGATTATTGATTTGTTTTAGATGCGTGCTGCTGTAAGAGAAGCTGCTAATCATTTCCCCACTGCAATTATTAGCGGAAGGTCTCGTGACAAGGTATAGCTTGTCATCGTTATACATTAGCGCAAGTATGTAGGAATAATTATATGAAATGTTGATTGATGGAATGGGAATGCATTCTTATCAGGTACATGAATTTGTCAAGTTATCAGAACTGTATTATGCTGGCAGTCATGGGATGGATATAATGGGTCCATTCAGAATATCTGAATCTGTTAGCGACCATCCAGACTGCATTAAGACAACCGATAGCAAGGTACAGAAGAATATCCACTTGAATATATTTTCTGGACTGCAACAACCACTCTTAACATTTCTTCAGAAAACAAAAGAACATCTATCGAAATGACATCATACCTTTATCCGTCGAAATGATAAATTTTCACCATGTTGACTGATATGGATCCACATTTGAAGCCATACTCTAGATTACTACCGCTTGATTGCTTTGCTGCATATAAACCAACAAGATATGTATGGAGACCCTAGATTTTTGTTCTGCTGATTAGTAACACATGTTGTTATGATTATCAATCAGATAAATCTATTCACTATGTGTGACTCAAGTTCTGAATATTTTACTTTCATCGTTATGCTTTCTTCTTTTGCTAATACAAGACTGTTTCTAGGGTAAAGAAGTGCATCGCTTCCAGCCTGCTAGGGAGTTTCTACCAATGATCAATGAGGTAGGTCCTTCAAATGTTCTTTTTAACTCTTTCTAACGCCTTTCACTTAATCCAACGTAGTCCTAAATTCCTCAATGATTGTTCATACTCGCAGGTGTATAAATCCCTCACTGATATCACTAGCAATATCATAGGTGTCAAAGTAGAGAATAACAAGTTTTGCATCTCTGTACATTACCGCAATGTCGATAAAAAGGTGAGAATAAATTCAAATAATAATATTGAAGACTTTATGCTAAAGGAGATAACATGATAGTTTGTTGATTTGCATTTTAGATGTGGGATGAAGTTGGACTCCGTGTATTTGGCTTGTTAAAGGGTTTTCCACGTTTGCGTGTTACCCATGGGCGGAAGGTAAACCCCAAAAGAAGATAACTTCATAATTCTTAGCTTAATATACTTTGCCGACTATCAGTATCATTACTTTTCTTTCTTCATGATGCAGGTTTTAGAGGTCCGTCCTGTGATCGACTGGAACAAGGGTAAAGCCGTTGAGTTTCTGCTCGAATCACTGCAGCTTAGCCAACGCAATGATGTGCTTCCAATCTACGTTGGAGATGATCGTACCGATGAAGATGCATTCAAGGTATGAAAGTAATTCCTTTGACAAAAATGAACTTAAGTAATGCATTATTCATACCCCTGAAGTGAAATCACAAAAATTTAAAAACCATCAGGTCTTGAGAGAGAGAATCCATGGATTCGGCATCTTAGTTTCGAATGTGCCAAAGGAAACTAATGCTTACTACTCCCTGAGAGACCCATCCGAGGTGAGTTCTGAATCGATTGAACTCGATTGCTGTACTTGAGCTTTCTGTATGAGGTGTGAACAATTTTTTTTCCGCCTCTCACAGGTACAAGAATTTCTCAAGTCTCTTGTGAGATGGAAGAAGTTCACAGCATCACAAACTGAAGACAACGATATAGATTTGATGAAAGCATAGGATAGATGAAGTACCTAAAGATAATTTAATCAGCCTATAAAGTAGTATGTGAGCCATAAATTTCAATTTTTTAAAATTTGTTTATTGTTTTTAAAGTCGAATAGAGGATGTTCCTTCATTCGTAATCTTTTTATGGTTCTGTCACTGGATGATATTGTATTGTTAATTGGTGTGATTAGGATTGCAAAGTTTACTTTCCCTATTAAAATGTCTTTTGGAGTGTTGAGCTTGTCAAAACATTTTTAGGGTTCTTAAATTACTGTCATTTTAAGCCCCTAATTATTAGCACAGTTAATTCATCTTAATGGAATAATGAGGGGTTTGTCATACCCTTTTTGACAAGTATTTAAAATTTTCTATGGCATTTTGATAATTTTAAAATCTTCAAGTATTTTAAATTTACCTTGAAAAATAATTTTAATAGATCCTAAATATATAACGAAATGTTTAGGAGATTTCATTATTATCTTAAAAATTACATATTTTTTACAGATAATTTATATAAGATTAATTAAACATTTAGAAAGGTAATACAAAAAGTTATTACGACTATTAAAAAGATTAATTCATGTTATGTTATTTTTAAGTCAGCTCTATTCATAATAATTCATGAAAATTTTTCTTTGTTCTAGATGAAAGAAAGAAATTCTTTCTTTATTCTTTTATTTTTTATCCTCTGATAATAATTTGACTTTTCAATTAATGAGATACCACATTAATCTTCCTTTTCATTTCGTGGTCCATATTTTATCTTTTTTATAAAAAAAATTGTTATATATATATATATATATAAATGAAAATCAATTCGCTTTTAACCATTAGCACCCTTACTTGACTTGACTTAATAATTAGGGGTGAAATGATGAAAATTTGAAAACTCTGGGAGGTGTTTTGGGAAGTTCAAAACTCCAGCTACAAAATAAAAATATCCTCAGGCGCCTATTGTAGGTGGACTCTGTGGGGCTCAGCTATTATCCATCTCAAATTAAGGTAACTTATTGGGTAGATTATCAGTGGTAAGCAAAGTTCGTTAGCTCTTTATCCCATTTCCGATTTTTAATCGTCCCTCTCTCTCCTCTTCCGCGACTCGTCTTGCCTGGCGTGGCATCTCTCCGACCGAAACCCTACTCCTTATCTATTCGGCTGATCGGCCACCGGCGGCGGCGGAGCCGGCGGCGGCGGGTGGCGGAAGATGATGCGCCGGTGCTCCCACTGCAGCCACAATGGCCACAACTCTCGGACGTGCCCCAACCGCGGCGGGGTGAAGCTCTTCGGCGTGCGCCTCACCGACGGTTCCATTCAGAAGAGCGCCAGCATGGGGAACCTATCCTTGCTTTCCGGATCCAGCGGGGGCGCCTCCCCTGCTGACGGGCCGGAGCCCGCCGCTGGCGCGGCCACCGACGGTTACGCGTCGGAGGACTTCGTGAAGGGGTCGTCCGCGAGCTGTCGCGAGAGAAAAAAAGGTGAGTCTTTCCCTTCCCCTCGTATCGGTTACTTGTTTTGCTCTATGTTTTTGGTAAACCTGCTAAAAGATGAATTTTTGTTCACTTGCTTGTGGCCGGCAACAACTCATGAGAACTTTTGGTAGATTTCTACAACAAGTATACTTGTTAACGGCACGACGCATCCTTCATGTGTACACGATGCTTAGAATTAGCATGTTCTGTGTCAGTGTTTTGGAGCACTCTTTGTCGAGTCTTTTTATTGCACTTTGTTTCCCAAGATTGCATGCATTCCTTTTGTACATTTATTTGTCCCTTTTTTTGTGAGTTATGGTACCTGAAGGATCCATTTGATTCTGATAGAGTTACGTGATTGGAAAAAGGGGTAAAAAAAACCAAAGGCACCTGAAGAATTCATTTGATTCTGATAGTATTATGTGATTGAAAAAAAAAAAAGAGAGAGAAAAAGACAAAAGCACAGACAACCATTTATTGAGCTGCCTGTAACCACCACCTATTCTCTGCAGTTGGTAAATGATTTGTTGCAAAATGGTCGTGTCAATGCAATTTATACCCATTTTTTGGAAATAGGTATTTTTTAGCTGTTGATTTTACTGTCCCTCAATTCATTCCAGACTCATGGTGATGACAGGAAAGTGTGTATATTACATAAAATGGGGAGAAACATTAATTCCTACTCTCTTTATATAAAAGATTGCTCACTTTTAGCTTTTTCACTGTAAACTAACATTTTAGTATGGCATCAGAGTGTTGATGGGTTTACTGTGTTTTTTGTATATGTTTACAGGTAATCCATGGACTGAAGAAGAGCATAGAATGTTTTTACTTGGATTGCAAAAGCTTGGTAAAGGCGATTGGCGTGGCATATCTCGTAACTATGTGGTATCAAGGACACCTACTCAAGTGGCTAGCCATGCACAGAAGTATTTTATTCGTAAATCTAATATAACAAGAAGAAAGAGAAGATCAAGCCTCTTTGATATGGAAGCTGATGAGGTTACTCTCTCCCCCTCACTGAGCTGCTATATTTAGCACACAGTTATACCTGTTCTTGTTGTTTTCTTGATTAATAAACCCATCAAAATTACATATGGATGAAACAACCTCGTATTAACATACTGGATGTCCACATGTTTTTCTAAACTATATTTCAGCCTTACATAGTATTTTGTGTTTCTGATCGATGACTCTTTGAATTATTGTTATTTTCAAGTAATGTTATATTTACAACTCCGAGTTTTTTTCCTTTTATTACATGTGCTCCCATTAAGGTAGGTTGAGTAAGCAATATGATGGAGTGAAGATTTTAGAAATGTGACTACATGTCATAGCAACAAAGTAAGGGGGTGTATATATACTTTACTCATTATATTTATTTTCCATATTCTGGGTGACATGCTTATACTAGAGATGACCTTAAATCATCTACTGCAGTCATTCCTCAGATAGCTCTTTGGAAATGAAGTATCCCAAGAGAACTGGATGTGATTAATAGGTACAAAAGTAAAAGAAACCTTGATATTTCTATGTAGAACTCAAATGTAAGGTGTCCTAAAGAAAGTCTTCAAGAGGTTTAAGTCAAAGAAGATAAGATTACCAGTAATTAGTTGCAGTTATTGTACAACAACCTATTGAGCTGCACCTGTGAATTGTAGTTATATAGTTTTCCTCTTAAATTATAAATATGGCTTATTATTTGTGATTTTCACAAGGATTAATGTTAATTTCAATTGATGTTTATTTTGTGATTTGAAAAAAAAAAGTCTGGGAACTGGAAGGGTCCATGGATCCTTTTATTTCACATATGGTGCCTTTCGATCATTTTCATAGTAATTGTGATGATCATTCATTTTGTTTTCCAGCCCCTTGAACCTCAAGCATTGTTAATGTTCCAAGAATCAGATGCACAAAATAACAAGCCACCTCCAATACCTCCAATTCTGAATGAGGAAGATGAATCAATGGATTCTAAAGTGGAAATAATCGAAGAAGTGCCACAACCAGAAGCTCAGCAGCCCACTTATCCTTTAATACTTCCGGCATACTTTTCTCCATTTATACAATTTCCTTCCTCTTATTGGTCAGGATACAAAGCAGATACTTCAGAGCAACAGACTCATGAAATTATTAAGCCAACAGCAGTGCGTTCAAAGACTCCAATAAATATTGATGAGCTTGTGGGTATGTCAAAATTGAGTATAGGAGAGGCCCTTGTAGGGACCACATCTTCACTGGATTTTCTTGGAGGGTCGAAGAGGCAATCTGCTTTCCATGCTAATCCTTCCATGAGGTCTCAAACATGATCAAACTATTTAAACAGACGATCAAGTGACGGTTTGCTCTAAAACCTTTTTTAAATTTTTTAAATATCTGATTGTGAATGTTATTTATCATTGTTGCTTTGTGTCCAATTACCAGTACTTGGATGAACATTCCATTTGATGTTTTACTATTTTAGTTCCTAGAATAGGTTAACTGATTCCATCCTGTATGGCATTGATACTGATAGTTTATGTTAGTCTTTGTTCCATTGCTTGGTTTGTATTGACCAAATCAGCAGCTGCAGCCTGCATCCATAGACCACCTTTCACAATCTCGCCTTAATTGAGTTTTAATCACTTAGGTTTCACTGACTGCCTAAAGTTTGCCACTAGAGAATACAATTGTAACAGCGCATTTCCTTTCCAGATTAGGGGGTAACTGATATGAGATGTGTAACTGATGATAATAGCTTCCTATTTATGTTATCAAAGTTTTGTTTAGCGGAATCGCCATTCTCTTGACTGCTTTAGCTTTATTTGCATATGCCCATAAAATATCACGCTCTCATGTGAATTCGCTCACAATTGCTTTGGCAGACAACAAAATGAATGCAAAATTGAAATGTTGAAAGTGCCTCTTTGGTAATTAAATGCTATATTGCTGTCTAAACTTTGTGCAAAGGTTCCATAATTTTTAACATAAGCTGACCTAATGTCTATCAAATCGTTTGGTTATCGCTATGAATTATGATGTTGGTAGTTTACCTTTTTAAGCACTTGCGATTTTAGTCTTTGATATCCCATGCTTTGTGTGCTGAGTACATCTCTTTTATGTCTTAACCAAATTTTAGGTACCATGTAATATATACTGTGGGATTCGGAAGATCTTCCTTGCATCATGGTGACTTGGTTCCATGTGTATACTTTATGTTTATGCTAACTGCAAGAGCCATTCGTTATACTAGACTCTAATAATCCAATGACATTCCAAACTATTCGCTATCGATGCACCTACTAAAATGTACAGCTTTAGCATTTGAATGTTCATTCAAGCGAGGTACTTCATGGAAGATAAAGTTTCCTAGCAAAGTAGATGTGTACAAACTAATTGGTCCTGCAACTATGATATCAAGCTGGATTCTTGTTTGGTATGTTATCAAGGAAGCTAGTATGAAAATGTAAGTTGTTTTGAAAGTTGTAATGAAAGCTAGTCTCTCTTTTCATTTTGTATGTTACTATGATTCATGATCACCATGTTGTGCTTGTATTCTAACTTATATTTTCTTTTTACAATCTGAAAGAATTGTAAATCGTTGACGATGAGCTTGTTGGTTGTTGGTTTGTGACCTCCTTGGAGGAGGATTTGTTCTAGGTCATTGTAGTGGAGCTTAAAAGATGCTTTGTTAGGTTCATCCTCTCGAAAGATGTCCTCAGCAATCTCACTACAATATTTGTTATTCCAATAGTTTTATACGATTGATCTTAGAAGATAAATTAAAAAATTATAATTAATTATTATAGAAAAAATATTATTTCATCTTCATTGAAATTTAATACTTATCCAACAATAAATTTTTTCATAATAATTAATTTAACTATGCTTCAAGCATCTTCGACGATAGTTAAGTTAGCTCACATTGAATTGAATATTTGATTAAAATTAAATTAATTAAAATTGAATAAATTAAATTTTTTTAGCTAATTAAATTGATCAAATATTTTAATAAAAATAAAATAAATTAAATCAATAAAATATTAATTAATTCAACTGAGTAGCTAATTTAGAAAGGCAGTTACAGTCTTTTCTAGTTCCAGATCAGGTTTGTAAGTGAACAGCCCTGCTTCAACTTTTAAACACACACGCTCACCCAATTACATACGTGAAGAGCTACAAAATTAGTGATGATCAGCATTTGCCTTCGCAAAACTATTATACATCTGGAGACTCACCGAAAATATAGCCATCCCTTATTGATCTCTCGATGGACGACGGTAATAATATCTGCATATTAACCAAAAGCATATTAATAGTATGTGTTGAAGTTAGGATGATTGCTCCTATTAGTCTCATGTGAGCAAGTACGATGGTTCATTATGACAATATACAAGTGCATTCTTATTTATTTCGGATGGAACGAACTCCACCCTAATTCAAAGTAACAAGATATGATGGATGTGAAGAAGCATGTTGAAGCTAGGACGAATACCTCGCCAAAATAACTAATCATTTTTTGGACAAAATAAATTCTACTCTAATTTAACGTGGTATCAAGACCCGCATCAGTTTGCACTCTCACATGGCAAGTAAAATGATTCATTAGGTTTACATATTAAAAGGTGTTCTTCTCCTAAATGCAACCCATCAGTCTACACTTCCATATGGATAAGATGATTCATTAGGTTTATATATTAATTAAAGTGCTCCGCTCTGACTAAACATAATATTTCATGATGAGTGTGAGGAAGCATGTTGAAATTTTAAATGACTAATTCTATTCAACAGAATGGAATAACAAATAAAAGAGATAGATGATTGAAGCTTACACATAGATGTTGATGCCATGCATTGAAGCATATTTCCGTAGAAGGCGTTCCATCGTGTACCATTCAGTGTGTTGAGATCCATCTTGGTAACCAATTCGTGGCATATGAATAGAGGCTTCACATAGTAACAAATGTTATATCAGATAAACTCATTCTTAGGTGACCAAACAATCTGAGATTAAAGTGAGAAGCTAGGAAAGGGGGGAAAAAGTCAATGCTGGTAAGTTTCATTAAAAAGAAATATAGATAACCTTTCGACTTGGATTGTGAAAGCAAAGAAATCGTGTTTCATTTAATTTGCTATCTAGCAAAGTTTACAGTGAAAGAATCATTATGCATGCGGAAGTGGGATGTACTATTGTCAAGGTTTAAAACTCACTTTGAACTGAGACTTCAATCCCTAAACAAAACAAAGTAGTTGGTGCCATGCCGGCACATGGTTCTAATCACACTGATGATAATGAGGAAGAAGAAGAAGAAGAAAAAAAGGAGGAATCTTCTTACCTACAGGTGGAAACACGTTACCTCATATCACCAATGATAGAAACCCTGACGGAGCAAAACCTTAACCTCACATTGCAGCCAATCAACACCCGAAATTGCATTATGTTGTCAATGGAAAAAGGGTTTCAAGTATCACAAACCTCAAGAGGAGGAAGGAGCACATGAAACCCAAGGAAAAACACCGAAGAACGTTGTGCTAAGCTTGTATATCGAAGCGAATGAAGACTTACAGCAGCTGGTGTCATTGTGTGGTAGTGTCGTTTTGCATCTCAATTCAAGAGTAAAATGGAAAATCTCAGCAGTGCTAGTCAACATGGCACAAGATCTAATCCATCATTATTGTAGTTGTCATCATCATCATCAAGCAGGATATATACAGAGAGATATCTACTGATTTCCTCAATCCACAAACTCAACAAGAAAATTTTAAGCTATCACTCCACTGACACCGGTACAACTTCTCATTCCTCGCATTCAATGGATTCAAGGTACAAACACAGAGAAATAATAGATAAGCATTGAGAAAAAGGTCTTTAATTTTAAAAGTTTAGCAGACTCAAGCACAAACATCTCCTAGGTGCTTACTCTGCTTGCAAGCGTAATGCATATAGTAGCAAGCACTCTCATCCCTGCCAATCCTAATAACTCAGTATGCTTGGTGTTCTAGTGTCTTGTTCACTACTAGTAAATCATGTCTCTCTCATGATTGTACTATGATGATTATGGGAATGCGATAAGCTCGAAGTAACTGTATGAAACTCCTCCAGCTAACAGTCCTTTAAATTGCAATAAATCAGAATGGAATATCTAATCCAAATCTTTGATGAATTTCCTATCTAAACTACTTCAAATGAGCCAAAGCTTTCTTCTAAGTTTTAATTTTTTGAAAATGCAGCAAACATAGGGTCTCTATCATATTTATACTGCTTCATTTTGATTGGTAATACTTCTTTCAGTCTAATATTAACAAAAAAATTTATAACTGGAAAGGTATCTAACACACTAGCTAGAAGCAGTGGTTTCTATCAACAGTGTCTCTGACAATTTTAAAGATGACGTTAGTTAAATGATAAGAGTTGGATAAAGAATATATGTAGAAAAAATGTACGTTTAATTTTGAGGAATACCTGAATTTTGAGCAGCTGCAAATGAAGCCTTAGACAAGCACCCTTCAAGATCAGACATAGAGATGTTACTCCTAGGAACTTTCCTTCTTGGATTATAAGATTGAACCACAGCAAGGGCAACCCACATAGGGCAATTTTGGACAATGCTTTCATCACCACTGGAAGCTGGAAAATGAAAATGATGATTATTTTCTGTACTAAAGCACATGTAGATTAATATACTATAATGAAAAATGCACTTGTATATTGAAAGGACTGAGTAAATCATCTGGTTTCTCTTAGTTTAAAGTGCCAAGCACCTACCATACCATCAATTCTACGATCAGCTTGATAAGGCCCAACCATTGTACCAATGTACTTAAATTCAAGTCAACAGTAGCTCTCTGTATTTACAACTTTGACATCCTAACCGAACTTAAAGTCTAACTCAGCCCAAATCATCATAATCAGCAGTTTGTGAGGTCAAGTAGACATCTTTTTCCAACCACTCACATGCCCAAGAACTTGATTTAGACATACAGAAATTGACTTCAATTTTCTCAGTCCAGAACCTCTGATCTGGAACCTCTCAAGAACTTGATTATGATTTAGGCAGACATATATTTGATGTAAGGACTCATTTAAGGCAACTCACTGGACCTCAAAAGAACTTTTAAAATATTCAGAGTGTATAAATACACTTGAAACAAAAATCTTAGTTTCAGATTATGCAAATATGCCACCCACGTGGCATTTGATCCATTATTACACGAGTAATTATTTTTTTATTTGTTCAGTTGCACACATTTTGTTCAACAATCACTTAGAATGGTCAAAGGAATTCATAATTGTCAAAATAAACAAGAAATAAATGCCTCATAATTAAATGCAAATCCCCATTACAGTGAGATTTGAGAAATCACCATTCAACTTTATTAAGTGTAGATCCCCCATATGCAGATCACCACATTCAAAAGCACAGCGGTAAGCATCTGGGATGCATGATGAAAGATTAGCAAGTGAATTGAACATTCCACCATGTCCCCAGCTCCCTGAGTTGTCAACACAGCTGAAAACAGATTTAGAAATCAATTATATAACAATGTATAATAGCACTTCGAACAAAATTAGAACATTTTTGAAATCAAGCTTTCAGTATCATTTGTACAACAGAAGTTCCTACCTAAAAATTATTGCAGGCTCTGATTGGCAGACTTTTGATGGGTCAGTGCAATCTCCATATACAAACTGGACAGCCCCTTGATCAGACAAAACACTATTTTCTACTAACATATTGGGCTCTTCAACAGCTAATGTCTTGTAACCAAGTGCCTCCCATCTTGCCAACTGTTTCTCCTCTGCCTTTTTCTTGTCAGCTTCACGTTTCCGTTGATACTCTTCTGGCAGACGTCTCCTCTTCCCCTGCTCCAAATTTAAAGATTCTCCAGAAAGTGAAGCATCTTTAAATTTCTGAACCCAGAACATATATGAATCCTCGTCAACTCCAGAATCAAAAGCAGAAGATTCAGAAGAGTTAACAAACTTATCATGGCTTTTCAAAATCTCCTTTTTATTAATTTCGAATTTACGAACATCCTTTTCTGATATCTCATGAGAACGCATTTCAACCACTTTGTCAGTCATGTTATTGAGTTCAACCATACTATTTGCATCAACGGAGTCCTTGTTCATATCTGTGGGATCAAACATGTGTAAGCCTATAACGAGAGACTTCATGTCACCATCTTCAGCTATAATATCCTTTCCTGTGCCATATACTTCATCTTGGACTACATTACTACTTAGCCAAAGTTTTCTCTCTGCTCTCCTCATAATTGCCTGCGTAAATGCATCAGCTTATAGAAAATCCAGAGAGAGGAGATGATAAGTGTGTGTAACATCTTCACCTCTTCAATAGTATGTTGTGTTACTAGATTTATGGCTAGCACATGCTTCATTTGACCAATGCGATGGGCACGCTGCAATGCCTGCTTGTCTACTTGAGGATTCCAGTCTTGCTCATAAAATATTACCTAAGTGGCTTCATGATTAGCAATGGAACAACAAGCAGCATTTCTATAAATACTTCTTCATTCTAAAGCAAATTACAACATTAGGTTTTTTGAATCAATTTATGCCCATAGTCAAACTATCAGTGATACTAAATTCAAAGCTTTACCAAGACGAGGGAGAAAATTGTCTTGTATCATTCTAAGGAAGTACATAACTACACTTCCTAGTTGCTAATCAATTAGAAATTGGTTTGACCACTTACCAATCCTGTCAAGTTGAAACCAATAAAATGATCACAGATATTTTGAACTTTTAAGACCATTTTTCCTGAAAATGAATCATTTTCATATTCATAGCATGTGCCCACGTCCAAGCTAGTGGCTTCCTTTGTGGTTTACATCAGATGGAGAGACAAATTGATAAATTATCTATATGTACCAGGAAAACCAACTCTTGAGATGGTGTACCAAATCATTTATAATTTGCATGACAAATAACCTTGTATACTTATGCACTGGCATAAACTTTTTGCTATGAATTGTAACCCATAATTATAATCTATTAAACAAATTCAATTTCATTGAGATATTTAGTTTGGCATATTGGAATAACTATAGAATATAGATTTCAAATAGCTTCATTACAGCATCTATATCACACCTTAAAATGCGGTCATACCCATTTCCATTCTGGATATTACAGAATGATAGAAAAGATTGTTGTCTGCCTTGAGACTCTAAGGTCATGTTCTAGAAAAAGATATGAAACTTTTTTGAGTCCGTGGCTAAATATCTAGGCCTAGATGATCAGCACGACATCAGAGTTACCCTCGACAAATGGTTCTCCGATGCTGACACTACAGTCCAGTGAACCTTGGTAGCCCATGGTAGTTGATTGGGTAGTATAGGGAACAAGCTGATGAAGGAAGCCAATTTCCATTTTCCAGCATGAGTTTTTACAGATGGCTCAACTGCCATCTCAAGATTTCTGAACCACTTTCAATTCAATGCTGCTACAGCATGAATAACCAACTGGGCACCCAATAATAAGACACAAAGTAGGCAATAAACCATCTAATGGGCTCTCTAATGAAAATGATAAACATCTTAGAGCTGTTCCCTTCAGCCAGAAGTAAATTAGTTATTAAGAAACTAATCCATCACCCTCTCTCTTTTTCCCATCTTTCAGAATTGAGGCAATGTCCCATAAGAGCAGTACTAATCATGCCAATAAGGTAATCTTACTCCAATAAAAGATCCAAGTAGCAACTTACTGACCTACATACAAATAGATGTCCTAAAGGTATCTGACTAGATGTATACAGCTAAGAATTGATGTTTTCATATTACAGAAAAAAAGATTGAATTATAATGTAACCAGTGTATCCAGAACAGAACACTACCCAAAGTCCCAAACCAAGACAGACATGCTACTCCATGTCTGACATTGATCCCCCAAAAAAAAAGATTCAGTAGCTTTCCAAGAGTACCAGTAAATTTCTGTTCTTTTATCAAGTGATTACTCATCCATAACCAAAGTGCAATTTTTGCATAGCACTTAAAATAAAATAATATGTTTCTAGGTGCTTTAGGAAACTAAATACAAGCATAAATCTATATATGAGAAAGAATTACAATATTGTGCAAAAGAAACATTATCATTCTAGTTCTATCTGAAACATTTACTTAATCATGAAAAGTAGAAGGAAGATAAGTTAAAGTGAAAGTCCTGAACTCACAGTATCAGCAGCTATGAGATTAAGACCAACTCCCCCAGCTCTAGTTGAGATCATAAAAACAAATGGAACATCATGATTATCTTGATTATTGGAGTCACCTTTAGATGCTTGGTAACTAAAGCTCCTTATAGCAGCAAATCTCTCCTCAGAACGTACAGATCCATCAAGCCGCTCATAAGAATACTTGCGCAATTCCATGAAGTCCTAAATAGTTTTAATTGAAATGCCACATGTTACCTAAAAATCAGGACTGGGAGGACCAGTATCACAGCTGAGGTAACCAATTTAAATTTGTTACAAAATGGTTCACCTGTAGAATGTCAAGAGTTCGAGTCATCTGAGCAAACAACAGAATTCGATGTCCTAATTTATGGAGTTTCTGGAGAAGCAGGTCTAGAATAATAAGCTTCCCACTAGCCTGACCAAAAAAGTTTAGATGAAAATGATAAAGAAAAATGACAAATAGAGAACACACTCAAAACCATAAATATTTCTATAAGAAACAGGTGCATGAATCAACTTTTTAGTCAACTAGAGTTGGTAAACGTTGGGGTTGTGCTCATAATCTCTACCAATCTTCTGTTACCTGAACCAGATGTTCACCTTCTTCATATGGCTCTGGTTCAATGCCAGAGAAGAGATAAGGATGACTACACGTTTTCCTAAGTTGCATTACCTGTCAGGACACTAGGAAAATAATTAACTGTACCACATGCTGAAGTATCAAGAAGTATATTGATTCAGCATGATTAATCAGACAAAATGTGATAAATATAGCACATAAAAGTTGACAAATATATATACTTTGAAGTAGAAATAGATTCAATACAAAGAATAATATAGTAATCATGGATTGTTCAACAAGGAAAATTATTGTGCACCATGCTACTGAATATATCAACTAAACCCAAGCTTTCCACTTTCATGTTTTGCTTTTATCTATTATGGTCAATAGTTGAACCAGATTCAAATGGCTAGTAGCCTTTTGTTACACGTTTTTGGTTAGCACTTATTATCTTGCATAGCCTGTGAACCAATATGAATGGGGAAAAAGATGAAAATCTGTTTCCCTAGTTAGAACGATCATCTCTAATAGTAATTTAGTCAATTGCAAATACCAAATGTGTTATTACTAGCATGGATGCCAAAACAGATGGTATTCATTATAAGCATGGTTTTTGTACCAGAAGCAACAAAGGGCAATGGCATATGTTTGCAACGGAATGCTGATCTATTCACTCATCCATATTATCTTCTCTTTTCTGAATGCTAATCATTTTGCTAAACATTGTCAGTTTCTATAAAATATTTTGTTTAACCAATAGCAACCAAACTCTTGCTCAAGGATAAAAAAACAACTTATAGCTTATCATTTAGGACTTGAAAGTGTCAGTTAGAACCAAAATAAAGTACAGATGACGTGAGGAGATACAAAAAGAAGAGATGCTTCCAATTGCCAAGATCTGTGAAATTAGAAATTTAAGTTAAACCAAAAACTATAAAGTAGGGTCACAACATGCTGTATCCCAATTATTTGAGGCTGGCTATATGACTGCTACACGCTGCCATTGGCCTACAAGATCATGGATGGGTTTCTAGAATGATAAAGGCTCATATGTATGGCACCATTGTAGGGGTGGTATCAAGCACTGTGGAACCAGTACATGAGCCAATTCTTGATCCAACAGGAAAGTGTCACTTATAATGGTGGTACAGAGTAAGAATAAATTGCACGATGAACACAATCAGCAGACATCTAATTAATATATCAAGGACACAATCAGCAGACATCTAATTAATATATCAAGGAAATGATACTTTTATATTTCTTCAAATAATAATGACAAACCAAATGTTCTGTCCATACAACATACTATAGACAATTACATGTATCATATGACTTCTAAAATGTCTACATTAGCCTTGGTTGTAAGTCACCATTGCATAAACTATGACATAATGGGTTGACATCAACCACACCTATCGCAGATTTCACATATTTACCTATTAGTGGTAAGATAAGTGTTATGTTAAATCTTACACTCCAAATTAGACTAATGGTTCATAGCAAAGTTATACATGGTTTTTTAGAGAAAACAAAATGTATATAACACTAATAGACATTGACTTCCCTGCCTTAACCAAGATTAAATGGTTTGATGACATTGTTGCAAATTTACAAGTGATGTATATTTTATCAACAGGGAGTGTTCCTTGATTCATAATTGCTTTATCTAATGTCGATATGCTATTATCAATGGAGGAATAAAGAATGAAAGATCAATCCTATGATGCCTAACACAATGGAAAGATAGAACAAGAATCAAGAAACATAGTAGAGAACAAGGAGAAAAAAAGGTAATTCTAAGAGAGGAAGGAAGGGATACAAAGACTCTAAGGAATGACAGCACCAAAGAAGATGACAGATGAAGAGATGCCATAGAATTTAATCCAATGTTCACTTTCACAGATTAAAAGAAAGTCCCTTCAACCTACATCACTGAAGTAACAAAAAAATTAGTTTAACTTAGGCAGTGAATAATTGGAAAGTTGGAAGAGGTAAAGGACAACACGTATTCTCAAACTAAAGGTGGATGGGTACCTTGATCTAACAGTACCCTTTTGTAATGACCAGCACAGATCTTAAGATGTGAAAAAAAAACAAGGGATAAGAATTTAGGGGCTTCAAGAACTTTGTGCCCTTCGATTATTATAAGATACAAGAAGTTGCAGCACAATCAAAGGATGTTGCTATACTATCATTTGTCGTTAACACTTCAAGTTGTCGGACACTTTTTGAATAAACAGAAATATTAGCTATAGAAAGATAAATATAAGTAATCATATAACAAAAGTTTGGATTACTGCATATCCTACAACCAAAGAGTGTATCTAAGCCTTAGTAGGGAAAGTATGTAGAAAAAGAAAATTGACTTACTATATTCTGCAAAGACTGATTGCTAGTACCTAATGAAAGTGAAAGAAGTGTCTGAAGTTCCTTCCTCAATATTGACATGTACACCTTCCTTTGCAAAGGGACCAGAGGTGCCATCCTGATGAAACCAAACACAAAAGTAACCTAATTACACCATGCAAAGCACAATGACACCTAGTAGCTATATCAGAATTCAGTTTCATGTGGAGGCCCTAACACTGTCATCTCAGTAAGAGGAGGCAAAGTAAGAGTCCCTCTTTCAACAAGTAATGCTTTTGTCCTTCGGAGCATAAATGCATTCAATATGTATCTAAGAATCCTGAATTGCCTTTTTACTGAATATGATTCAGTACCTGAAGATAAGCAATGATCCATAGGAATGACCGACATAATATTACATTCCTTTTCAATACAATAAAAGGTGAGGCAAGATAGATTATAAAAGAACAAAAAGAAACTTTGTAATTCATGTATATCAGTAATAGTAAGTACCCATAAATATGTCAATTCAGCAACGTGTAATTGATAAATTCTTGATAATAAATTGGGTATTGCACATAATATGAAGCACACTAATGAGGTCTGAGGTTGAGTGTTATTTATTTAGGTTTAGTGAAAAAAATGATAAATTTAAGTCAATTAAGTAAATAGTTCGTTTAAATATGTATTTAGCCTAAAGATTGTCAAACTGTTAATCTGGAAGCAAGCATATATGTGAAATTCTCAGAGTTCAGGAAAAAGACTGAACAACCAACAGGTGCACTCCTCAAGCAGGATAAAACTAATAAAAATAGCATACTTTTTCCTAGTGAACTTCATTATATATACTATTTTTATTTTTATTCTCCCAAACTTGAATGAAGGACAGTCAATTAAAGATAAAAAAGGAAGTAGAGAATAAATATTAAATAGTTAACAGCCACCTATATTTAACAGTAGAGATCAATTAAACATGATAATATAAACATAAAAAATGGCGTTAAGGATGGAATTGAAAAGAGTAAGGTCCTCTTCTGCATCCAAGTTTACAAATTCTATTCAGTTTCTTATATGCCAACTAGAAGCATCTGTAACATTTCCAAATAGAAAACAACTACAACAAAAAAAGAAATTAATCGATAATGAGCATGTCTTGATTTGCAAATAAATATTAACCAATACCCAAGTAATGAACAAAATGTTGAAACTACCTGTAAAATCTGGCAGGTACATAATGGGCAATTCACAATTCAGTGTAAATACAGATCAGAAAGACTAAAAAATGGGAAACAAGAAAATATGTGAGAGGGAGAGAAAAAGAGAGATATAAGGCTACTTTTCAAGGAAAATCCTCATAGTAGCAAAAATTACAATAATATTGACTCTACACCTCATACATGTTTGGACGAAGCTCTTAAGAATCATAAATAGCTGCCAGCCTTCACTTCTGAAAGTAGGAAGAGCTCAACCTATCCTAAAAATATTAGATGTTTGAAAGAGGCACCCCTCACAATATAGCACTGTAGACCAATGTAGTTGTCCATATGAGACATGGAGGGATCACCATGACTCCAAAGGGCGCCCTTATATCCATCATGACTAAGAGGTGCAAGCATAGGTTGGATACTGTGTTAAAAGGATGGTGGAAGAAGCCAATCAGCTCTAAAATGACATAATAAAGTGCAGGTGGAGAGAGGGGGGTTAATCCCTCAATACATGCACACCCCAATGATTGTGGTTGTCCATGTGGGACCTTAGGCATGGAGCAACCTTGTTTTCATATGTCATCTCGCACCCATCATGACTCAAAGGCACGAACCTAGCTATGACACATGGCAATTCAATATAAGCACATCATGGACCATTGCACTTGTCCACGTGAAACTTTGGTCGTGGAGGGGTACCTGTTGAAGCACTTCCAGCTTCCTTGAATGTTGAAATAAATTGGTCTGAAGTCCCGAAAATAGAAGGCATGCAAAAGTGCATCAGAGCCCAAAGTTCTGAAAGGTTGTTTTGAATTGGTGTGCCCGTCAACAACAAGTGTCTTGGCATAACAAAGTTATGCTCAAGTACATTATACAAAACCTGCAAAATCTTTAAGAACTTAACGTAGAGCTGTAATCATTTTCAGTGTTAAAAAAAATCATTTTAACAGATTTGTTATGAGAGAGAGAGAGAAAAAGAGAGAGGACAACCCAGATGTCTCAAAAATAAATAATATGAAATCAAAGTTTATTTTGTGTGTGTGTGTGTGTGTGTGTGTGTGCGTGCCTGCATGTGTGTGCGTGTGCGCGTGTGTGTGTGTGTGCAAATACAAGGTTGCATGTTGCTAGTCACAAATATGGATGGCCTGTAAACTAACCCGTATATACATATCATAAGTCCCTTTATATGTGCTTGTATAGCAACCAACCACAAATTGCCTAGATATTCATCTAAGCACACTTTTGGGACAGAAAATAGAATGCTCAAATACATTACAAGAAAGCAAGCATAAATCTTACAAGCTCAGACATACACTGGAAGGATTCTTCAACCGTTGAGCTTCATCAATCACAGCATAATCCCAAGGAATTTGAGAAAGAAAATCCTGATCCAGTAAGGTTATATCATATGTTGTCAAAAGAACATCAAAAGGTAACTCCTGAAAATTTAGACAACAAAAATTAGTGGAAATTCAGGAAAGATGGTTAAAAAGTTGCAAGAGAAGATGTATTAATTCAAGGAAAAAACTATATATGAAATATTGGGCTACATTAGATGATGAGGACTGCCTCTGCAAAGTTTCATGCATTGAATTCCGAAGGTTGTGACGATGTTTCTTGTCACCGACATAAAGGAGAACTCTGAGGGTCGAACAAAATTTGTCAAACTCTGACATCCAACCATCTGTAACACTTAGCGGACACATAACCACTGCATTGATCAAGGACAGTAGAATGATTAAGAACTTGATTATTATAATGAAAACAATAAGAACTTTCAGGGCCGAAAGAAACGCACAGAAGGGGCCAGATGATAATGATTGCGTCTTCAGATAGCTTAAGAAAGAAATAGCTTGTAAAGTCTTGCCAAGACCCATCTAGCAAGCATTCATACAAACTGTACAAGTCAGACAATAGTTCCAAACAACTACCAATCTAACTGGAAATTGTACCAGATATCTACCCAGGAGCAATCTGAGTTGACGAGAAGACTAAAATCAATGAACCAGGTAAAATTACATAGCCTCTTCCTAATTTCTTCGCACATGTATATGCAGTTTCTCCAATATAGAAGAGTATGAATTAAACTCAAAATAACGAGAAAAATAAAATAGTAAAGCATAAAACATGATTCTGGAATACATTTTCTTCACCAAATTATCCTTGTGTCTACCTATTTACAGCAATTTCTATAAAACACAAATTAGGCTGAATCTCATCATCAAAATGAAAAGGCAGCTTGTTTTCCTAATCTTCTGACAAATAAATGCAGAAGGAAGTAATGTTAAAATGATCTCGTCAACCAAACAAAACTGATCTTGGCAGAACAAAAAAACATGAAAACAAAAAAAAAGAATATCGACTAGAAATAGTGATCAATTAGCAAGTCCAGTTTACTGCTTGTGTGTTTTGACTATCCGTTTCAGGTACTACTATCGGCTGCTCTACGAATTCTTTGTCTTTGCTTCTGTACGGAAGATGTACGGAAGCCACTACAACTAAAATTGCGCGGCTGCGTGGATAAATTCAAGCATAGCTTCCAAATGATTGCATAAACAATGGTCTATAAATTTCCTTCAAAAAAGGGAAAATTAGTTTCTCCAAACTGAAATACAGTCAACTAGTCTAATTCACTAAAAGATGGCCCCCAAATCAGTGTATTAACTCCATAACATCAACAAGAATAAAACACCACTTACAAACGACCACATCGATTCATGGAATACCCTTCCTCAAGGTATTTGGACAATTAAACAACTAGGTAAGAATAATCTACGTAAAATTATAATGAATCGAAGAATTTTCGAAGCTCAAAAGGCCCGATTCATATCCTGAGAGGAAATCAAGTAACTTATTCTACCCAAAGTTACTAACAAGTAAGATTTAGTGTAGAAGAAGAAGTCAAATCATTCTCGTTAACGCGAAAAATCCGACCTCGTCTCCTGCAAGGAAGCACATAAAAACATCAATGGAAGTGGAGAAATTAGAAAACATGGTGGATCAGAAGATGGGATCGCCGATTTCCCACCGAGCACGACGTTGACGCCGAGGTGGTAGCGGCGGATGAGCCAGGAAAGGCCATCGATTTGATGCGGCTTGAGGACAGCCGTGATGCCTAGCTCGTATGGCTCCGGAGGAGGCTCGTAGCTGCGATCGCTGGAAAGGACGAGGTTCGCCGCGAGGAGGATGCGCCGCTCGTAGTCCATCGCCTTCGGAAACGGTTCCATCGGATCCCGGGTTTCATTATAAACACAAGGGCTCGTGTTTTGATTCCAATTCAAAACACCTCCTGCTTGAAATCCTTCGCCTAAATATCCGTCTATGATCGCGACAGGAGTCCCCCACACAATTTTTATGAAAAGATAAATTAAAAAAATATAATTGATTATAATAAAAGAATATATTATTTAATTTTATAATTTAAATTTTTTTTATAAATTTATTTCATCGTAATCAACTCACAATAATAACACTCGAAAATAATAATGGTAAGTACTAATGATTTACTTAAGTACATGATGGTATGAAAAATTTAAAAGATTGACTATTGAACTTGGAACAGTGAAAAATTTTCATAATTAACTCAATCATTTTTAAAATTAATTAAATTATTTAATTAAATATTTAAATTATAAAAATAAATAATAATAATAACTATTCTCCTACAATAAATTTTATTCTATTTTATATCATTAATTAAGTTTTTTTCTCCTTCTCTTATTAGTGTTTATATAATTTTATGTCCTCGGTGTTTATAGTAATTTTATATTATTAAAATCCTAAATGAATTATTTATTAGTCGTTAAAAACATCCTTTGAAATTTTTTATCGGAAGTGATCTTCGCTTTCTTTCTCATATTTTAAGTTTTTATTATTATCCATCTTTATATGTTTGTGCAAAAAGGACACATTTGGTTTCATACAGCAAATTTAATCATCATTTTATATTTTTTTTTTTAAATTTAAAAATATATCTAAAAAAACATGTCTTCCTTGACCTAACATAAATGAGAGGATTAACAATAAATAGTCCATCACACATGGACTTATGTGGATGATTTAGGTGACGATGTGAGAGTTAGAGCCGATGATTTGAAGTTGGATCTATGGAATTGGTCCATCATATAAGTAATTTAAATGTATTGAATTAAAATTTTATCAATTTAGATTCAATAATCGACTCATCTAGGCTCCATGATCTGCATGGATCGACCTGTGACGAACTTGAATTGACTCGCAATTAAAAAAATTTATTTTTAAAATTTAAAATTATTGTAGAAAACTAATAAACTAGTAGACTTGATTCGTCTAAATCATAATTCGAACTTAAAAATTTTAATTTTATTTATTTAAATTGTAATTCAAATTTAAAATTTTTTATATTTTTTATATTTTTTATTTTTGATAATTGATCAATCAACTCGCAATCCGCTTGGATTGAATTGGAAATTTCCTAATCTATTAGTGGATCATCCGCTTTCATATGATGAGTTTACGATGAATTAATTATTCCACATAAGATAATCCATTTGACAAATCTAAAGAGAGTTGGATGATTGCCAAATAGCAGAGTGCACCAAGACATTTAAATTCACATCCTAACTCTTGAATTTATTAGTGAAAAATGTTTTAAATGAGTTATTAGTACAATCTTATAATTTTTTTAAATCTAGTTGTCTCAATTTCGTTGGATGAGACAAACAGATCTTCTTAATTCTCTTACCAAATAAATTTAAAATATAATTTATAAATATTCAAAAATCAATCTTTAAAATATTTATTTAAATTTGACAATCTCATAATTGGCCAACATCTTAAGGTTTCAAAACTCCCTAAATGGTGTCATAGATGAGATTGACTTTTGCAATCTTTTGATGCAAAACTTTGTAATCTTATTGAAAATGGCTACCCACCTGCCCCCTTGTCAATCCTACGATGAGTTGAAAGTAAATTAGGTACTAAACGGGTTCTTATGTGACAGTTGTGAATTTCCCATTGGCATAGTTTGTGACTAAAACTGAGGGATTGTCCATTATTGCATGTAAGTCTACTTGCCTTCTTCTACTACTGGATACCAACTTAACTACGCCTAAGGCTATGACCTTGCAAACTTTGACAATATATTAAGATTATATTGGTTTTAAATTAATTCAGATATCTAAACATTTCAATTAATTCTAAATGTGAACGATATGATCCCTACAGACTATAATAAAATATTGTTGAACATGGAGTGGACAAAGGCCGTACAGTACAATATATGATGTCAAATTAATTTTGATACTCTTTATAGGGAGATAATAGGTTGGGAGTTCAGTTAGTTGGACGACAGCGAAACAACGACACGGCTTTGTAGATAGAATTGACAAGGGCAAAGCTTTGTGCGATGTCAATGCACACTTCAATTATTGTAAGTTATGGTTGGGCTACAAGATTTTGTTCCCATAGAGCACATTTAACATGAGCCTTAATCATTTTTTTCCTTTAATATTTCGAATGCAATATAAATAAGTTTAATATGATTTCTCGTTGTCAGTTAATCGTTATGCTAATTATTCAATACATATATTAAATCATAATAAACTATCATTCAGTGTCAAAATAAACAAATAAATAAAATGATTTCTTAAATTTAAATCATTTTTTACTAATAAATTAAAAAATTTACGCTAACCGATATCTCGTCGCCACGTGTTGCGCAATCTCCAAACCGTTGCTGGATCTAATATCCTTGGCACAATCCACGCAACTCGACACGTGACCGGCACGCCCTCCCGTCACCCGTCGTAGAATTAGTACACCGTGGTGGGTACTACCGTAATTCCAACACATTCTATGCCCGTTTCTGCACCACAGCCTCTCCACTTGGGGTCCTGGTAAGGATCCCCTCCAACCATCGGCATAAAACCTCCCATCCTTCGCGGGTCGGATTGTACGGAAAGATGGGCCCACTCGGGTTCTGAGTTTTAAACTGGCGATGTATTCGATCTGTAGGATTAATTTAGAGACGCCGTTGGAGAGGATCCTTACAGAAACAGGGCTTCGTCGAATACGCCCCTTCTAATCCAACGCAGGTCGCAGGGTGGGCGTGCGAGGCGTGTGAGCCAGTGAGCGCGAGATAGGCGAGCGTCGACGAGAACGACGGAGAGAGGTCGGAGGTGGGGAAGAAAGAGGGTTCTCGCACCTGCTCTCGAATTCAGCCTTTGATTCGATGGGGAATTCGTAGCCGGAGCAGGAGATTGCGCGTCCGTTCGTGAGATTCGTCGGAGCTAGGGTTTACTGGGCGGAAGGGAAGGCGCTTCCGGTCATCTTTAAGCGCCGATGAGAGCCAGAAGATACGGGTGGGATTTCGGCTCCGGACGCTGAAGGGGCAACACTTCGTCTCCGGATGGAGGGTGGTGGAAGCTTAGCCGCTCTTCCTTTGGTACGTACTTGGCTTCTGTCGTTTTAGTATTGATTCGTTAGTTTTTCTAGTAATAGGTGAATATATCGCTTCGGGTGCGTCTCCGGTGGCATAATAGAGTTAGGTCATTTGTGTACTCGAATTGATCCGTCTTCTGCGGGAATTTTTATCTTGCTGCCTTTTTTGATCTATGGTTCCTGAAAGTCGGGCCCTTTGCTACCAATTTTGCACATTGGCCTTACTTCAGTTTTTTTTTCCAGTGCATTCTCTCGCGCCATCAATATCGTTTTGGAATTTTCTTGTTCGTTTCTACTCGCCACTCATGTCAATGAATTTTGTTCGCCATAGTTTCTGTGTGTCTTGGATGCTGGCATTGTCTTTGAATCATAGGTACCCCTTTGTATGCTGTACGCTTGATCTAATATGACCATGCTGAATCATATCCAAAAATAACTCTTTTAAGGGAAATGCTGTTTGAATAAAAATGCTGTCTCATTTTTTTTTTTTCCAAAAATCAGTTCTTTTCTGAGGCACAAGGTCGAATTCAATTATGTTGATTGGTGAGTTTATTTTTGCGACAATTATGCCTTGGTTGCTACTTGCAAGCCAACTTGTAATCCTGTTTAACTTGTTAAATTTATTTGTCTGTGCATATCCTGACACGTTCTGTTGGATAATTGACTTGCTTATCTGCAGTGAATTATCCTTAAGTAATGTCTGCTAATATTCCTTGAAATCATATTTGCTTAGAATAATGAAAATAACACTTCTTAAATGCTCCTAGACAAATATATATCTTATGAAGAAATGAAAATGCGTAGCAATCTTAAATGTTCTGTTGGATAATTGAGTTGCTTATCTGCAGTGAATTATCCTTTAAGTAAGGTCTGCTAATATTCCTTGAAATCATATTTGCTTAGAATAATGGGCACTACCACTGTCTCATTACTTCCAAATAACACTTCTTAAATGTTCCTCAGATACATCTATATCTTATGAAGAACTGAAAATGTGCAGTAATCTTAACCTCAGTCAATATAAGATTTCAATTAACCAAGATCGAAAATTCATTTCAACTAAAATTTAGTGTGTTCCAATGCTTTTATGCTGAATTGTTAGTGTATGATGAGTTATTCTGGATTCATTGTTATAGTTGGTATAGTTTGATCTGAAATTCAATGTAAAATTTTGCTTGTAGGATATTTTTTTTTTAAGTTTAACTTGCAGGAGAGTTTTTTATTAGTGTGCAATGATGATTCAAGGCTAATCTTACTATGGCACATGGGATGCTTGCAGCTAATTCCAGATACTTTTTCTTATAATTGGAATCTTCCTATACAATTTTTTTGTCAAGAGTAATTTTCCCTTCATCTTCCATTTTTAGCTTGGCTTCCTTCTACTACTAGGATGCCTTGGTAGGTTATATAGGATATTTAATGTGTTGACATATGGTGAGTTGTATTACTGAAACTGTACAAATTTTGTGATCTTGGAACTAATAATGTTGAATGTGAATGTTGCAACACCATATGAGTGTGATATAGCATTTTAATGTTTGGTCACAAATTCTTTTGCTAAACATGAAGCTAGTTCTGAAGGTGGGCTTTTAATTCCAGTTCTGGAACTGTTAGATTAATGGAAGGATAATATATTTTTGCTCTGGCTCCTATGTCTCACATCATTGTTAACTCTGTATGTGTGTGTGCACCCGTCCTTGCGTCTGCACGTGTGACTTATGGTTGTTTCTATTTCTTCAATTTTTTCCACACCCTCATTTTAAATGGCTATACTAATATTCTCATACTCTTAACTTCCATCTTGGGGTGTGTGTGTTTACAAGTTTAAATTTACTTTTATTGTTTATCCTGTGAATACAGCCTTGGGTTTATAATAAACATGCTAGATCATTGCAGGGGTTTATCCATGGATTGTGATGATAGTGACTTTCAGAGCCAGAACTTTCAACTAATTGGAGAGGATAATGATGGCTTTCCCCAAAGCTTACAGTCATATGATCCTCCAAAATTTGATATTGATGATCATTTTCAGTCTCATTTAAGGTTTGATAGTTTAGCTGAATCACGGCTTTTTCTTGGCATTCAAGGTGAAGAAAACAATTGGATTGAAGAGTTCTCTCCTAGACATAGTACTGCAGAATTTGGCTCAAGTGCCTTGCAGACTTGTTCCACTACTGGGAACGACGTTTGGTCTGATACTCCATCTGAATTTGCACGGATGCCAGTAAAATCTCTTGGAGATAATGAGGTAAACGCACAAAACATGAATACACAGTCAGAAATACATCCAAAAGAAGACTCTGCTAAAGATATTCTGGGGTTGAGTGATGATATAGCTAGAACCAACCAGCATGGAGTTTCACTTCAAACTCCCATTTATGAAAATTCTGATTCTGTTTTGAATATAAATTTATCTGACCAAAAGTATCATGCTGTTGGGGAGGTGGTCGACTCAGAATTCACTACTAATGTAGAATTAACTTCTTCATCGGTTGAGGTACCTAAAGCATGTTTGGTTTCTGGTGAACTTCTTGAGGTGGTTCAGAGCAAGGACGTATTGGATAATTCATCAGCGATTAGTTCATTTGATGATTGTGGTCGTGCTGTAAACAGACGTCATGAAATGAGTGCAACTTCTGTTCCCAGCAACAGTCAGAATTGCTCCTTGGCTTTACTCACCAATACTGCAAGTACTGAAGCAAGTAAATTGGGAAACTCATCATTAACAGAGCCAGAGAAGGTAGATTGCCATACTGTTAATGTGAATAAGAACTCAGAATCATCCCAGTCTGAAAACAAGCAGAGTGAAACATTTTCTATTGTACATGGTGAACACAATTCTTTGGACCAGGCTCTCAATAATGATGTTTGTGCTATTAAGGATTCTTCTGGAATGGTTCCACCAATAGATTCTCTGGTGTTGGAAAATGAAGGGTCTCATGATACTGTGCTCTCAGAGAAATCCGACGGACTGCTGGAAGCTATTGCTTACCAAGTGAAATCTTTGAACAAAGACTCGAAGACAGAGGATAAAAGATCAACTGATACTGCTCAGTTACCATCTTTGGCAAAGGATGCTGGAAAGAATTTTGTTGAAGCTGTCACTGAGAAGAGAACCGAGCTTTCTGATATAGCAGCAGGACCTATTAATTCTCCTGCTTTATTGCTTGAGGAAAGTCAACCATTTTGTTCTGGGGAACAGAGAGATTTTGATACGTCCAAAAGAGTTATTATTGGTGACAACAAATGGAAGATAGATTTTTCATCTGCAGTACAAACTGAAATAACTGCGGTTGAAGATGATACTGGTTCACAGATGCATCCTTTAACTACCCATAACTTGGATATTTTGCAGAGAGCAAAGAATGGTGACAATAAATCCTTAAAAGATTTTACTGAAAAGGTGGATGCCTCAGAGCAAACTGTACCCAAGCAACCTTCTGCTTTACTGGAGGGTGCAGAAAATAAGACCTCTTCTTCTCATGGGGAATTAGATCCAATATCTGAAACTGCTTGTTTGGTTGCTGAATCAAATGTCGATAACATTAGTCATTTAGAGGAAAAGGATAACTCTACCCAATCAGTCGGTTCAAATGACAATAAACTTAAGGATCACTGTCCCACTACTGAAAATACACAATTATCGTCATCTGAAACACAGGACCATGGTGTGTTGATGGATAGTGATGAAACATCAATCAAGGACCAAACAGGTAATATATTTGTATGGTATTTTTTTGCCTGTAGTCTTATAATTTTAATTTTAATCAGGAACAGAAAAGACATTTGAGCTTATGCCTGTGATATCCTGTATCTATTCCTTTCTCAGAAGTGATTAATTTTCTTTCCTTGAGCAATTCAGAGAATACCCAGCTGCTACGCTCTGAGGTTGAAGTGATAATAGAAGAGAAAGAAATCATACTGTCATCCTCTCCTGATTCACATTCAGATGGGAAAGACGCACAGGCCGTTTCCTTGTCAGTTGTGAATTTTGGTACAACCAGTGAGACATTAGGAGGATCCAATGTGATGGCTGATTCAGATGCGAAGGGTCCATCAGTTGAGAATTTTTCTGATGAACAGGGTACCGTATCTTCTATCATGCTGTGATGTTTCTCTTAGTTAAGTTCAACTTCCGAAGAGGATCCCACTTCTAATTCAAACTTAAACATTTACATTACTCTGGATTCTTAAGAATTCCCTTTATGTTCATCTATAGCTACATTCTATTATCATTTGCATGATGGAATTAGATTATTTCAGCTTTAAGTCTGTATAATATCTATATGATTTATACTTCTCACAAGGCCTAAAGGGGTGATGCTGTATCATTTTAATTCAAGTGCCTTTCTCCAGTATCAGAGTTTTTTTAAAAATCTTTTTGTGGTTTCACTTTTCAAATCAAAAAGGTTCCAAGGGATTTTAAGTTGGAACAAGTATACAAACATGTTGTTGGGTGCCAATGCTCTAGCTGAGTCATGTTTTCATGAAAGTATAACTTCCCTTGGTCAATCATGTTGGTAATTTTGGTTAAATTCCCTTTCATATGATTAGAATTGGCTTCACATATTTGGATTCTGATTGGAAGTAACCTAAGACCCATGTTTCTGATGCATACAAGATGAATATATTCGACATGTGAGGTTTCTGCTAGATGGGAAAATGACCTGGAGTGTTTTTGGAATACCATATTGCATGTTGTGTAGCTAATGTCTCTCCTCACTAGATATAAGGTTTCGTGGTGAGATTTCTAAACCTTATAGCAAATGTCCATACAAATGATGAGTGCATTGTTTTTAACAGAAACTACCAAAAGTGATGAAGTTCAGGTGGCTTTTTCGACTGGGGCATTTTCTCTTTCCACTTGCAAAAGCACAGAACAAGAAGATGCAAGTTTAGCTCCAACAAACCATTCTGACAAACCAAAACATACTGATATAGAATGTGAGTATACTTCTCATTAGCCCTGTTGTTGGTAGAGATTCTTTATTTAGCTTACTTCACATGGATTGTCTAGACATACAGAAGATCTCTAACCTTGTATTAATATTAGATTGCTCAAATGGAAGAGTTAAAATATTAGTTTATGGCTCTGTAAAGTATCTCTAGAATCCTTTGAATTTGGAAATACATGTATCTGTTAAAATTCTGCCTGTATGCAACATGACATTTTGTCAACAGTCAAACATCAGAACTTCTTTTTGGTTCTTATATGATGTATTATTCATGTTTAGTTACACATATATTGTGATGTCATCTAGTTAGGTCATTAATATGTTTCTTCTGAAATGGTTATCAGTTGATTGCCCTACAGAGAATCTGTACAATCCTTCACATTTGCACATGTACATAAATGTCCTTAGTGTACAACGTCCCCCAACAGTCAACACCATTAGCATGTTTCATGTGCTTATAGGATGTCTTATGCGTGATTTAGTTATTTAGTTACACAATAAATTATAATGCCATCTTATTAGATCAACTATCTATCTTTTTATAAAGGTCAGATGAGTGAAGTTCACAATATTACATAATAACAATAATCTTTTGCATGTTATCATGCTATAGCCTTGTAGATGTTCATATTACTTCATATATGCACGTAGATATGCAATTTACTATACTCCATTGAAAGCCAGTGTTTGCCATGCAAAAATGTATTTGCAGTTGATACGTCAAAGATTGGTACAAATAGCCTTTCTCAGTTGCCTTTGCCTGAAGGTAATCTAGAGTCCTCCTCCTTCGATCCTCAAGGCGGAAAGCCAAGTTCATATGATACAAATTGTGGTTCACCTACCATTATTAGTTGCAAAGAATGGATCCTTGAGGAAAGGAATAGCACACAGTATAGAGAAAGGAATAGTTTGTTGCAAAATTTTACAGGCTCTTCTTTAGAGGCACCAAAGTTTGATAGCTTTAAAGGCACAGTTCAAGATCCCAAAATGAGTACTTTAGGTGATGATGAAAATTTCACGTTCATAGTACCCCTACTTAAAAATGATACCCCAGAAGACACTCAGGAATTCACCAATACGACTCAGTCCTTAGAACAACCTCAGGTGACCATTTAAATCTACATGCTTTTGAATATCCATTTATAGTCGCTGCAGTTGGTAAGATCTACAACTAATTTTAGCTTCTTTTTCTCATGTGTAGATTTCTACGGAAATTTCTCACGAACATTCAAGTGACACTGTAAAAGAAACTACTATCAATCCTAGCATGAGTGTGGAAGACAAAAAGAATCAAGCATCTGCTCGTGCAACTAGGAAGGCGGGCATTTCAAAAGGGAATGCTAATGAGAAGTCACAAGAAAAACACGCTAAAGGAAGCAAAAGGACACCACGTAGTACCTTTAGTAGAGCCTTAAGAAACAAAATTAGCAAAGAAGATGTACAGCAAGGTTTGCATGTTGATACCAATACTATGAAATCTTCCTGTTCTCCAAATGTTCAAACATCTAATCTGCTGGATATGAGCACATCAGCTCCTCTATTTCATCAGCCTTTCACAGATTTACAACAAGTACAATTGCGCGCTCAGATTTTTGTTTATGGATCTCTCATGTGAGTTGCAGATGCTTCATGATCATTTGTTTCTTTATTATTTAAGTATCCTATACTTTATTATTTGATTTAGCTAATTATATTTGTATTATTTTACTTATTTCAGACAAGGAGTCCTGCCAGATGAGGCTTGTATGTTACCAGCCTTCGGAGGAACTGGTTAGTGTTTTAAAAAATTTGTAAATCTTTCTTATTCATTTTGACTGATGTGAACTTTCTTGCTGTCTTAGATGGAGGAAGGAGCTTATGGGAGAAAACATGGCGTGCTGCTTCAGAAAGGTTTCATAACAAGAAATCACTGACCAGCAGTTCCGGTACCCTTTGTTTTCTCATTCATGTGGTTTTCAATTGCATCATTGTAAGTTAAAGTTTTTGACAAAATTGTTACTATTTTGACTTCAGAACAAGGTGTCAGCTGCAGCCCTCTCTCAAGCAAGGCTCTTAACTCCTCTGCTGGTAGGAGGGACAGCAAGACCCCAATTGCAGCGACAAAAAGTTCCATTGTTTCTTTCCAATCACCATTCCAGAAATCATCTAAGGATGTTTTACCCTCGAATATCACAAGAGGCACCTACTTAGAATCCAATCAATCTCCCCTGCCTTTACATTCATATCAGACTTCGCAGATGAGGCAGTACTTGACCAATTCTACACCTTGGTTTTCTCCGAGTCCTCCTCACCATGCTTCATGGGTTGTTCCATCACAAGGTTCACCTTTCGATTCTGCTGCACATCATTCTTCTGCAATAGCTTCTGAAACATCTCAAGTAACACCTGCAAGAGATACTTCTAAATCTCATGCAGCAAATATGCAGCTTACCTCTCCAAGTGCCTTACTGCCTCGTCAAGATGCTCCAAGTATTTCTGCAGTATTGCCAAGTGAGATTCAAAATAAGGAAGCTACTCCTGCAGGAAATAAAAGCACCTCTATTAGGGAGAAGTCCAGAAAGAGGAAAAAGATTTCTGCATTGGAGGAGCCCGTGTTGAATATTTCTACTCCCCAACCTCAACCAGATTCTGCTTCTGCCACTTATGTCACTAGTAATGTACCTAGTTTTTCATCCCTTCCTCGATTATCTAGTTCTCTAAGTCCTAGTACATCTGTTGGTTTTGTTTCAACTACATCTCAAGCACCAACTGCCCCTTACTACCAAATACTGGGCAGTAGTTCTCCACAGACGATCTTCTCAAAAGAGACCTGTACTCATATTGAACAGTCAAAGGTGCAAGCTGACAGTGCTTCTGCTTCTGCCGCCGCTGCTGTTAAGCACAGCCAAACTATTTGGGAACAGATGACTGTTCAAAAATCAGGTCTTCCATCGGAGGTTGAAGGGAAGCTTGTCTCTGCAGCTGTTGCAGCTGCAGCAGCTGCTTCTGTAGCAAAGGCAGCTGCAGAAGTTGCTAAGGTTGCATCTGAGGCTGCGTTGCAGGCTAAGCTGATGGCAGATGAGGCAGTTAATTCTTCATATGCTGAAAATGGTACTCAATGCACCGAAAGTAGCCTTGATATCGGTAAAAGTTTGCTTACCTCTGCAGGTAAGGACAACATTAATGGTCTTTCAGTCATTTCTGCTGCACGAGAGGCTACAAGGAGGAGGGTAGAAGCATCCTCTGCAGCCATGAAGCGGGCTGAGAACTTGGATGCCATACTAAAAGCTGCAGAAATGGCTGCAGAAGCTGTGTCCCAAGTTGGAACCATCATTGCAATGGGGGACCCTCTACCATTCTCAATAAATGAAATAGTAGAAGCTGGACCTGATGTTTACTGGAAACGACATCGTACGACTAAAATTGGGGCTGAATCAAATTTACAGCCGAAGAATAATTCAGGTCTGTTTATAGCAAGTGATCATGAGTTATACACAAAACAACAAGCTGAATTGGCATCAGATCAGAATACGAGAAAAGATTCTATTATTGAAAGGTCTTCTGGTAATCAGGAGTCCATATCATCAGAAGAACATTATGAAGGTGAGCGCTTGTGAACTTTCACAAAATATTACAATTGTTTGGGGCATACTTTTTTTCCTTGTTTAGATTCACCTATATATTGATTTATATGGGCTTGTCAGGGCATGAGTTAACAGGCAGAGAAAAGATCCTTTCAACTGGAAGAGGTCCTACACAAGGAAGTACCATTCAGACGGGCTCCCATGTTGAGGTACAAATCCAGCCAGGGAAAGAATCTTCCAAGCTGGGAATGTTTAGATTATCGACTCATTTTCTCTATTTTTTAAATATTAAAAATATTTAATATCTCTATTAAATAAGAGCTTCAAATCATCTCATTTCTTCTCATGTATTGACTCTGATACTCATAAATTGGTCAAAATTTGATGTTCATGGTGGGGTTTCAAGTTAAGGAATGGACCTATTTTACTTTAAACCTGCAAATAGTTAACCCATTGGTTACTTCCTATTGACGTTTGCAAGCTGGGAGGTTTATAAAACCTCAAATGGAAGCTTCTTTTTGGTGACTTGGAAAATTATTTATTTAAGAAATTGGATTTATCCTTGTTGGCACCGATACACTTTTAATAACCTGAGCTTGAATTCAACACGATGATCTGTTTATGATGAAAAATGTCATTACGCGTTGGAATAGCATTCAAAATCAGATGATTTTGTTAGCTTGATTAATTACCTTGCATGTTTAACAGTCCCTGAGTCTTTAATTTTTAAAAAATATTAAAAATACGTAATAACTCTATTTATAAGATCATCAAATTATCTCATTTCTTCTCATGTATTGGCTCTGAGACTCATACATTGGTCAAAGTATGGTGTTAGTATTGTGGATTTCAAGATAAGGAATGCACTTATTTTACTTCACAAATGACCAAATAGCTAACTCTTTTGTTTACTTCCTACTGATATATGGAAGCTGGAAGATTTAGACGACCTTGAATTGAAGCTTGTTTTTGGTGACTAGGAAAATTGTTTATTGAATAAATTGGACTTATTGTTTTAATTGAGTCAGAGGTAATTGTTACTCACCATAACTTGAATTTAACACAATTAACTGTTTATTAGATTGCTTGCTTGTTTGCTAATCTAACAGCCAATCTTACTTGTTTAAGAGTCCCCAAGTATTAGATTAGGATTAGGTGGTACAACCACTGACATTGCCTGAATGCCTGTCTTCTTGAAACCTGGATTTTACAGATGTAACCTACTTTAAGATGAGATTTACTTTGTTGGAGCCGCACCTTATTGGAAAATACATTATCATTTTTTTTTTAAAAAAAACACTGGACAAAATACTTCAGGTTGTAGCTGAAGAAGGTGGCCTTCAAGGAGCTTGGTTTTCTGCATTTGTCGTTGATATCAAAGACAGTAAAGCATATGTGCAGTACCAGGATCTTCCTTCTGATGAAGGTAAAAGATTGTTACTTGTGAAACTGAAGAAGCCAAATTATTGGTATAATATTTTTGAATTATCAAGCTGATCACTGTAGTATCTAAAATGTTACTCTTTTTACCATCACCATCCACATGGAATTTTTTTTTCTAGATTCAGCTGGTTTATAAAAGAAAGGAAATATTGTTTTGAGTATAATTTAGAGTATATGTTGATAATCTTTAAGTTTTGTTTGACAGTAGAAACTTTTTTAGTAATTAAAGCTCGTATGCCAATAACACCAATTCAGGTCATGAGAAGCTCAAGGAGTGGATACAACTTGAATCCAAAGGTGACCAACCTCCCAGAATACGTGTAGCACATAGCATAATGGTAGGTATACCAGAGGGAACAAGGAAGCGGAGGAGAGGGGCTCTGGGTAATTTCAATTGGGCAGTCGGTGACAGGGTAGATGCATGGATGCGTGATCGGTGAGCCTAATTTATGTATTTCATTTTATCTTTTTTTTTTAAATTTATAAAAATTGCTAATTTAAATGTTTATTCATTAAAAATATTATTAGTCTTAAACTTTTGAGCCAGCTGCATGGTTCTTAGCCCTCCATTGAAAGTATCGTAGCAAATATTTATACTGTTGTTGATATCTCAATCAAGAACTGTTCTGTGCCCTACTTGTTCTGAAATGAACATATGCTTTGACTAAATATCGTTGCCGGGCAGTTTTCCATATAAACTGCAAAAGAAGATGCAGACACGGTGGATACTTTTCCATAAAATGTTTTTGACTTTCTGAGGTTTACTTTTCTCTGTGCTTAATAGTTCGCCTGTCAGGTCTTTATGAGTACTTCTTAATCTATTTTTGATCTAGTCATTCCTAGTTCTACTTTGTCATATATGGCAATCATGAAGTAACTGTGTGCGCTTCTTGTACATTCAGTTGGTGGGAAGGTGTTGTCACCGATAAGAATCCAGATGATGAAACCAAGTTAACTGTACACTTTTCAGGTATGTTTGTATGCCAATTGTGATATTTTCCTTCCTTTGAGTTTTCTTTTGGTTACATCCACTTGCTTATAAAGAAGGCAACATAAATTATTTAACAGTGTAATGATACATGGTGGCACTCTGGTAATCGGTTAGTTATAAACAAATACATATTTCAAATATCAGTTACTATGTAATTGTTAAGGAGGTAAAATACATAAATTGGTCTCTTTTCTACCGACTCAAACTGTTAAAACAAGTGGTTTGACAATCATCTTTTAGAGGATATTGGAGAAGAGTAGGATAATATCAGAGCAAAGTAAGTGGTCCATATTTCAAGTTCTACCTAAAAATCTCATCAATTAATGTAGTTTAAGCCAATCTGAAGTATATCCATCCATATACAAAGGGAGAGTGCCAAACAATATAAATATATAAATTTGTCGCTTTCTTAAGAGCTTGAGATTTTGTATACATATGTATGCACCCTTGTGTTCGATGGAGCTCTTTCCAAGTAATTTTGCACTGGGATCCGTAGGTTTATTTTCCTTATTTTTTCTACGTTGCTGGGCTACAACAAGGTACATTTGCATCTGTCCATATATTGGAACACTACATAAAAGTTCCTGTTATTCAAATGATACTCATGCACTTCCAATTCATTCTGTGATTGGTTGTTGAACCTTTATTATTCTTTAATATTTATCTGGACTAGTGCATTTATTTAACCATCCTTTTCTATATTCTAAGTGCAACTTCCATGTCTTAGTGATTTTTAGAAAAAGCATTTACATATCTGCGTGCTATAATTTAAACATTTGTTTACTGGTTGTCATTTCTCTTCTCTCTTTCTTTTTGATTGGCCATTTGAATCTGGCTATTCTGTTCACTGTTTACTGCAGGGGGTGATTTGTCAGTTGTTCGAGCTTGGAACTTACGGCCATCACTTATTTGGGAAGATGGTCAATGGATAGAATGGTCTCGTGCGAAAGAAAAGGTCAGTCTTGAAACGTACGAGGTATTTTCTTTTAACCTTTATTCCACTGCCACCTGCTAAGCATTTGCACTCCTTTAAGTGTGTCTTTCTGGATTTTTTTTGTGTTTGAAATCTGTTTTACTATTATCCTGCAATAGGGTGATACACCCCAGGAGAAACGTCAAAAGCTTTGGCGATTAGAGAACAAAAGTAAAGAAGAAATAATTGAAGGAGGATCGAATACTCACACAAATGACTCGAGCAAGCTGGAAGAGACAAACCCACTTAATTTGTCAGCAAAGGATGTAATGTTTTCCATGGGGAAGAATGTCGGTGAGGGAAATAACAACGATGCATTTAAGGTAAAACGAGCAGGCCTTCAGAAAGATGGGTCTAAGGTGGTATTTGGTGTTCCTAAGCCTGGGAAGAAACAGAAGTTTATGGAGGTTAGCAAACACTACACAGCTGATAAGACTGAAAAGGCAGCTGAAAGGAGTGATTCCATGAAGTTTGCAAAATATTTGATTCCCCAAGCATCACAGTCATGGAGGCACAACTCAAAAGCAGAGACAAAAGGAAAGCAAACCACCAACTTGAACACCAGAGTGCTTAAATCTTTGAGGTCACAGAATGTTCAGGTTAAGAGTACTGTAGATAAGGATAAACTGGTCACCAGTGCCTCTGTCTCAAATGGAGTAGAAGTGAGTCTTAAAACTTCTTTTAGCACAGGAGAGAAGAAGGATTCAATGGAAATTGGTTCTCTTCCACATATCATTGGTAAAGTAGATGTTGCAGTGCTAGAGCCTTCTGCTCAGCCTGTTCAAGGTATTCCAGCATCTAAGAAGAAATCCTCTTCTCTTGAGGTTGAAATAGAGGAGAAAGAAAAGGGTTCATCTGGTGTAGAATTGGCGTCCGGATCTGAAGTTCAAGGTTCAGAAAATATTGGAAAAAGATCTGATGTTATTGAACCCCGAAGATCCAATCGTAGAATTCAGCCGACATCAAGAGTGAGCTTTCTAACTTGTTTCATTGTACTTGTACGATATCTTTGTCTGTTTCATTTAGTATATAATTGAAGCATTGTTTTCTTGACTTCTGAGAACATGTTATAGTGATAAGTGCTAGCTGGGCAACTATGCAGGAATGTTACCCTCGAATTTTCCATGGTAGCTGTCTAGGGACATGCCCCATGCCATCGTACCTATCACATAAACAGGCACATCCTAGTATTATGCATAATGTGTCATATGCATTGTATAGTAGTTGAGTTTTGTTAGCAATGACTTGATGACTCACAAATTAGTACATAATAATTGTTCCATGGTATCTTAGGATTCCCTATGGCTAATCTTACATCGGAAAAGTAAATACTCTAAGCCATTTTAAAGTAACATTATTTGTTAGTGCATCATGCCTCACATGTTTCACATTGTGCACCAACTTTCTCCCTGGCTGAATGAAGAACCTTATGCTATATAGGGCCGTGTCTAGAAATAGCTTGCAATCCGCCAACAAACACTGTTTTTTATATTTGGAATTGTAGATACTAAATTCACAAACTTTTGAGTTACAAAATAACTGTGTTTCATTTCAAATTTGATTTCAATGTTCCTATATCATTAGGTTGCCCTCTAGAACTCTGCTTATATGTACTAGTCACCTTCTAATACAGATCGCAATTGAGAATTAGTATTCTTTTTCTGAAATTTCACTTTTCCTTGGGAAAAAAACCAGTGTGCTTCTACTAATACATACTCTCTTGAGGTGATATCACAAATGTCTAACACCAGAACTTGCAGTGTATCAATTAATAGGGAATATTTTTGGGATCCCATGTTTGCCATTGCTTTCAAATTGATAGGTTTTCTGCTAAGTCAATGCTATTACTAAATGCAGTTACTGGAGGGATTGCAAAGCTCTCTGCTTATATCCAAGATTCCCAGTTTTTCACATGATAAAGGCACCAAGAACTTGCATAAAGGTGGACCATCTTCTAGAGGTAACTTTCTTCCGGAGAAAAAGATACATTTATCCTTATCCTATCTGACACGCGATTATTTAAATTCTCCACTTTTGTGTTTTTTTTTTCCAGGTCAGAGTCAGAGATAAATCGCAGATAGCTTCCTTACTGATGTATTTCAGTTCACATAGATTTCCAGCGCTACTATGACAGAATTAAATCTAGGGTTCATGTACATAAATGCTATCCCTAAGATTGCAATATGAAAAGACTTTCTCGGATGATAGATGGTGTAAGAAACCTTTTTTATCAGATGACTAGGTGTATAATGCCATAGGTTCAAAGTTAATTATGCTCTTTATCAGGAGCCTGAACGTATTTATTCTCAAATTATGATTGTACGCGTCAAGTTATTGAATTTCTTGCTGCTTGCAGTAGAATTGTGCAGGTTAACAGAGTCCATAGAGATTATTGCAAGATGTTTGTAGGTTAATTGTGCCTTCTTGATTGAAATTGAATATCTATGCATCCATCTACTTTTGATGATCAAATATTTTAATGGAAAAGATGATTTTGCTATTCAATGGTGTCAAAAAGTTGATAAATGTTTATTTCCATTTTTTCCTTTCAATTCATAAATTCATTGATGCATCAACTTGTGGAGTCCGGTCATATTGAGCATTTTCTCATCACCTACTTGGGCTGTTTCATGGGCCGAGTTTTACAAAGGAGTTCACTCCCCTTGTGGGCCTACCTACGAAAGCCCAATCTAACCAACATGGACGGCACGTGATTAACAAGTGACGCTGGCAGCCTATAAAATCTCACGTCGCCGGTCGCCCTTTCTCGCAAACGAACCAAAGCGATCGGAAGCGGAGAGGCGATGAGAAGGATCCTTCGATCCCGAGGGCTGCCGTTGCCGGAGACATTCATGCGCGCATTGAAGTTTTGCCGATCCTTTGTTCTTCGTATGAGGAGCGGGAAGATCCTCCTCTCGGCTTGCCGGAGCTGCGGTTGCCAGGTCCCTCCTTGCCTCTGATTCTTAAATTTCAACTTCGCTTTGTTTAATTGGAATTTTTCGCCTCGCCAGCCGGCTAGGGTTTTTGCTGAGTCATGTTCCCCCCATTTCGATTGTTCGTCGGTTGATTCTGTATGTAAAATTCTAGTCTTTTCCGAATGGAGAATCACGATCAAGATATTCGGAAATCACTTATTTCATTTGAAATCGTACTGGTCTTCTTTGTGAGAAAACTGCATCATTTAAGTTCCATGGAAGCACCGCAACTGGTTTCCAGGAGGAACTGCTGACCCTAAAATCGAAACACTTGAAGATGAACTATATTGATGTGCCATGGAGCCTGTCTGAGGCATCAATTAACTGATTAAGATCTCTTTGAAATGTAGGAGGCCGTCCTACATACCCATGATGCCAACATGATTTTTGAATCATTCTCTCCAAATATGCTCAGACCTTAAAATCTTACAATGTCATGAACCATGTCCCAGCTAGAGTCTGAATTGAACAGAGAACTAATACCTATGCTTACACCATCTTTTCACTCCAACTTAACTCGATCCCAACCAACAACTTGATTGGGAATATATACATTCACTTAGATAAGTTAAAGCTTGATGTTTATTTGACGTAAATATTCATTTTCATGTGTTTTTTAAGGAAAAATTTCAATTATATGAGATTAACTCTGACTTCTTTTTAACTCTGAATTCATGTGTTTATTTGACGTAAATAGAAAAGTGTTTTTATTTTTATTTTTGGATTTTTTTACCGTTGAAATAACTCTTATTTTAATCTTGTCGTGGGCCTCATAAGCCCATCTCCTACATGGATCTCGATCCGCAGCCAATCGGATCCCGGAGACAACAAGTTCGATAACATCCCAACCCGACCCTATATAACCCATTTTCTCCTACCATTAACCTAAACCCTAACGTCCTTCCGCTCGGGAATCTCTCTCGGGCGATTTCCTTCGTTTCTTCCAATGGCTTCGAGGTGCGCGGGATCCCTGCGTCGCATCATTCCTCTATCTCCTCTCCGTTCATTCGGTGCCCGATCGCGACCCGCCTCTCCGTCTTCTTCCTTCGCCGCCGGCGCAGCGGCTCCCTGCCCAACCCGCCGATTTTCGTCTCTCACGAGGTTAGTTGCTTGTTTGCTGCTGTTAGCTCTGGGTATCGTAATTTTATTTGTTGGGATTTTTTTTTATGACGAAGGATTCCTGTGGAATTGGGGAGTTGCGTGGAGTCGCTGTTCCCTTTGCACAGCGCGATGGCGGCGGCCAGACTGACTTCGCGTTTGAGCACGACGACCCATGGCGGCCGGGCTCTCTCACAGGGTATCCTCTGCCGCACTACTCCCGGACTCTAGTGCCGTGTTGTTGTTCTCGTACTGTTTCAAGTTATCTGTGAGTAGCTTTGCTGCGATTTCTTTCTTGCTTATCATCGAAGACTCTTGGATGCAAGTTTAGCTAATGGTTTTGACGACGTTTTTTTTAACGTTTGGTGTAAAAATTATAACAATTCAACAGTCAAACAACCTATACTTATACTATGAATAGTACGATAACCAGACAACCTCTATTCCCATGAGTCAGAGATCAATGCCCATACTACTATTTTTTAATTTTATGCAAATTAATGGGGGACATACAATATACCCAACTATGCCACTACAAATAGCTGGATGATGTTACGTTTTTTCTCAAAAAACAACTTTCTGTAAATTGCTGAAATTGATTTTGCATATTGCATCACATTCTCCTTAACTACAATGTTTTTTAGTTTAACTTGAAATTTTAATGTACCAAAATGCCGTTGAACATATAATCCCAATTAATTATAAGATAATTTTGTATATGAATAAAGTTGAAAAAGAAATTGATGGTGCCTTTATTGTAAAGATTTCAATGGTAGTCTTTGGACCAATGATGCTATGAAATGCTTCCAGACTTATTAACCAAAGAGTGGGTTTAATTTCTGATTCTGATGTAGTGGAAGATTGTTCTTTTTTGGTCTGATGTGGCACATTGAAGTCTATGTTGAGGACCAGAAATTGGATGTTTTATTGAGGGGTATCTATTAAAGTTTTAGTGCTAAAGCTTTTTCTCTATATGGACTGCAGACAACTCTTAGAAATTTGTGTGTGGTGTTGAATTTTGTAATGATGTGGTAGCTTCTGTTTACTTATCTCTATTTGGATTGGGGCTTGCTTATTAATTCTTTAAATATTTTAATTTTGGATGATATTTGTATTTATCATGTAAAAGCTGCCAATTAATCTTAGTTTTGTTGTTCTTTAGTTTAAGTTGTTGCTGGTGATTATGTGAGTAACTTGAGTTTAAAATCTCATTTTGAGTTGGGGTATTGATGCCTGCATTAATGATATATGCAGCTTATTTTGTTGCCTATGCTGAGCTCAAACTGAGTAGCAACAGGAAAAGAATGAAAAAATGATTGTGTTGAGCCTAACTCTAACAATGTAAGAGGAGTGAGAAATGTTAGAGGATGAAGATGAGTTCTGTCACTAAAATAATTTGTGTAGTAGCAACCCAATTAGTTCCTCACTTGTCACTGGAGGAAAAAGGTTGCCTCTGTGATATGAAAGAAGATTGAATAGTTCACCCACCTCATGTGTTGCTCAGCCTAGAGGGGTTTGGTCTCAGCTATAGTTAAGTGATAAAGATGAACCAAAAAATACTTGTTAATGGTATAAAAAAAAATTAATTTGCATATGACTAGCGATATTGCCTTCCATAGAGCTCAACAAATAGGGTGGGGTAACCAAGTTTAGCTTCATGTGCAAAGCTTTAGCTTTAGGTTTACAAGATTAAGCTGTCGATGATTTACAAATCATCTTTTTTTATAACCATTGTGGAGATCTGTAAATACCTTATGTTGCAATTTAAAGATACTTTTTAAAGAAATATTCCTGTATGTATTTTCTTACTGACTGAACCTTGAACTTACCAATAGATTCCTTATGTATATACATGAAGCATCATGTATATATAAGAACTATTGGTTTTTGTGATACATATACATAACCTATGGTTAATTTACGTGAAATGCTAATTAGTCAATTGTATTTCATCAAGTGGTAGAGCTTAGAGTGTGACCAAACTATCCTTTTTCCAGATCCCATCGAGGGTACGTGAAGCATTTATGCTTCATCCTTTTGCTATTCCTAAAGGTTTGTTTACATTGTTCATCTGCAAGATTTGCGCTGAGTGAATACCTATCTGCTTGTGCTTCTTCCTCTTTCGAAATGATGAAACTATAATATCTTTGTTTTCATCTTTGTTTATACTCTAATTTTGTCTATTTACATGTTTGCGTCCAGAAATGGGTCATTCGGTTCGAAGGTGACGATGCTTAAGGCTGCTGCTGGCTATAGTACCTTCATGTACACTTTGCGAACCTTGACAAAGTATTAATTTGTCATTCAAATTATGCAATTTGGATAAATTTCCTGCATTGATGATGCATTCATAATCTTTCTTATTTGATCTGATTTAGATTGAACTAATCATTGAATTACTGGTCTATTTATAGTTCAGTCTCTTTATAGTTTTAGTACTATAGTCATTGTAGTTTGTTTGCAGCAATATTGCCAGAGCTACAGTCACACAAATCTTCTCTCTTAATATAATTTATGAATATTCCTTTTCATGGAGGGGAAGTTTTTAGTAGAAAACTATGCAATATATCATGGCTTGTATTCCATAATGCTTCCAATCTGTCTCAGTATGGTTTGGGTGGAGTTGGCTTAGTGGATCAAATGAGGTGGATGAGCAATGGACACAATGGGAGCAAATGGTCTGTAGATGAGGCAGGCTTGGTGGTTAAGGTGGTTCAATAAGTTGGGCTAGATTAAGTGAGCCCCCAAAATAATTTAAAGCTTTTCCCATGGAAATGAATCATAAGCAAAGGAGCTGAGTGAGCATCAGAGAGTGGGTGGAAAATAGGAAACTACTAGAAAATGATGTAGCCCAAACCAATGTTCTGCGAAGGGGCGATGGGATTTTTTAACTGGATGCAAAGAATAAGCTCCAGCTCGAGAGGCGGAGTTTTAAAGGGTATGATATCCTTGATAGGAAAAGCACGTTCCAGAGTGTGTTGGATTGACGAAGACGATGAAGATCGCAAGTCGATCAGACTGTCGGCGGGAAAATGAAGAACAAAGGGGATTCATCCTCGTACCTCTCTGTAAATAACTATTCCAAAAAGAGCTAAGCTCATCATCATTATGCTCATTTAGTAAGCAATGGGCTGAGACGAAGAAGATTATGTTGCCCCGCCGTTATTATTACTATATCATCGCACCGTCCTCTATGTAACCAATACCAACTTCATATTTGACTTCTTTCTCTAAATCTGTTACGTCCATCCATCTTTGTCAAATTTAGGCAAAGACTCTGATAATACAAGTTGCATCTAAAAATGAAAACACGTGATTATTTTTTTTCCTTATCAAAATTTTTCATATATTGATGATGATTAAGTTGTTTTAAATAAAAGTAAACAAATGTCAAAATATCGATAAATATACATTTTAGCATCTTCATTTTGGAAAACAAAAGGTGAAATGGAATTGTTTACGAGCCCAACAAAATGCAAACCAAGGAGAAAAAAGAGAAAAGAAACCAGTGCTGGTAAAGTTGATCTTTGATTGCAAAAGAAGAAAACAAATCATACCGCTTGGCAATTTCCCCAAATTTACTAAATTCTTGCTACGGCATTCGATCCTGCCTCCGAGTTCTATGAAAAAACAAAGAGCAGCTCGTATTGCCTAAGGAAATTAGAAGAGATCATTATGAAAGGTGAGGAAACAGAACTTACCACCATTCTAACCCACGTGTAAGCTAACAGCATTCTGCGAGGTGTGGGATAACTGGAAAAATGGCTCTGAGTCGTAAATTGTATCATACCATCATTACATGAGCCACTTCGTAGTGTCACCCGAAAAGTTTTACCATTTGAATCAAGAAACCACACTGTCGAGCGACTGAATATCCATGAGCGTTGCAATCTGTCACTGTATGGCAGATCCTTCTTTTTTCATGATGTACATCATATGGGTAACATATATGCTTTTCACAGTTCTTCCTCATTGTCCTTTAGTCGATGTTGAACCCAGAGCGTTCGCTGAAAGGAAACAAGAGCTACATTGATATCTTTAGGCATGAGACAGGGAATTTCGGTATAGAATACAATAACGGCTTCACATTCTCACCCTTTTGAAGAATCTCCCACCCTTCCTTCCAAGACGCATCCCCACGAGGCTCATAGCCAGGACAGACTTTGAATCTGGACGCCACTTCAACTCTTTGAGATAAAAGAAACGGCTCGATAGAGCAGGAGATACTTCACTGTCCTTGATTTTATTGCATGACACAACCGTTAGTCTCTGCAAATCTATCCAGGACAAAACTACTTGTTCCAATCCTGCAGTTGTTACTCGTGAACATCCTTTCAAGGAGAGATGCATCACCCTCCTACGCATGAAAAAAGGGGAACAAAGTAAACAACCAATAAACCACAAGGAGATACCAGTAAACTGTCTAGAGGGCATGTGCAAGGAAAGAGTAGTGTGTGATCAGAAAGTGAACATGTTAGCTTATTCCTAGATGGAGCATCAGTATTGTTGCACCGAGGTTAATTTGGTTCACACAAGGTTGTCTAATTGAGATTGGAATTGGGAATTGGTTTTGCTGAATTTTCAGATCACACGAGGTAAGATCAGTTAAAAATAGCCCAACAATATGCAGCCCTTGAAGCAACACATAAAGATGCAGTTTTGGAATGCTAACATCACGTCACTTGAAATAGACTCGTTATTTTGTCAAGATTATAAATGCATAACTAGTTCTCATGATTAAAGACTCAAAATAAGTGTTAACAAGGGAGAAATCATTGTACCTTTTAATGTTTTCTTGTTTTTCTGAAATGCTCCCAAAGTTTTCTGATTGTCAAAATATTTCCTAGAGTACTGATAACAGAATGATGATCTCAAAATAATGTGATGTTACTCCTCAAGGCTGAAAAATGTCATGTTATCATTCAAGTGTTGATGATTAGAAGGCATAATGCAAGACTTTTCAAATCCTGATGGTGCATTTTCAAGATTTTAAGCTTTATGAACCATTTTGAAAAAGCAATTAGAAATAAAATTTTCCAGAGTTATTGTGATAGATGGTTATTTAATTCAACTTAAATAACTAGTCATAGATACAGAAGGCATTTGGTGGCAAAAGGGAATATGGTTATTTAACCATCCACCCTGAACTTACCAACTCAAACTTAATGGAAACCTATTTTGCATTTTGATTATTAAAAAACAATTCATCCTATTCATTTACACCCTGTTCAATGAGACACTTCTAAATAATTTTCTTGTTATCGTTCTTCTACAATTCTTAGGCTGCGTTTGGTTTCAGAGACAGGGACACAAATACAGAGACAGAAATAAGATTTCTATCTCCGCCCCCGTTTGATTTTGAGAGACAGAGACAGAAATAGGATTTTTGTCTCCGTCTTAGACAAAATTTCTGTCCACTATCAAACTGGGGACACTGACATGGAGACGGAGACAGAATTTCTACTCATCTCCGCTTCCGGCACCGTCACGCCGCCGTCCGGTCACCGCCGGCCGTCGGGCCGGGCGCGTTGGACACGCAGTTCGCCGGCGCTCCGGTCGGTGCCGGATTCCGACCGGATTGTGGCGGAAATCCGACCGGAATCCAACCAAAAACAGAGCCCTGCGCGCCTCAGCCACTGTCTCTGTATTACCAAAATCAAACACGATACAGAGACCATTGTAAATGCGTCCCTGTCTCTACTGTCTCTGTATTTATGTCTCTGTATTTCTGTATTTCTTAAACTAAACGCAGCCTTACTATTTTTGATATATGCAGAAACAAGGTCCAAGTGGTTTTTTTTTTCTTCTTTCACTCTCTGTTTCCTTTAAGAGATGAATGATAGATTGGGAGCAAGGGAGATAAGTTGAAGGATAGATTGAAAGCAAAGGCAAGCGAGGGATCAGTTCCATAGGTCCACTCAACACATCCAGTCTATCAAGTTCACTATATCTAATTATCCCATCAGTTTACTCGCTTACCAAAACTTCTAGCTCAATTGACATGCCTGATGCAATTGGTTCACTTGATTGACACAACAGGTCCGACTGCTAAGTATGATCAGCCTACCGGCTCCCCTGGCATGACCCAGCATGATCGATCAACTTGGCTCATCCCAGAACGATCAGCCCACATACCACAACGCAACAAGATCAATCTGCCTGACGACCAGATCGATCTAGTCTACTTGTTTCACTCATTTTATTTATCTATTTTTGAACAAGTATCACGTTTAGTAAAAGTGGAATTTAATAAACGGGAATTGAAACTTTCCACTTCTTAAAATAGGGAATGGATGGAATGGACTGGATTGAGTCATCATTCAAAAATGATCATTGATCATCAAAAAGAACAGACTCAAACCCTATCAGTGCCATTCCACGCCCTGCTACACGAGACTAGACTCGAACAAACCAAATCAACAAAAAAAAATAGTGATTGCTATCGATAATATATCAGATAAGAAAGCACATGCAAGGGGGAAAAGGGAGGAAATTTGTAAGAAGCACGCATACCTTGATATGCTCGCGAGACTGAACAAGTCATTCTCCAATCCCCAACAATCTTCAAGCACAAGATCTCTAATCGTCTCGCACACCATGAACAGCGCTTGCAAGCTTCTTCTATCCCGCAGCTGGCACCGATGAATTTGCAGTGTCTCCATGGCCGGGCAAGCTCCGAGGTGCTCCAATGGCCCCGGATCAGCGTCTATGCTCCTGCAATTCTGAAGTCTCAGCGTCTTTAGGTTCGCACAGAAGGACAACGCAGCCAACCACCCGGCGTCCATCCGGTGGTCGGCGATCGTCAGTTCCTCAAGCATCAAGCAGCAACGCCCGATGGCAGAGATGCCGTCGTAGCTTCCCTCGCACCCACTGAGCTCGAGCTTCACCAGACGCTGGCAGCCGTGGCCAAGTATCGTGAGCCCAATGTCGGTGACGCCGGGCCCGCGATAGAGTCCCTCGACGGATCCCACCACCCTCAGGATTTGGAGATTCGCGAATGCAGATATGGGGCGGAGGGCTAGGTCGGAGCACCGGTGAAGCTCCAACTCCTGCAGCGTTTCGCATCCTCCGGCGACCGCCATGAGCCCAGTCTCCGAGGCGACGGAGACGAGGGAGAGCTTGCGGAGCCCGGGGCATTCACGGGCGACGATCTCGAGGCAGCGATCTATCGCATCCGGATCGAGGAAGCGGCAGTCGCCGACGGGAGGGTCGGCGTGGGTATCTACGACAACGGAGACGGGGCCGCTGGTGAGGATCGGCGCGCCGGCAGCGGACCCCGAAGGCAAGGCGAAGGAAGCGGGGACGAGGTCGAGATCGGTGAGGTCCGGGAAGCGGAGAGGGAGGCGGCCGGTGTCGAGGAAGGACCACTCGAGTAGGGTGAGCGAGCGGCGAAGGCGGCCGACAAGGCGGAACCATCTCTTGCAGACGAGGGAAGCGGGTAGGCGAAGGGAATCAGGGACAGCGGCGAGAACGCGGAGAAGAAGTTCGTCCGAGAGCAACAGAGTGAGATCTCCGCCTCCATCGCAGGGTAGAGCCGGCGTTTTCGTTAGGGTTTGGGTTTGATTGCCGAGCCGCATGTCGAAGAGCGCATGCTGGAGAGGCCTTTTTGTGGCGGCGGCGGCGGCGGCTGTGACGGAGGCGGCCCAGAGGCCCGTCCAGGATGGAAGGCGGTGGAGCATCTAGGGTTTTCGACGAGAAGCCGAGCGGAGGCGGCGGGGGAGGAAAGAAGAGAGTTCCCCTTTGTCGTTCTTAGCCCTCTCTCTCTCTTTTCTGCGTACGCGAGGGCGCGTGCAGGAGCAGCTTCTTTTATTCACTTCCGTTCCAAATTTGGAAATCCCAAACGGAGGACACAAACCACGGTTTGCCCACCGTTCCAAGTTTCACTAATTCCTTGCCAATTCCCTCCTGTACAATAACAGTGCAACTGCACTTTTCAAATTTGGTACCCACCGCCAAATTTAGCCGATTAAAATTTTTTATTTAAATAATATCAACGCAAATGGCAAAATAACAGCTGAACTACCTAGCACCCTTTAGTTCGTTTTAATAATAATAATAATAATATTTAAAATATATCTAATTGAACATGGGAGCTGAAAATGGGCCCCACCGAGAGAGCCGTTGTTTCAGCAATTTCAAATAATAGAACTCCCCCGCGCTCCCTTCTCTTCTCAGTCTTCTGAAAGTTGGGGACACGTGGACCCCACCACACACTCTTCTTCTATTATGCAAAAGCAAAACAGCGGATGGCGTGTTTTGTTTCGTCATCCTCCTTCCAAAGATAGCCGCCATAAAGCTTTACATTTGAAAAAAAAGGAAAGTTGCAATCGGAAGGTGATTTCACAAGAGCAAATTATAATGAGTAACGCATAAAGAAAGCCATACGGTAGAACATTTCGCCAGAGATAACAAAATGGTTGAGAAATACGATGATGCTTCACACAAAATGGGGATATTTTGAAAGAGAAACAATAACCTAAAGAAAGTATCGAGTTATTTGATTCATGAATGATTTAGATAAACAATCTAAAAGCATGCATTCCACAAGAGGGAAGAGGTGAACAAGACCTGAGAGTCCTGTGCAGTTTGTGAACAAGAACACCAAGGAGTAAGAATCCAACAAATATCTGCTTCCTAACATCTCACACAACAAACCAAAGAGAGGGCAATGAAGCAATGATGGAAATATGGCAAAGGGCGTCCAAAAAGGAAGACAGTTAGAAGAAACATACACAGATCCATGCTCGAAGAGCCAGTCAGACACGATAGAAGTTGTAGTCGCCCTTGGTGAGTAGAGAAATGCCGAGATAACACAGTTCTTATCGAAGAGGCGGGTGGCATTAGGGAAGATGACTTAGGCCACAGCTTATACTTCCTTTACCTGCATCCGTCAGTATCGCACTCTTTTCCGCCAGCAGACTAAACCCCAAATCCTCGCAGAAATCCCAAAAAAACTACAAGAATGCGCAGGAGGGAAATAAGTTGGAATCGGCGCATACTCCCGTTCTAGCCGGTGATGTAGTTGAACCGGTCACCGAAATCGATCTCGAGACTGCTGTGGCACATGAAGTTCTCCAGGCCGATCAGTGAGATGCCCCAGCGCCCACCTCGGTGAAAACCCTGGAATCCGCCATGCCTCCGTAACCCTAGCGGGGCAGAGGCGGAAGCCGATGAAGACAGGAGAGAGAGAGAGAGACAGAGCGCGAACGATGAAATAAGTTGGATCATATTATTTATTTATTTAAAATTTAGAGGATATTTTAGGAATAAAATATGTAAACTTTTGAAGGGTGAAAATGGAAAATTCTTCTACCCAACAACCAATCGGCCCATCTACCCGGCCCAACAAGAAGACTACGATGACCACGGTCTTGGTACAGTCGATCGTGATCCGTCGGCACGATTTCATCCCAATCCCAAATCATGCCGGCGGCGGCGGCGCGGCCTCCAGTTCCGCCTCCCTTCCGAAGCTTATCGTCGTATAAAGTCTCTCCCCACGTCAACGGAAAGCTTAGAGTTCGCTTTGGCAAGCCGTCGGCTCCGTCCTCCGACAGCAAGAAGGTTGATATGCCGGTGGAGTTCCTCCCCAACGCTCGCCGCCGGAAGATCCATCCCACTTGGCGCGGTGGAGGGTTCAGCCTCGGCGTCGATCTAGGGTCTTCTCGGACCGGCCTAGCCCTCGGCAAAGGCTATACTCCCCGACCCCTAGCTGTAAGTCTCGAGCAAACACTGATTTCTGTTCGTATTCCCGATGCTTAGGGTTCGATTAGCCTCCTCGGGTTAGGTGCTGGAGTTGAGCGGCCAGAAGCTTGAGCTGCGTCTTCTTGAAATTGCAGAAAAAGCGGTATTGATTCTTCAAAAAGATGCTTTTTTGATCTATTGGAAATCATTTTTTTTATTTTTAATGGTCGTTCTTTTATAGGAGGTCGACGAGTTCATCGTTGGGATTCCCAAATCTTACGATGGAAAGGAGACAGTTCAGTCCAACAAGGTTCGTAGCATTGCAGGAAGGTTTGCAGCAAAAGCAGCAGAGAGGTCAGCCATGTTCTACCTTGTTCCTTCACATTCAGAATTTTTGTATACCCATAATTCGGTTCATTAAATCCATTCTCGTGTTCGTTCTGATCGAGTTTGGATTGTTTTGGAGAGCCCACTTCATTTTTTCTAGAAAGGAAGATAAAACAAAGCTACATTACATAGGAAATGAATCAAAAGTGAGCAACCAACTCTCATACCAAATACGCTGAATTGCTAGGTTAAAGGTGCTAAAAAACACTCTAATAGCTCCAAATCAATATTGATGAATATGGGCATATAAATTGCATTCACAAGCATATAGGAATCAGTTTGTGTTGATGAGTCAGATATTTTTTACTACATCTAGAAAATAAAGAGTACCTTTGTTTTCTAGTGCGCATCTTCGCAATCTTGAGGTGAACTTGTTTGCATGAATATCATTCTGGTGCAATGTGCGAACAAACCGACAATATTAGTTGCATTCTGCTTGACTGCCTTGTGTTGACTGTATTGATGCCCTTGCTTCATGCCTTGTTTTCCAGTAGCGTGCCTTACTTTTTTGCATTTTATGAAAATGTTGCCTTTTCAGGCAGTGAAAATTACACATTGAATGCTATAACCTTCTTATGAAATTATTGTTCCTCACTATGCAATATAGACATAATAAGTTGTCAAGTTGATATCTTAATGAATGCAGAGGTTGGAGAGTTTATTTGCAGGATGAACATGGCACTTCAGTAGATGCTCTTGATTACATGATAGACATGTGAGATTATCTATCTCTTTCTCTTTCTTTCATATACAGATGCCATATTGTTTTCCTTGGCACATCGCTTATTAAACTAGAAGTAATGCCATGCTTTGATTTGGTTTGTGCTTATGCAAAAATTGTTTGGATTCATGTCAGTCTGTCAAATTTACTAAGGTTTTTGTGATTCAAGTCTTAACAACTACTGATGAACTTAGCATTATTGATATTTTTATGACTATGCCTAATTTTTAATTTTATCTTTTGCACACACACCATGGGCATTTTCCCCTTAAAAAATATTGCAAATTGCTGCAAAACTCACAAATCATCTCACACAATGCAAGATGATTTTTGCTATGCAAGAGCTTGCTGTGAAAACCACAAGTTTATCCAATGTGAAACACTCCAAGTTTAACATAATTTCTAGGTATCCACAATGTAATTCTCCACCCTAAGTCTTACCACAAGCTATTTTTCAAAGTGCAAAATAATTTATAAATTAATTAGCATACGCTGTGAAAATCATACATAGTCGAAAATTTCAAGTTTCGTGTCACTAAATATACTTTTTGATCCTAAATGTTGCTGCAATCTAATCTGTAAATCAACTTGTGACACTTTAAATTGAACATCCCAAACTTCCAATTATGAAAGGGGCCTTTTACTAAAATGCTTATGTTCTTGAGAGTTTATATTTGGATTACTGTTCTACTATTTTCTCTAGTGCTGATTATCTACACTTCTCTATCAGGGGGCTGAAGAAATCCACCCGACGAGGAAAGGTCGATGCCTACTCCGCCATGGTTTGTAAGCTCATCTTCTATCTCTTTCTTTCAAAAAGAAATCAATCACATGCTTGACCTTGCTGAAGATGTTCATTATTTCTTCTGTTCCAGATGGTCCTGGAAAGATATTTCTCCATGTCTGGTTTAGGAACCGAACTAGTTCTCCCCAAGCAGTTAGAACTACAAGAGAGACTTCGAAGGGGCCCCTACCGAGATCTCGACTTCTGAATTCCACACGATATAGTATTTTCTCAAACGAGTCTCTTTGTAAACCTTGAGGTACAGTTATAGTGACACTATTTGCGTTCAAAGTATGAGGAGAGTTTAAGTTGCAAGGTGTATTATGGCTCGAAGTGAGCTAAGCATGTAGTTTAAGTTATATTTATAACATAACAGTGAAATAATGGAATGCTTTAAATAATCACTTTAAATAATAGCGATCACAATTTCAAATAATGGAATGCTTTTTGTCCGTTGGAAAATGGTGAAGTTCCTAACTATATTATGTAATTAAAGAATGTGTATTAATGACTTTTATATTAAAGTCTTACATAAAATAATTAAAATTTTATTATAATTCTTTTTTAAAGAGGATGATTTTAAATTTAATGACGTAAAATTTTTTTTTTTAAAAAACTTAATCTCTGTAAGGTTATCAATATCTTTCGTATACAAATCTTGAAAGAAATAATTAATTTTTTATTTTTTATTCGATTTAAATTAGAAAAATTAATTTTTTTATTTTAATTTATGATAAGCGAAAAGATTATTTTGGAAATTAACTGTTAAAATCTAAATTTTGTGCGCCCTCTTTAAGAAATTCATAAAATTGGGTGCGCTCTTTATGGAATTTCTATAAATATCTGCCAGAACAGCCTGCCACTGAACTGAAAGCATCTTTTCGCCCGTCTATATATCATCCAGTTGCACTCCATCCTCACCCCTCGGTACTCGCTCCCTTTCTCGCCGGCCCCCGTCGTCCGCTTCCAGGTCTGCCCCTCTCCCTTCCTCTTGAACAAATCTTGAAAGGTTTGCTCTGTGATTTGCTTTCTCAGTTTTATCTCGCTACGAGTTTGATTTTGGATGAGTTTTTTTTCCTTCAGTTTTCTGTGTGTTTATGGATCGCTGCTACTTCTTTCTTACATTTTACTTTTTAAAGCGAATCAAGTTTTCTTAGGTTTTTTTTTTTGGGCTCTGCTGTTGCTTTTGGCATCGGCGCGTGTTCTTATTTGCTCTGTGTTATTTAGCAACGCAGATACCTGAAATGCATGATCAAATCTGCTGTGTTTGTTATTATTTTGCCTTCAGTTGATGTAAAGATAAATGTAGTAGCGTTTTCGGGTTTTCCCCTCGATTTGAGATATTTTTTCGCATGCACAATCAAGCTTTCTGGCAGTCAGTCTGATAGACCGCAAGCAAAGTAGGTCCAAAAATTTATGGATCGTTGAGCACCTTGTTGATCCACTGTGGTTGTGGCCATTTATATGCTCTCTTTTACTGGCTTGTTGCCGACTCATTTTACTTCTGATTAACCATAACACTGCATAGATCTAGAGTATACTAGCAAGATCCGTGTTGTTTTCTTTTATTTTCAATGTTTTCGTTAACTTTTGTCGACTTTTAGGTTTGCATGTTGAATGATAAGTTAGTTATTGATCATCATCAGCTACTAGTAAGGTTTGCTTGTTTATCTCATGATACGAACGTTATTTGTGTTTTTTTTTAATATGGTTTTGAAAGTATCTGAATTAGTTCCTATTTCGCTTGATGCTAGTCAGGAAGTTTTTTTAACAGATCTGTCAAAAAAATTGCACATATAACTAATCTAAATTGTAAGCGCATGTTTCCTTACCCTAGAAACATGCAATTTGTGCAATCATCACTCTGTTGTATCGAGCATATGACCTGCAAGTGCCGTTGTTGTCTCAACCAATAGGTCATGAGTATATTGTATTTAACATGCATTGACTTTCTACGTGTTCATAGATTATATTTGATGGGGAGAATCTTAATATATAATGTTCTATCACAGTGCAAATGTCTTCAGATTATAGGCCAGTGTTTTTATAACCAACCAATAAGAGTTTGAAGCACTGTTTGATTTCCTATCTTTTTTACTTATATAGAAGTTTTTGCATGGTTCTAGCATTTGAAACACATGATCCATGTTAACTCTTTAACTTCCACCTTTGTTTCTCTTTTTTCTACTTCATTAACTTATATGATTCGAATGGTGTATTTCCATGTCACTATCTTGGGGCTTCCATAGTGCACTATTGCAAATATTCTGCTTGCGCCTGTTTTTAGTTTTTTGTTTGCCTCAAAATTTGGATATGATTATCAGAAAAAGTGGTTAAGTGAGATCAAAAATGCTGTTCATTAATGGCTAATCTAGTTGGTTTCGTACTTCTCAGATGCTTGAGTTGCTCTCCATTCTTACAAGTGGTTATTCTGAATGTTGTTTTATATCTTATCAACTCTGCGGTTCATATATTTCTTTATTGTCAATGAGACAAGAAGCTGAAAAGCTTGTTAATATGTTTTCTCCTTGTTAAATGCAGGTGCAAATCATGCCTGATCTGCAGCAACCTCTCGTACCACCCAAGCCCAAGCGAAAGAAAGTTTTGGTGGACTATCTTGTTCAGTTCAGATGGATAGTTGTCATTTTTGTTGTGCTGCCAACTTCGTTCTTAATGTACTTCAGTCTGTATCTTGGTGATGTGAAATCTGCTATGAAATCCGAGAAGCGTCGCCAGAAAGAACATGATGAGGATGTAAAGAAAGTTGTGAATCGGCTCAAGCAGAGAGATCCCAAGAAAGATGGTCTTGTGTGCACAGCAAGGAAACCATATATTGCTGTTGGCATGCGTAATGTTGACTACAAACGTGCACGGCATTTTGAGGTTGATCTCTCTGCTTTTAGAAATATACTCGAGATTGATAAAGAGAGAATGGTTGCTAAGGTGGAGCCTCTGGTTAACATGGGCCAGATTACTAGATATACAGTTCCCATGAACCTTGCACTTGCAGTGGTTGCCGAGCTTGATGATCTCACTGTAGGAGGACTTATCAATGGATATGGAATTGAGGGGAGCTCACACATATACGGTCTCTTTTCTGATACAGTTGTTGCCATGGAAGTTGTGCTTGCTGATGGCCGAGTTGTGAGGTGCACCAAGGACAACGAGTACTCGGATCTTTTCTATGGGATTCCTTGGTCTCAAGGAACCTTGGGCCTCTTGGTTTCTGCAGAGATCAAATTAATACCTATTAAGGAATATATGAGGGTTACCTATACTCCTTTCAGAGGAAACCTAAAGGAAATTGCTCAGGCTTATGCTGATTCGTTTGCACCCAGAGATGGAGATCCAGCAAAGGTTCCTGACTTTGTCGAGGGAATGATCTATAATCCAACTGAGTCTGTGCTCATGGTCGGGAGGTATGCATCGACAGATGAAGCTAAAAAGAAGGGCAATGTGATTAACAACATAGGCTGGTGGTTTAAAACTTGGTTTTATCAGCACGCGCAGACTGCTCTTAAGAGGGGGGAGTTTGTTGAGTATATTCCTACTAGAGACTATTACCACAGGCACACAAGATGTTTGTATTGGGAAGGTAAGCTCATCTTGCCATTCGCTGACCAATGGTGGTTCAGATTTCTTTTGGGCTGGATAATGCCTCCTAAGGTTTCTTTGCTCAAGGCCACCCAAGGTGAAGCTATTAGAAATTACTACCACGAGCATCATGTGATTCAGGATCTCTTGGTTCCTCTGTACAAAGTTGGAGATGCTCTCGAGTATGTTCATCAGGAAATGGAGGTATCTATTCTTTCCCTGCTAATCGTCGTAAATAAATTTGCTAGTTTGTCTCTGTCTAAGTTGGAATTTGTTCTTGCACAAATCTTTGCATAATCTAGGCTTGTATTAAAGGATTCAAGCATTAATAAGTCCAAACCCTTTGCGAGTTATCGATTATTTCTTCATGCTGAACATGGATATTAGAAATTGTTCTTCACTTTCTTTTATTGTCAGGTCTATCCGATATGGATCTGCCCTCATCGATTGTTCAAGCTTCCGGTTAGAACTATGGTGTACCCGGAGCCAGGATTTGATCATCACCACCGACAAGGAGACACTAGCTACGCACAAATGTTTACCGACATCGGTGTGTATTATGCTCCAGGTCCAGTTCTCAGGGGTGAAGTGTTCAATGGAGCAGAAGCAGTTCGCAATCTCGAAGAGTGGCTGATTCAGAACCATGGTTTCCAGCCTCAGTACACAGTCTCCGAGCTCACAGAGAAGAACTTCTGGCGGATGTTTGATGGTTCCCACTACGAGCAGTGTCGCCAAAAGTACGGGGCGGTAGGGACATTCATGAGCGTCTACTACAAATCCAAGAAAGGAAAGAAAACCGAGAAGGAGGTGCAGGATGCTGAGTCCGAAATCCTCGAACCAGCCTATGCCGAGGAAGCTTAGCCCGACTAACCTCGGTAAGCTTGATGTCGTAAATGCCATTTCTGAACTAGCTATGTGCTATGACCAAACCTGAGTTACTTGGTGGTTGTTTTCTGAATTTTCTTGTAGTTGAGTCGTTTGAACTCCTCGGTGGATCTTGTTATGGCCGTCGTTAAGCAGTAGTAACCCATTGCCCATTGCTGCTTTCCGTAACCTGTTCTAGTAATCTTGATCATGCATAATTGACTGTTCTTCACATTATTGAATGGAGCAATGGTGCTCTTATATAGATTTAAATCTTTTTCCGAAAGTCTTTTAGTAAACACACATACTACAGTTCAATTGTGGGAGATATTAACTCTGAATCTTCTTCTCCGATAAGTCTCTGGTCAGTTCCTCGACAAACCGAGTTACGTTCCTGGAAGATGAACCGTCTGGAGCCACTGCACTCGCCCAAAACCTTCCTCACCCTTTCCATCTCCCTCCTCACCTCACTTCCCACCTCGCCGCCTATCAATCCATCGATCGCCTTCGCCACCTCCGCGCTGTCGACCTCACCGGCGCCGCCGATATCGATCCCCGCCCTCACGTCCACCACCAGCTTCCTGTTCGTCGGCTGGTCCGCCGCCTGAGGGAAGCAGAGCATCGGCACGCCGCACCGCATGCTCTCCAACACCGAGTTCCAACCGCAGTGCGTCAAGAACCCGCCCACCGCCGGGTGGAGCAGCACCTCCCTCTGCCGGCACCACGGCACCACCAATCCCCCCCGCCCGCGGCTAGCCTCCTCGAATCCCTCCGGGAGCTGCTCTGATCCCGGCCGAAGCACCCACAGGAATCTGACCCCGCTGCTTAACACGCCGCCGGCGATCTCATTCAAGTCCCTTTTGGCAAAGAAAATAAATTGCATATAAATAAGGATTGCTCAGAAACCGCTAATTATCTCATTATATACTAAATTCCAAAGGGCAACATTTTTGCTCCAGTTTTGCTATTCGGCGGTCTCCCTCGTACGCTCCCACCCGATAAAGCCCTGTTCCAGCCGCTGCCGCGTCACGTCCGATGGACGCGCAGTTTGCCGGCGCACAGTCCGGCGTCGGATTCCGATCGAATAGTGGTCGGAATCTGACGAATTCGGCCGGAATCGGCCGCTCGGCACTGGCAACCGATTCCGGCCAAATCGCGGCCGGAATCCGGCCAAATCGCAGCGGAAATCCGATCAAATTTCGGCTGGAGACCGGTCGAGAAAGGACCGACGGCTGCCGGCGGCCGAGGAAGGATCGACGGCTGCCGGCGGCCGAGAAAGGGCAACACCTTTTGCTCCAGTTTTGCTATCCTGCGCTCTCATCCGACCCAGTCCTGTTTCAGCCGCTGCAGCTTCGCTGTCCGGCTACTGCTGGCCATTGCATCACGCCCGATGGACGCACAGCTCGCCGGCGCACAGCTCGGCGCCGGATTCCTATCGATAGTGGTCAGAATCCGACGAATTCGGCCAGAATCGGTCGCTCGGCACTTGCAGCCGATTCCGGCCAAATCGCGGCCGGTTTTCGATCAAATTTCGGCCGGAGACCGGCCGAGAAAGGACCGTCAGCGGCCGAGGAAGGACCGGCCGCTGGTCCATCCTCGGCTGGTCTCCGGTCGAAATTTGGCCGGATTCCGGCCGCGATTTGGCCGGAATCGGCCGCTCGACTGATTCTGGCCAAATCGCGGTTGAATTCGTCAAATTCCGACCACTATCCGGCCGGAATTCGGCGTCAGAATGTTCACCGGGCGTTCATCGGGTGTGACGCGGCAGCCTACGGTGGCCGGACGGCGAAGCGGCAGCAGCGGTGACGTCAGAGGAGTGCGCACGGGTCGCGCGGCCGCAGCATAGCAAATTTACCTTTTGCTCACTTGGACTGCGCTGCCGAAAGAGATGTAGAGCACTGAGCGCAGCGGCATCGCGTCTAGCCACCGCGAGCAGTCAGACTCCGGGAAGATGCTCGTTGAGACTGCTCCACCGGGGAAGTCCATGATGGGGCCGATGGAGTAGAAACGCGCGCCGGAGTAGTATTCTTGCAGCGCCGCAACGGTGCTGGCTTCGAGCTCCTCGACGGTGTTGCAGAGCACGAAGTCGGCGGCCTTCGCCTCCTCGAACGCCTTCCCGATCATTTGGAGCGTCAGCGACGAGGCCTCGGGGGTGTGGAAGAAGGAGACGAGGTCTCTCGGCTCGATCGCCGGCACGCCGGGGACGCGGGTGATGGTTGAGGTGCGGTTCTCCGGCGGTGGCAGGAGCAGGGGAAGGTGGTAGAAGAGGGCGAAGACGAGGGCCGGTTCGGTCCAGAAGGAGACGTAGGGGATCCCGAAGCGCTTGGCCAAGGTGGAGGGCCACACGAAGTAGGAGTCGGCGACCAGTACGTCGACGGGGGGATCGCCGGCGCCGCCCCCGGCGGAGAGTTTGATCATGAGCTGCTCGACGTGGGGGGACATGAGGTGGAGAAGGGCGTAGGAGAGGTTGCGGAGTGGCCGCTCGTCTGTGGTGGGGGACTGGAGGCGGCCGTCGCTGACGAGCTGGTGGCGGATGTCGAGGCCTCGGGAGCGAGCACCGGCGAAGACTTCGGCGCCGGCGCCGCTGGAGGCGAGGAGCTGGTGGTGGAAGGCTTCGGTGGTGACGAAGGTGACGATGAAGCCCCGGGCGGCGAGCAGGACGGCGAGATTGGCGGAGGGCGTGAAGTGGCCTTGGAAGGGGATGGCCACGAAGAGGGCGTGGGGCTTGACCTCGCCGGAATATTCCTCCGTCATCCTTCAAAAGATCTAGCTATCCCCAAATCTAATGGATTTCTTTCATATCGAAATAGATTACGCGCTAGATTGATCCACGTGCCGATCAAATTTGGCTGCGGCGGTGCCTTAGCGTCTTCAGCTTGTTCATCGTTAATTATGATAGATTTTGTATGTCCAAGAAAAAAATATCATCCATAAATCAGATCGTTAATTGCGATCGATTTGTATAGTTAATAAAAGTCCTAAATAGCCCGCACCATTTCTTTAATCTTTGTCCATGGGGCCATGGCACCGCGGTAGGACATTCAGGTTGTCATCCAGGCATTCGCGGTTCGATCCTCAACCAAATGAGAATCGCAATCAAAGGATGCTGGACATCTGGGTTGGCCGCTGTGTGCGCTTCCCCATTTACCCTAGTGGTCGGTGAAAAATTTCTATGGGACCGAACCGATAACTCAGGGATTAAGTCAATAAAACTAACTTAGATTATCATTTTTTTAATCTTTTTCTTTATTTTCTAAGCCACTTAAATACATTTTTAAAATACATTTGTTGTTCTTGCAGCTTTAATCGTTTTAATTTAAGTCACGTCTTACAGGAGGAATAAAAAAAAGTACGAGGGCAAAGTAAAAACGTACAGGCACACAAATTCCCAAGGTAAAAAAAGATAAAAATTAAAAGAAAAAAAAGGGCAAAGTAAAGATTCTCCAAAGTCTCCATCAAGGCTTTAAGTCTTGTCCAATTTTAATTCGTTGTTGCATCAATGAAACTTATGATTCAGCTAGTCTACTCACACGGACAAGTAGATAGATACTGATGCTGAAGAACTCCACAATCACAATAAAAATAAGTGTTTTTTGAATGTGAAAAAAATAGATAGATACTGATGCAAAAGAACTCAACAATGATAGAACATTTGATTTCATGCATAGTCCCTCCCTGGAATAATTAATAGTATGAAGGAGTTGAGGTATTCCAAACATTGAACAACTAAAATTATTATTTATTCTATAATCTCCTTTTAATTGAGCTAATTAAATAAAAAAACAATTGTAGGCATCACAAAGACAATATGGTGCATAAACAAGAATAGCTGCCTAATTAACAAGATCAGCTTGAAGAAATTCTTCATATACTCTAAAAAAACGAACAAAAATATCCAAGACATCAAAAGGATATCACCTTGATTGCTTCTGTTCCATGACAAAGCAAGTAGTAGTCCTGCAGGAGACCTGAGTTCTCCATACAAAATATAAAATACTGCATATCTCTTGAATATTATAAAATGGAAGTGTATGGAGAAGAATATAATGAACAGAAGTCGCATTTGGCACTCCTTATCAAGATCATAAGGTTGAAGGTGATTTCACCCCAAAAAAAAGGAAAAAATGATGAAGGTTTAAAGCATGACATAATCATCACAAACAAATTCCTTGATGATTCTGTTTCATGATATACAAGAGCTGAATGGCTTCAGACCTAAATTTCCTGGAGCTAAAAGCTTATCTACATATATCAAGCAGTAAATTACATCAGTCTATCTCTTCCATGTAGAAACCTCTGTGATTTATCCCCTTCCAGAAAGTGTGGGGCCGCCTTGTAAGGGTGGCCAAGATGATGGTTTCATCATTTTGCTAACAATGATCTTCACTCTCACTCCAGCAAATCAACATCATGATGCATCGCCGAAGGATATAGAACCTTGCTCGCTGCTCACTTACTAGCAACCGGCACCGGCGAGTGAAAGATGTGGATTGCAGCTTCTTCTCGCCCTTTCCCATTGCCAGCAGCTCTTCTATTTCTGAGCTCAAACTGGTGCAGAAGGCTGAAAGAAAAGAGATGGTGGCGCTTCAATATGAGCTCCTGCTTGTGGTTGGCTCTTTTTGTATTTGAGATCTCATTTAAGCTTTGATGGCTAGGGACTGAGCTTTATAGCTAGCTACAGACAGAAGTGGCAGTTCTCTGCTCTTGGGTAAACAGTGTCTGAGATTGATGGGCACAGGTGTGTGGGGCAGATGAGATGATGGTAATTAGATTTTGGCCCCTCCTTGACATGATTAGGAATTGAAATGCTTACTCTTCATAATGGCAATCAGACTCACCACTGGCTGAAACCATGAAGAGAAACTGAGCTGCTAGTCCTTTTCTGATGTGAAGAATTAGACTCCACCTGTTTTCTTTCTCAGAAATAAAAAAATATGTGATTCCAGTAAAGTAACCAAACTGGTGCTTATCCTAGAATTTGTATCAAGGACAACAATTAGAAGTACTAACTATTCAGAATGAAAATGACTTCAATGGCATCATTGTGCTAATCATACCTACAACATTTTCCAATGAGAAATGATAAAGCAAACATTCATTTATAATTCCTACTTAATTTTTTAGACATAATTTTATGTAGGCTATGAGGAACCAATGTAACTCTCATACTTTCTTCAGATGGTGCTAGGGTTGTATACCAGAACTAAGTTAATATATTCTTTTTGGCATAGAAAAATTGATCAGATCCTAGAATCCTGCAAAAATAAAAATCCAAATGCAACTCACTATCATAATTGACTAATTTATATAGTGCAAACAAGTATTTGTAATGAGAAAAAAGACAAGAAATAATCTCTTATGGTGAATTGTGTAGGGAAAAAAGCAAAGAATTAATTTAGGGGCACAAACTGAAAAATAGTGCCAAACTGAAGAATAAGGACTGTAAACAGAGCACGGCACGCTGAAGCTAAATAATTTTCTTACTAGGATTCCATCCTCAATCTCCACAAACACATGGGTAGAATACCGTCTGGTTCGATAGGACAAGGTTTGGTTTTGTCTAGGGCCAAACATGCAAAAATTAGGCATTATAATGATCTGTGGACAAAGGCCAACCTAACATGCACATGAAAAAAAAAAACTGTAATCTCAAATAAACGAGAAGGAAAAAAAAAGAAAGTATTTGCATGGAGGATGAAATGACATCATTCAGATTGAAAAAAAAAAATTTGCAGAATCATTCAGAATATTTGATCCAGACTTAAATAAATGAGTTCAACAAACCCAGATGGGCAACTGAAAAGAGGAGATTTACTTATCAGATGCTAACAATCAAAGCAACAAGCTCTCATGAATATTGGCTGAATAGCCATAGGCAAATAGAATCCAATGTTCCTGATCACCTTCTCCGAACTGGCTTATAAAGAACAACAGTAACATATTTAGATAAGAAACGGTGGGTTATCCCAAGAGCAACAACAGATCTGGAGACATCTTGATTTTCAATGTAGAGGTGGTTAAGAATCACATGTCGAGGCACAGAAAGATTACTGGGATCATCTTGTCTGGGTAGGTAGTTCAGCACAGTATGTTGCAGATGAGAGGGCACGATTGGGGGCTCTCGAGCTTCATCCTCAATTCCTGGTGTCGGATTGTTGTAGCTTGAATCAGGTGATGTAGGAACTTCAAAACCCACGACACTGACCCCTTCCTGCAGCATGAATTTCCTCTTCAGGATACAAAGGGATGACTGAAATACAACCAAGCTAAAATTTTTCACTTACATGGTCATCTCCATTTGGTCGATCCATGGGTAATTGAACTGATACGGTTTCCCTAATAAGCCTGTAAGAAGAAAAAAAATGATCACTGTGTTTATCAAGGTAAATAAGAGAACCAGAAATACACTAAAAAAAAATTACATGAAAAAAAAAGAGAAAAGCATCCAATTTCTTATATAACGACATAGATATATAATAAGCAAAAATAATATATACATCTGGTTGGGACCAAAATGTATAATTTGATCTCAACTAAGGCATGAAGATGTAAGGTTATAATTATGTTCCTTTACCTTTAAGCTCCATATGACCAAAAGATTATGATCATCAATCCTGATCCAACACATTTATGCAAGCCAACTCACATCTTTTTTGAACCAAACCCTTCCAAACTATGTTTCAAGAATTCATCACCAAAACATTAATCAAAAGATAAGTCTTAAAGACTGATGTAAACCCTGAGTTGAATGGAGATGTTGGTTGCAATCACAATGTCCTCTTTTTAGTGGTAAGACTGCTGTTTCTGTTTGGAATCATTTGGTGCTTTGAAAGTATATGTTATGTGGTAATGTGGATTGTTGTACATTACCAAATACAAAATTATTCATAACCTTGATTGCAATGCAATGTTTAGTACCTTGTATTACAATTATATCCTTGTAAAATTTCAAAATATCTTACATTCACATGCTTGATATAGTAAACAAATTACTATAAAATAAATTCAATTTTCAAAAAACCACATGGAATAACTCAATTACCCAACATTTTCGTGAACTCTACTTACATTATAACATAAAGCACTCTTTCAAATTTGCAAACTCTCAAAAGATAAGATGCATGGTACTGTGACTTATACAGCTTGTTTGGAGCCAGTACTTAAAAGAAAGAAAAGAATTTTGATTCCTTGATAGAAATTAACTCACAAGAAACTAAACTTGAATTATGTTAAATGAAGAAATAAGGGTAAAAGGTTTCTTTTGCTATTTTACATTAATCTCGAGGTTTTATGCACACAATCAGTCATCAAATTTAAAAACTGTGGACATAATAAGCAATACATCAACAAAGCAGACGAGGATTATAAATCTGAATACAGAAATCCCAAGTTACTGAGGAATTGAAATTCACATTCCCAAGTTCTATCATTCCAAACAAAGTGAATTCATTGAAGACAATGGCGAGACACTGGAACCTGACTAGAATCAAGGGATCAAGGCTTTTCCAAGTCCAAGTCGTGTAGTAATGTAGGACTTTATTGTGGACAGAATTCTAATAGTCCAATAACACCTTGATGAAATAAAGTTGGAATTTTTAAAACGGAATTGAAATATTAGACTAACGATCACTGCTAGACTATGTCAGAAGAAACCAAAGAAATGACAAATAGACTGACTCACAATATCAGAAACGAAATCTAAGGTTGTTTTTAGCATCGGTAGTTTCCTGTTTCAGCAAGGGAAAAAAGGTAATGGGAATCTACCCTTGATCTGGGAAAAGAAGAACAAGAACAAGGAGGGAAATACGAGATAATTTTGCTTGAAGATGGAGTCAAAGCCCTCGTCCTCGCACCGCTCCTAAGGACTCCTATGGAAGAACGCCCGTTAACCTTCCCCTTTCGTTTCTTTCGTCGGATTAGGGCCAAAGCGAGGAGGACGAAAGGAAGGAAAAAATTAATATAATAAGCAACAATTTTCGTTTCGCGCCCTCAATTTATCTTTATTTCTCGTTTCACCCCCGTCGCTTCAATTGTACGTCACGTTTACTTTGATATTAACTCATTAACTTTGATATTAAATATTATTGATTTCTTAAATATCTATCTAATTATTAGACCTTGACCTAAGAGACATTTTATTTATTAAAAAATAGATTAATTATAAAAAATATTATATATATTATTATTTGGACACGTATCACAACAAGTGAAGTTAAAGTGAGATATATATTAGCTAGATACTCATGCATGCTTAATTAGTAACTAACAAGAAATAGTCTATCAAGGAATGAAACAAGGAAGATCCATGGATCCTTCACTCTTGCTTAAGGTCATGTTCTCTCCGATCGAATCGATCGAATTTTCGCTTGTTCTGGAGATCCGGGGCACAAGGCCATGTTTATTACTATATATCACATATATATATATAGTTACACAACTTAATTAGCACTACACTTGACATAGCTCTTAACTATTGCCTAAGCTTGGCCATTACTTCCATTGTTGGGCTGGCCGTTCTGCTTGCTCCAGTCGTCGAACCGCTCCCTCGGTATATGGTGGTGGTTATTGACATCGTCGTTGTCTCCGTCGTCCTCCGGCAGCCCTCTTTCCCCTAAGGCTGCAGCCTCCTCACAGTCTTTTGGCTGCACAAGTTGATCTGCCTTGGCAAACTCATGAGCAACCAAAATGATCACCACAAGGAAAGCTGAAACCTTCATGTGAAGTCACTGAAGTAGTTAATTACTACTGTTTCTTCAGTGAAGGAATTAAGTTTGGCACAAGTAGTACTACTGTTTCTGAACTGCAACTGATCATTTATATATAATTTATAGCCTCAAGTGGAAACGATATTGACAAATGCATCCAAGTCAACGTCAAAGCAATTGATTAATGTTCTTTAGTGAGGCACTGATTGCAGGCACTAATGGGGTGCCAAATAAGCTTTTACCAGATTGACAAGAGCAAGTTTAAATATTAAGTGAATCACCTAAAATGTTGTAGCTTTCGGAGTTGTTTCCAGCAAAAGATCACAAACGCCATTAATGAAAAGATAGATAGATATATAGATAGATAGGATTGAGAGGCAGTGGGTCATGATTTACAATGGGTTTCATCTAAATCCTATCATGCATCTTGTAATTAAGTATACATTATCTTTGTCCATTAATTATCAACTATCACCTGAGATATTATCTTATTTTTATTTGAATCCTGAGTACTCACTCGATCGACTTAAATAAAACATAATATAATTAATATCTTAGAAATGAGTTCATCTTTATTTAGATCACAAACCATGCATTTAATTAGGCGATCAAAGTCGTCCAACATGAACTAGCATACTCTTAGCTTAATATAGGTTAATTAGTGCCGCCACCTCCACTCCCTTGGCTGCCACCTTGATCTGCACTTCCATTGCCACCTCCAACGAGATTGTTATACTGATCTCTGGGTATGCTGTGATGGTTATTGATGCCGCTGCTCGACGAGTATCCATTAAGCTGGGCAGCCTTCACTTCATCCCACAGGGCTCTTGTTCTCCCTTGCCGAGCTACAAGTAGTCATCATCGCCATGGCGCAGACAAGGAGGAGGAGGAAGGCTAGAAGAGGAGGAGGAGAAGAACAAGAAGAGTACTTCTTCATCTTGGCAGTTAACTAATTAATTACTGAACATTAATCTGCTCAGTAAGAGTTTATTACCTCTGTGTGAGAAGAGGAAGAAGAAGAAGAAGAAGAAGAAGAAGACTGGAGAGATTTACAAGGCTTGATTAAAGCATTAAGTGGCAGCATTTTATAGGGAGAGATTAAGTGAAAATTAGGAAGAGCATTTTGCCAAAAAACAACCTTCATATATATTTGATTGCTTCAAATATATTGTCAGTCTTCGATCCCTCTACGAGTTGCTATAAGTTGGAATAATGATATTCAGAGTGCCTTTTGATGAAAAAAATAATTACAGGTATGAATTTTGATATAGAACAGTAAACATTTTATTTTATTATGAGTGTTTTTTAGCGACAATGTGAAGTGGAATGGGATCGTATTTCCTCAAATGAGCCATGTTGGTTTATTTTAATCGAGTGAAAGGATGAGTTGTGAGATTTGACGGTCGAAATGACCTTGCAAAGTTTATTCTACCACTTAGTTTTTACTGTGCATGGTGAATGGTGATGTAACAAGTTGTTCTTCGTAGCTTTCAATTAATTTGATATGTTCTTGTTGTTAATCAGAATAATGATTTATTAATTAATTTATAGCTATCAATAATCGTGAATCACGACAATGTGTACATAAGAATTTTTTCTAAGATATGATATGATATGATTTGGAATATATTTATTTTAGGTGATTTGTTTTTGTTAAAATTTAATTTGATTATAATTTACGAGTAAAGGTGCTCGATGATTAATTTATGAGAAAAAACAGTCTCAGTGGAGTAAAAATTTAAAATATGGATTTATTAATCGATTAAGAAATTAATTTGCTTAAAATAAAATTAAGAAAATAAGAGTTTGAGTCCGCCGTAGAACTCCTTCTCGAAGGCCTCCATTTCCGCCTGCGGCTTCACCAGCCCGATCTCCACGCCGCCCTCCTCTTCCCTGCTCTCCGCCACCGCTATGGCGCCGGTCTTCGCGATCGACGTTATCTCCACCTTGCTCGGCCTCCCCCACCCGAAATCCAGGTCGTACACCTTAAACTTCGGCGACCCGGCGACGCTCAGCGGTTGCTCTGCTGCCAGGGCCTTGTACCTCTTCGGCAACTCCTCTGTAAATGCTTTAAAAGGTCCTTCTTTGAACGCCTCGATGGCCTTTCCGATCGCCCTCGCGGCCGTCGCCACCCCGTCTTTGCCTGTGAGGTCGCCGATCTCCGACTCCACGACGCAACCGCTGAGACAGTTGCCGAAGTACGCCGCCGGGACCGGGGGTTTCAGCCTTCCCCTGCAGTCGGCGACGAAACCCAACAAGGCATGTGTGTCTTTGTCGTTTCTCGGCCGCCGTGTTTTGACGTAGCAAACCCACGCGTAGGCGTAGGCGACCACCACGGTGGAGCAGTGGAATGAGGCGGCGGCGGCGGCACCTCCCGTCGCCAACTCCTTCAATTTGTCGATGTGTTTCTTTTCGATCGTGAAGGATTCGAGGACGGCGTCCGGCGACGTGGTTTGGTGCAGCATGGTGTCGATCGTTTGACCGGCCGAAATCCCCTTGTAGAAGAATGAGTAGAGATCGTCGGGATCGGAAATGAAGCTCCTTTCCAGCACCGGCGGCGCCACCGGTGCTGCCCCTGCGCACGCGGTGGCTGCCGCCCACGCCGCCATGAACCGCATCGAACTCGACCCATCGCAGGCGGCGTGGTGCACGGAAACGCCGATGGCAACACCGCGTTCCGGGAAGACCGTGGCCTGCAGTGCCAGCAGCCGCAACCCGTCTCCGCCGTCGCGGGGAAGCTCAGGGAGCAGGGGAAGCAGCTTATCGACGAGGCGGGGGCCGCCTCCGGAGAGCTCGTGGAAATCGCCACCGTGCTCGGCTACAGTGAAAGAAACAGAGTCGCCATCGGCGTAGTGAATGTCGAAGCCATCTTCGCGGGTCGGGGAGCGGCTGATCTTGCCGGCGAGGGGGTAGAAGCTACGTAGTGCGACGGCGAGGGAAGCCTTGAGGGAGGGGACGATGGAGTCGACGAAATAGGAGGTGGAAACGCCGGCGAACGGGTAGAAGAAGAGGCGTTCGACCGATCCGGCTTGCAGCCAAATCAAGTCGAGGTAGGTGAGGGGCAAGGTTGACTCTGCCACCTCTCCCGGCGGCGGAGAGAGCTGACATCTCTCAATAACTCGGAGCTCCGGCGGTGACATACTGCTGGAGGTGGATGCAGGAAGAACTGGCGATGCAGAAACACAATGAACGCACGCTAAAGAAGAAGAAATGTCAGACTTTTAGAGCGCGTGAAGGTGGAACGCTTGTCGTTGGAGTCGCCGGCGGGCGGCTGAAATCCCAACCTTTTGTATTTGGATTATTCGAGCGCCTGCTGGAAATCTGAAAAGGAATTCATATAATATTCCTTGCCTTGACTTTAACTGAATCCCAAATTTTTTACAATCCAGCAAAATTTAGTTTCGTTCGTCCAATAGGTCGATCCCATAGATACATTGTAACAAAAGATAAAATTTATGATTTTATACTATAGATCTCATAATTATCTATTACAAGGTAAATTAGAAAATTATAATTAACTACTGTGAAGAACATGCACTGGGGAGAACATTTGCCTTTAGAATGTCAAACCTCAGCACAAGCTTTTTGCCATCGAAATTCAAATCTTATCCACTACAATAAATCTGTCCCACAATGATCAACTCAATCATTTTGGCAAAAAAGGTGAAATCCGTTGTCCCAACGACTCCACACGATCGCCTCTACGACCATCTATGACAAGGTAAATTGAGAAACTGCAATTGACCATGACGGAGGAGGGCATTGTCTCGATTTCACTGAGATTTGAATCCTTGCCCATTTCTGCAACTCTACTCCGTCATAACTAACTCTTCTATTCTTCTGCAATAGGAGGAATTTGTCATCCCAGCGGTTCCACACGATTGATTTCACGACCATCCAGAGACGGATTTAAGTAGGAGCTGTCTTGGGCTGTAGTCCAGCCCTGTCACTCTTATAATAATTTATCGTTGATAAATATTTTTGAAAGAATTGGTAGCGCAGTTGGCTAGTGGTAGGTTTTATATCTCTTGAGGTCGAGAGTTCGAATCTTCTTAATCTTTGATAATGATTATCTAATATAAATTTTAAGCAAATATGAATCGAGTTATTCTTTTAGGCTTAATTTAATTTAAAAAAAATTAGTTGGGCTATTTTGGACTTAATTTAATTTTTAAAAAATTACATAAGGTTGAGCTATTTTGAACTTTAATCTAATTTTAAAAAAATTAGATATATACTTGTAGTCTACAATTTGGTATAAAAAAAATTAATAGATTCTTTTTTTTCATTATATTTTGATATTTAACTCATCTTTTTCATATCTAAAGTCAGCACAGTCCACCTTTAATTTCTGGATCAGTCCCTGCGACCATCTGTGAGGAGGTAAATCGAGAAATTACAGTTGGTTACGACGTAGGAGGATATTGTCTCAGCTTCACTAAGATTTAAACCCTTATCCTCTACTTCAATGCTCCATCATAAAGTCATAACTAACTCAGCTATGCCCTAAAGATAATAATCAACTCAATTAAACCCCCAAAGATAATAATCAACTCAATTAAACCCTGAGAGGAGATGGATACATAATAAATTATTAAGTGGGAGATCATAATCCAAGATAATGATACCTTCTAGATTCAACCCATACCTAATCTAATAATTCTGATAATATTTATATATTAACTATCAACAATAATAATTTTATATTTGAGTTAATAAAGGTTATAATGATATTTCAACAGCTTGAAAAGTTTATTGTAATTTTACAAGGAGGAAAGTAAAAAAAAAAAAAGATTATCTGTTTTAGGAAATGGAATCTTATGGAGTTATGTTGGTTTTAGTTAAAGAGTAATATGATGAAATAGGAAAGAAAATGAGAAAGTAGGAGAAAAAAATGGAAGTGAAACCTAAAAAATTGAGTGATGGAATCCCATCAAGAGTGGTCTCTATAAACACCTCCTCTTTCTCTTTTCTTCTTTGTCCTTTTCCAATCTCTTCCTCCCCTCCATCATCCCCCTTCTCTCTCCGCGTCCCTCAATCGCACCTCATTTCGCTCGACTGCGTCGGAGCCGGCCAAGGAAGAAGGATCGAGATGTCTTCTCCCAGCAAGCGCCGCGAGATGGATCTCATGAAACTGTAGATCGCTAGGGAGAGAAAAAAATCCCGACTTTGATCCAAATATATTCTTTTCTTTTCTTTTTTTTTTATGAAAAAAACTTTTTTTTTTCTTTTCTCGATCCTTGTGTGTAGGATGATGAGTGACTATAAGGTGGAGATGCTGAATGACGGGATGCAAGAGTTCTTTGTTGACTTCCATGGCCCGAACGAGAGTATATCATCTGCCACTGATATACATTTTTGTTACTTTTTCCCTTCCCTTTTGCTTGTTTTTCCAAGATGCTGTGCCTGCTGCGGATCAGATTGTCTGATACAGACCTAAAGATATTGCCACTTTATATTTTTCGGAGTTCCTAATCCATGTAATTGGATTTTAGTTCGTCGGCAGTGTTTGTAGAAAATAGTTGAGGCAAAATTAGAAATTTAGGTTCAGATGGTCACACACCTTTACTTAGTTTCCACTTTGATTTCTTTTTCTTTTTCTTGGTTTAATAGAGAGGCTTTTCCCATGCCTGATCTTGGATACTCAATAAAGGTATAAGATCCATTTATCCGACTTCCATATAACATAAATAGTTGGGAGACTTGTTGATGTTGCTCCTAGTCATCAATTTCTTTAGTTTGTTCTTACTTAGCTGCACATTCAAAATGGCTTATTGTGGTTGTTGAAATAAGAGTTAATACTTTTTTTAATAAAAATTATTTAGTTTGTTCTGCCATAGATATACATTCAAAATTAATATATGTTTTTTGCTTTCCAGAGCTTGATCATTTCTAATGAAATTTAAAGTTTACGATAATTCAATATTTTTTTATTACCATGTCTCAGGTTTTCTCACTTGCAGCAAGATGATACTATTTTCTGTTTAATTGTTGTTCATGGCAGGTCTTTATCAGGGAGGAGTGTGGAGAGTAAGAGTGGAACTGCCAGATGCTTATCCTTACAAATCTCCCTCAATTGGCTTTGTTAATAAGATATATCATCCTAATGTTGACGAAATGTAAATCTTTTACTTCTCTACACTATCAGCCCACAATTCTGGACAATGATTTCCTACTTGGTTTTTCTTTTTAATCGAATGATTCAAACATCAAATTTCTGCACTTAACACATCATTTTTCCTTGCTAATATCTCAGGTCTGGTTCAGTTTGTTTGGATGTTATCAATCAAACTTGGAGTCCTATGTTTGGTATTGAACTTTCCTTGAATATCTTTTTCGATGATCTTTACGGTGGCATATAATCAAATGAAATACTTGGTCTTGCAGTTCATTGGAAATAAATTTTTGTATTTTCTCTGGCAGATCTTGTCAATGTGTTTGAAGTTTTTCTCCCACAACTTCTTCTATATCCAAACCCTTCAGATCCATTGAATGGGGAGGCTGCAGCGCTTATGATGCAGGATAAACCTGCTTATGAACAAAAAGTGAAAGGTGATGGATTAGCTATGCTTAATGTGTTTGTTTTTAGATTTCAAAGCTCATGTGCTTGTATTGCCTCTCATCTATCAATCTGATTTTTTTAGATTCTAGGGCCTTAGTTTTGATAGGCAATCACGTTATTCTTTTTGAAGATTATCAGCCACCAGCTGCATTTATCAATTGAAACGAACATATTTCTTTTGGTGCATCACGTAAAAGTTAACTTTTACATCTGAACTTGCATTTACCATGCTAAAATATATGGAAAGTTGGGTAGCATCAGAGGTCTAAAGGATCAACGAACATAGCATGAGAATTTTTCTCATTTAATTGATTCTAGAACAGACTCATTCATGACAAAAAGAAGGGGCCCTTCTTGTGGACCTTACACACACACACACACACACACACACACACACACACATGATAGTCCTGACCATGATGTGTTCTGATATTAGATCTGAATGGACAAATAAATCAGCAAGTAAATCCAATATCTATTCGAATTGATATTTAATTTGAATACTTAAATTTTTTTTTTAGTTTGATTGTGATCTGATATGGTAGTAGCTAAATGAATGAAAGTTAATCAATGAAGTTGTTTTTTATAACTTGACATTTTTTGAAATGCTTGAAAGATTGTTTGACTATGAATATATGCCACAAACGATAGTGGGATTTACTTGTCATTTCCTCCAGACTAACATGGTGAAGTCATAGTTTGCTTCAATTGCATATATTTGAAGTAATTGCAACAATTGCTTGTTCAAATAATAATCATATGATGTGAATGCTTTGTTTATCTTTCATTTATATAAATCACAGAGAATAGTACATAACAGTTGCTCATTTATTTGTTTCCTTGTTTATCATAACAGCATTGGTATAGGACATAGGAAGGTTGTTCCTATCCCATTCATGAATCATCATATTTTTATCGACCCTCTAGTTTTGCAAATCCGATAAATCGCACAAACCCTTCGACATGTGTACATAGATAGAGGGAATAGTGCCAATATTTTGAATGACACATTGGATAATAAAAACAAAGATGAGATGCACTGACTATTTGTGACTTGTTTAGTTTGTTATCCTCTTGTTTTCCAGAATACTGCCAGAAATATGCAAAGCCTGAAGATGTTGGAAATGCTTCAGATGACAAATCGAGCGATGATGAAGAACTGAGTGAAGATGATGGGTGTGATTCTAGTGATGAACACGTTGTGGGAAAACCTGATCTTTAATAAGCGATTCTAAGTTTCCTCTATTTTTGTTTCAACTACTTGCAACAAAACAAAAAAAGAGGAAGAAAAAAAATTCAAACTATTTTATGGGATTGCAGTTGTAAACTCGATGCATGTGAATGGGATCCCACAATTGAATGTACAAATATGCATTTAAATTGGCTGCTGATAGTTGAATGGAGATGACTTCTTTCGAGGTTTGAGATCTATAGACAAACCATTTCCATTTTCAGCTTTCCACAGAAAGTTAGGGTTGCTTTTGTGGGTTGAGTTAGACGGATCAATTTATCAGCCTATTAAAAAATTAAAACAATATATATAAAGTTAAAATTTTTACGTTTATATTATGGATTAGATAAGTTAAGTCCAAAGTCTATTAAAAAATAATATATATATATATATATATATATAATATTAAAAATTTTAAATTTAATTCTAAATTAGATGGATTAAGTTTATGAATTTATTAAATTTTTTATTTTTATTTTAAATTAAAAAAATTAATTTGTAGACTAATTTAAGTCCATCCTGGATGGATCCACGTAGATCCGTGCAGATCGTGGGTGCAAGTAGATTAATCCATTTAGAGTTATTTTAAAATGAATTGATAAAATATTAATTTAATCTATTTAAATTATTTGACGGGATGAATTAATTAAGAGATTAATTTGGTGGATTAATTCAAGAGATTAATTTGGTTTAGATCATCACTTCTGTAGTTCTGTGCCTGGGCCATGGTCCGTGCGCGGAACGTGACATTTCACGTACATCAGCTGACTGAGATAGCATGAGATCCTCATTTAGAACCATTTGCGTACAAATTGGCATTTTCTTTATTCTTTCGTTACTGATTGGCGTGGTCCACTTTCAATATTATATTATTTTATTTTAAATTAATTTTTAAAAATAGTTTTAGAAATTTAAATATCAAATATTACAAAAAATGGGCTGGATTAGTCTAACATGCAACCTGGCACAAATCACTGGCAAGCCCAATTTGCTTAGTCTATGCTCAGCGTTTGACATTACTACCTACCTTCTAATAAGAAATATAGGCTGCTCATATGAAAATAAGACATGACTTCAAACATTCTATAGTTCAATGAATGACTAACGAATAAACATTTTTCATTGTCTCCTGAAGTTTACCTCTTTTTAAAAATACTTTAGAGAATACAACCTTAAAACAACTTTAAAATTATTATTATCATTTCAACCCTAACATATAACATTATAACATGGTAAATAAGTCACATAATGACACTGTTAATGACTAGGGATAAAATGTTTAATATTGTATTCAAATCATAAGAAACATTAAATTATTAAAACATTTTATTAAAACGCTCCGGTATACAACATTAATTTACAGAATAAAGAAATTACATGGTAAGGCACTCTATAATAATAAAGGTTTTCAGGACAAGGAATATGTACGATGCATCTGTTTCTGTACACTATATGAACACAAACGTATATTATACAAAAAAAAATGATGTTATTTGCAAACAGCAGAATCTAAAAACCATGATTGAATTTTTTTGGCTTTGTCAATTCGATGGGGTTTGAAATCTAAGAGCTTATTCAAAAAGATTACTTCTGCTAGAGTCAGCTTGATCTAATTGTGGCGTTGCAGAAGCAAGTGGGTTGAAAGCCTTGATCAAAATACCCAGTGCAAAAGAGCATGCTGCTCGGACAACTGCATCCCTCGACTTACTCATCTTGTTCACTAATGCCCCAAATACCTGGTAGAAAAGGATGTCATTCAGTATCTTTAACACAACCAACTACTATGACATAGTTGCAATCCCTTCACTAAACCTGTGAACAGTATGGAGCCAGTAAACGCTGATCTTCGGCGAGCGACAGTAAACAACTGGAGAAGTACACTGCATTTGCTTGTATCACTGGCCAAGGCGAATCAAATGCCTGCACACCAAAATTATGCAATCAGGAATTGAAGCAAATCCACGAAGGTTTCCTCACATTAATACCTGGATCAATGATGCCAAATAACTATCAACTCTAGGAGACAGGAACTGATGCACAAGCCTCGACAAATCTCTTATGAAATCCTCATAATCACTTCTGTGGCATGAAAAGAATAGACTTGTGTATTATTACAACCTTTCACTCGAAGATCAGAAACAATATATTACCTCCTATCAGAGCTGAAAACTTGTTTGTGGAAAAGGTTAGAGAAGCCTTCAACTTCGATCAATGGTGCAAGTTGTCGAAGGGTAATCTAAGCAGGTTAAGAAAAAGGATGCAGTCAGCTGATTCCTAAAATAAAAAAATAATCATGAAACCAAAAACGTTGTACGATTCATACTCTGCAAGCTTGACGAACATTGAGATCATCATCATGAAGATGGAGAATGAGGCGAGGGATGGTGGCATGAACCTGAACAAGAACAAAACAATGAGAATTGGACTGCAACAGCTCTCAAGAGAATACCAAAGAGCAGATCTCCTAATTAAAGTGCTCAAGTAACATTTTGTAGTAATTGAATGCACGCAACTGAAGTTGGAAAGCATTTCCAAACAAAACAAGCAGTAGTACATATGTAGTATAGAAAATTAAGGGTTTAGGGTTTAGGGTTTTAGGGTTTAGCGTTTAGGGTTTAGGGTTAGCATTATCAGCGATCCATTTGGCCACCTCAGGAGTTGACGCCCATTCTTGCAGCGCAACCTTAGTTGACTCGCGAGTAAGATTCTCCCATTCTTTTTTAGTCAACTTTTTTGCTGGTATCTTGTGATAGGTTGAGTAGTAGTGATTGTTTTGCTGCTTTGCTCGTTTATGTAGTGATGAATAGCTCGTTCCTGTAATACAAATTTGTTTCCTAGTGGAAAACCTAACATGATCGCAAATAATTCTGGAAACATCTCCAAACAGGCCTCTTAACTAATTTAATTAAACATGGGAAAGTTTGCTATTCAGTATGTGATTTTATTTCCTTAATTCTTCAAATTCCTGAGCCAGAGTACTGATCAAATTTAAAAGTCATGGTATTTGTGACAACAACTGTTGAAAACAGTCCTCTAACCAGCACATGCTTTGCTAGAAGACAATATAATTTCCAGCTAATTTCTAGGTTTATGACCCTATTGCTTGTTGGTAGGTTTATGATAGATAAAACAAACTTATCTGCATTAATTTATATCCAATGAGCATAAAGAAACACATACAAACTGCATCCAATTTGCAGATATAAGCATTCTGATATTTAGGAATGTAGACAGATATAAATTTAAACCTTTTTTGTTTTATTCCAAAATGCATAATACATCAATCAAACTATAAATAAAACTCTCAATCATATCATATTCAAGAATTTTTTCAACAAGTCATCTTTTGAAGAATATCTCACTAGCATTAATGATATAACTTGCAAGGAACCAACTCACTGCCTCTATTTGATTACCAATAATCCCATACATAAACATTTATCTACGAATACTTTCATCCATGTCATCAATAAAAGAGAATATCTGCAACTTATCCACTGCAATGAGGATATTTTTTAACTGCAAATGTAAGGGTGAAAAGAGACTACATCAAAAAAGACACAAGTACTTTATTTCATGTTAGTCAATTTGATCTGTTTAGAAACTGTAAAATTTATTATTCAGATTCCTATATTGGAACAGATAATAGTCAAATCAAAAGCAAATTGACATAACATATACCCCAACAAGGATGTGAACTGTGATTATTTCAAAAGTTGCAGTGTTGCTACAAATCATATTGGAAGATATCAAATAATGTTTACAATCGATGATAGCATATAGTACCTGCTCAAGAAAAGTCTGGTGCTGAGACCCCTTTGCATACTTGCTCAATGCTCCATAAGTTGCAAAAGCCTTCGAACGCATTTTTTCATTCATGCAGATCTAATCAAGAAAAGCAAATACCATGAGAACAAGCTTAATCAGTGGTGCCGGAAACAAAGTTTCTGCCCATTTATATACATATGATAATGATTGTTGGCATGCCATTGTGCTTTCTAGCAGTATGACCAACTAGGCAGCAATAGTTAAGGACATACCAAGGTAAATTGTTTAAAGACTCTATAATTTGAAGATAGAAAATACTATATTGCATTTATGAGAACCATTACAAGGCATATATAGAACTAGACACAACTTTAACCCGAACAAACAAGGTGGGACTAGACCCATTACACCAATAACCTCATGAATACTATATTCTTAAAATGCCCCTCAAGCTGAAGCATAACTACTATGTCCAGCTCCTTCATCGAACGGCACACTGGCGAGTACAGGCATGGCTCACTCTGTGTGATGTGCAGTGCAGAGACTGAGATGCAGAAAACAGGAAGCTTGAGTACCATGAGAACGAAGGAGGCCAGTAGGGGAGGACCTGGAGCATGCAGTGCAACCAGTAGGAGATGGCTTGGATGAGGGAAGGCCATTGGTGGCAGTAGCAATAACCTCCCTTAAGGGGAATACCCTCTTGAGAAAACTTTAACCTAAGGGGTTATCTGATACCATGTAGAATTTGTGGATATAATATTATATATTGCATTCAAATGAGACAATCATTGCATAAGTATATATAGGATTGATGACACAACTCTAAACCTGAAAAAAGAATGTAGGACTAAACCCGCTACACAAACAAGCCTATTAATAATAAGAATCTTAACAATTAAGTATGTATTAGACAACAAGATCTAAAAAGAAAGATTAGTATTTGTTAGTGCCACTGTTAAAGCAATCTTTGTTACACTCTACCACAACAGTCCAACGATGGAAGCACAAATCCATTGAGTAAATGTGGTTGCTCATATTTACAACTAATTTGGTGCATCTGAAAATTAAAAAGTTTCTAATCAAGGAGGCACCTGTAGATTGCGCAGACGCACAGACAGATTTATTAAAATAGGATCTACAGCATCTTCACGCGCTGTGCTGAGAACCTACAGTCCAAGTTTATTGATATAAATGAAAACATAAAGACTTCAAAAATGATCGAAAAGTTGAAGTCCCTAAACATGTAGTATCCTACACTAAGCAAGCATTGCACTGCAGTTATTTGAACTGATTCATCAGGGTCTTCAAGTAAAGCTACAATAACTCCAAGAACTTGAGCAATATAGTTAAGCATGTGATTCTCTGGTATCTGCAACAAGGAAAAGCAATGCAAATCAGGTGGTAATTACTGCCTTAGTTGTTTAAAATAAAAATAAGAATTTTCAATAGAAAATTGGTGTATGACACATCGCAAAAACTATTTATTTCAAGAACACATGCAATATAAGTCATATCACAACAACAGTAACACACCAATGACCATTAAAAATGCCTTTCACCAAGTTATAGAAAATAGGTATATAAAAAACTATCCTCTTAGAATTAGCATAGTTGCAAAAGGAGAATCAACAAACAACTCAAATCAAAATGGCAACATAAAAATGTAACATAAGCAATCATCCTAAAAGCTGAAGCACTAAGAAAATCTATGTTCTTATCCATCACCATCAAAGCCAAACTATGTTTGAACCATGAACAAAACTGAATGAAAGTGAAAGTCATAAACATGACCTTTATATGAATAGATTGAAACTGTGTGACTATCATGGATAATTGACAGAAGAATAACAAAGAGGATGAGCCATGACTATCACTCCTTTATGAAGTTCAAGATGGACCAACCACTTAATAAGTTTTTGAGCAAAAGTTCTCCTATTACAGGTGATACACCTTGTATTTGGCACATTTAGATGGTATGCATGATATCCATGACAACCATCAAATTGTATCCCTTGTGTATTGAGCCCATCGCATGGTATTATAAAACTTATTAATTCATGATGGAATTAGTCAATGGAGACACTTGATCATGGTGAAGAGAGAATATGTTTATGGGAAAGTGAATAGAAAATCTTGAAAAGTGTGCCAAGTGAAGAGATAGCTAGTAGTTGATTTTACCAAGCCAAATTCACAGAGAGCCTGCATTATTTGCTTACCTTGCTTAGTTTACTTTGAAAGCTTGCTACTTATTTTCTTGGCTACTACTTCTAGCAGGGCTCCTGCTCTAAGTGAGAGTATGATTCGCCCTCCACCACTAATAAGGGTAACTATGTAAGAAGGTAAGGTGATGTTTCATGGATTATTTATCTAGTATTCAAGCTATTATTTTTGCAGCCTCACCGCAGCTCATATAGGTGGATCCATGCTAGTTGCTCATTAACTAGATTTTCAAAGTCTTGTTGTATTGTTAAGCAAGCTTATACCAATTTATGCCTGAATCAAAATGATCCAATTGATGAATATATAACCTATGATCCAATTGTAATAGAAAATATGCTCCAATAGAATTTAGAAAAAAAAAAGGATTGGGGAGGTTATAATATATAGATATCTAATGTCTAGAAGCCCTTCCTCTATATTTCTAGGAATGATTCTAATCCAAAATCAATTTAAAAAAGAGGGAGAAATCAAAATACCTTAAAACTTTTCAGCCTTCTTAAAATGCCCCCATATACAAAAAGCAAAAAAAATAAATAAATAAACACATCTCATACTTCTAAAAGCGTTGTCAAATTGCTTCCCCTTACATTAACAAACTGAGGGGGTCAAATACCGTAACTTGCATAGGCATATGGATTTCCACCATGACATCATCTTGAGACCATCTCGGTCATTCTCTCACACTTTTCATTTTTCAAAAAGAAGCATGTGAAAGCCACTCTCAATGGAGCACTTACTGTATACTGCAGATGATAAGGCTTTTTCTCCATTTTTTTGCCAACTCTGTACACCATTTTTTACAACCCTTTTCTTCAACAAAAACAGCATCATATTTTCCATCTCTGATTGTCATTCTACTATGTCCAACCCTCGATGCAAGAAAGCAGGTAGCGAGAAGCAAGCCCATATACTTAAAGCTCGCCGTCACCATTGGCGTACATCTGAAATGGTGATCTTTGTCAGCAGAGTTGCAGTAGTATGAATGATGACAGAAGTTAATGGTAGAAGCCAGTCCTAGAGCAAGGAGATAGTTATTCTACTGCTTTTGAAAGTCTGGGGGGATTGGGAATCAAAAGTCTGGGAGGTATTTTGATATTTTCCATAGAAAATTTTGGATGGCTTAAATTGTAGAAGAAAAGAATGGATATGCTAGAATCCAATTCTCGGTTTTAAGGGGTATGAAGGACTCATAGGAGGTTTGCTCAATAGGTTTGGTTGGGTGGGAATTGGAGCGAGAGTGCAGAAAAAAGGATATCAAGAGTCCTTTTGCCACTTAGTTGTGGCTGGATCCACCTTCTGCAAACGCTCACTGAAATCTGATACTTTTCCATGCTCTAGTTCTGAATACCCCTAGGAAACTTCTGCTCAAATTGCTTGCCCATGCTACAAACGGGTGTGCACCCTTCATTTGCTAGTTGCCAAAGATGAAAGTCATGCCAACCTTGCTTCTCACAGCAAATGGCTCCTTGTAGAGTCCTATTGTCATGTGCTTGTGCATGGTATTAACTACAGCATAACCTCTGTCCTTGTGGCAAGGTCGAGTTATGCTCTCAAACGATCCACAAGTGAAGGACCAATCTTTTAATGCTAGTACACTTACAAAATTGCACTTGGTGGCTCTTGATAAACATGTATACTAAGGTCTCCCAGCAGTAGGTAGAAAGCAGATATAGTAGCATAATTATCCAACAAAAGATTAATATCAACTTCTGGCTGATATCTTAAACCATCAGAATAAGTTATAACAAGGAAAACAATGACATCACGCAGGAACTATACACAGTTGGGTAAAATAGTAAATCTGAAAAATAACCTGAACAAGTCCACACAAACAAAGGCTTCTCACAGTCGGTGATTCATCGGAAACATGCAAGCACATTGCCTCTACAATATGTTCCAACAAAGAAGACAGTCCCTCACTGCATGATCAATTTTTAATTGTTAACCAAATTGCAGCATGACTAGACACTAATGACTTTGCTCAAAAGGACAGATGTATGAAACGACAAAGTATTAGTGTGAAATAAGATGAGAAGTATTTGAAAATAAAATTCTTAGTACTGACGTATGTGTTCAAATCTTCAAGTAAAACAAAATTATATGACCTAAATGGAATAAGATATTTGGTATAATTGTTGCATTTATGATGTGTAAGTTGAATTGCTATTGATGTCAATACCACATCTCCTCACCAGGTCTTGTTTATACCTATGCTCATATTCTAGTTGTATTCGTATTTAGCATGTATGTTGCTACTCCTTGTTTTGTGCTGAGTTAGGTGCTAATTTTCAAGGATTTTCTAGATACCTAGTAGAAAATATAGTTATAGTTGTCTCCAAGGGTTAAAATCTCATATCATGCTGGAGTTTCAGTCTCCAATCATAATGGTATGATTTTGGTGTTGCGTTGAAATTTTGCATTTTCAGGTTTGTTTCGTTAAATTTAAATAAGTTATAAAAGAGAAGGTAATCAACAAAGTACCTATGACGGATAAATTCTGATAAAGCAGAAGCAGCAGCTTCCCTTTGAAATGTTTGATGCCTATTTAATGCTTTGCTCAAGATCATGCTTATTGGTGAAACCTGACAAACACAATTATTGAAGAAATTATAAAAATGATGTAAATGATTTGAAAATGTAGATTACATGCAATTTATTAACTAATCTCTGCACAGCTGAGAAGTATAGAACAGGTAAAGGATGCTCATGTATTCGTGCAAGGTAGCACACAAACATCACAAATAAAATACACAGGTTCAGGGCCTAACAAAACTTTGTAGGTCTACTTTGTCAAAAGAGTACAACTATAGACAAGAATAAGTTAGCAGGCAGATAATAGTTAAGAAAAGAATAACTCAAAAAAGTTGAGGCTGTGTCATGAGGACATTCTATAAATGATCTTAGATAATGTCATCAATTTTAGCTGAGTTATGCGGGTTGTGAGGACATTCTATAAGAGATAAACATGACATTATATATCATTATCATTATTCTTTCAAGACAGGAAATATGCGCAGTTCATCCATGCACTTTAACTAGAGAGAGAAGATGAGAAATAATGGCACAGTCAGGCACCTTATATATCAATCACTCTCATTCCATCCTTTGAAACATGGACATGAATGGAACCCAAACACTGAGGATGGGATGTGTTCTTGTGCCTCAACCATCAATTTCCAGATTAAGCAAAAATGTTAGCATCATCCTTATCCAAGCAAACAGAAGGTTCCATCTCTTCCAGATTGAAAAGATGATTAGTCCAAATCCACGTTTGATATAGATTAAATAAAATCAGCTATTATATTCCAAATTAAGTTTTATAACTTTATCAATATTGAGAGAAGAAAAAAAGGGCAGGGATGGTATATGTTAGGTTTTGTTTTTTATCGAATCAATTTTGTTGATTGTAAAACAAACTACATCGAAAAACCAAACTTGTTCTTTTAAATAATACAAAAATGACAATTAGATTCATTTTGAATTAACTCAAGATTTGAAGTCATGCAAAAAGTTCACATCATGACAATTACATTACGTTTGTTTTTGACATCTAAAAATATACAAAAAGTTGATTTAATCTAATTTGATTTAGTTTAATTCGATTCAATTTCTACTGAATGAACACCCCCTATCATCTTTCCCACTCTTATGCATTGTCAGCAAATCTACCTTCCTTCTCTGCACGGTCAAAGCATCATCAGCATAGCCCGTTGTTCAGTTGCGTGCACCATCAACCTCTGAGGCCTCCACACACACAACAGTAGCTTGTGTATAGCCTCCCACCTCCCTGTGCATAGCAAATGATTGCAGTTCTTACCCTTAGCTTTATCTTGAGTGCACATGCTCACACACTTTTCACACACGCAACCTTAGTAGCAACTCAGGTGATTTTGCATGCATTGATGAGCTTAGATGGTGGTCTATTTGAATGTTGGGTCTATTTGGGGCTGTTAAGTCAAAGAATGATGATTGTGTATGTCAAGGGTGAGTGTTTACGTACAAACTTAGGCAGGTATGGTTTAAGTAGAAGTGTAGAACTAAGTTACCCAGTGTTTTCTTAGGGTTGGCCTTAATATACTGGATCTACAGAAAATCCTAACCTTGCTTGTTAACTCCCTTGCTTGATTTGCTCGTACAACCCTTTGAATTTTAGTTACTATTATCAATCATATGCATCAGGTTGCTACCTATGTTGTGTTTTATATCTTATTATCATTTGTTGTTATTATTAATACATGCTGCCTTGCATGTAGTAAACTAAATTATATATTCTAATTTTTTTCTTATTGTCCATAGGATACTTATTGCAGTTTTAATTTATGTGTATGTTGATCTCGATGAGGTAGATGAACTCATAACATTGTGCAAGGTCCTGGTACATTAGAGGTATCATAACTCAATGATGATATGCTTGCAGATAAGGACCTCAACTTTCTGCATTATATATTCATGGGCAATTGCAGTTTTACTTGCATGGTCTGAAACCACCAACCATCAATACCAGTTCGGTCACCCTGATCCATAAAAATGACCATGTTGACAAGCATGTGGTGCTGTACATAGCATATCAAGCTACTGCTGATGGTCGTTACCAAGTTGAAGTAGGTGTGGTACTACTATTACAACTTGGTGAGTGCAGGGGTAATGCCCATATGTCCACCCCATGTTCTTGACTGAGGTCTGGCAGTTTAGTAGTTATATGCTAGGTAGGATGCATCACAACATGCACGGAAATGATTGTAAGATTTATAACTCAATAACCCTGCGTGTGGCAGTTTGATCCATTTATTTTACCGCTCTCTTGATGTTCATAATGACTCTACTCTAGCGGCTTGCAAGTAAATTGATGGCGTGATCATTTCCTAGATGTTTTTCGGCCTATTGGGTGTCCAAGTGATTGTGATGTTACTTTCTTAGGTATTTGTTGGCCTATTGGGTGTCCAAGAGATTATACTGTCCTAGGTATTTGTCAGCCTATTGGGTATCCAAGAAACTATCGTGCAACTAACCTAGGTATTTGTTGGCCTATTGGGTGTCTTAGAGATTGCCACGTTACTGTTGTGCAGACCACTTCTAGCCATTGGATATAAAGACCCACTTGGGGCATGACATCATGAAGTTGCCAAATTATTGTAAATCACTCACACCAAACTTTTTATAATAGAGTACATAAATTATATATTTTCACATAGATCCAATACGGTGGCTACATGTGCTTCTTCTTTCTCATTAGTTATCCTACATGACTCATCCATGCATAATGTACTGGACAACATAAGATCAAAAACAGTTGCGGGTATTATATTAAATCTTAGAAAGTATTTAGCAGTCAATTCTTTTGTTGAACCAGATTTTCTACAGTAAATACGATGGATGAATATAATATTACATAAGAAAACAAACACATGTCCGGAAGTGTTTCAGAAACATAGTTCTACTCTTACTAGAACGTGATGATGTTTGAGAACAAATACATGAAAAATTTTCAAATATTTTTGACAGACTACCTCTTTAGGCCTTTTCATGGAGGTACAGGAAGCAACCTCCTGAATCAAATCAATCAACTTCTCTTTGTCTCTGTGTTCACCATCTCTAGTCAATATCTACAGATGAAAAAAGATAGTTTTCCTTAAATTCTTCACAAGGATTGGAGTTATAGATGGCATATAATAGGAATTATACCTTGCCCATCTCAATGTCTCCAACACATTCACAGAATGACTGAAATGCTAATAACAACAATCTCCAAAATAATATAAACAATATCAAGGGTCAGCGCCTTGATCAATTAAACATATATCAAGTAAAATGAGCGTGTAGAAAAACAAACTTGTTTTACCGCAACGGTTCAAGTTGGCCAAGACCAGCAAGCCCATGGCAACTTCCAAGCTGGAGCGTAAGCACAGAGAAGACAGTAGAATAACTTTGCTCAACAGCCTTTTTTCCAATTTTACCACCTCCTCTGTCATACATTTTCAAATACCAAAATATATTTGGAAGCAAAAGAAATGGTATTGCAGGAATAGAGGTATGCCAAAAAAATTACATTGTAAATAACACACCTGAAAAATGCAGTGATAGCAAGGATCGCTGCTTGCTGAAACTGGTTCTCATTTTGAGCTTCAATAGAGTGATTAGAATTCTCTCCTTTATCCATATCAATCTTAGGAAGAGGTGTATCAAGAACAGAAACAACATACTCCAGAAATGAATATGAAAGAACTGGATGCTGGGAGAATGCCTATCAAGAGAAAGATAACATAGAAACCAAAAATAAGTAAAAAAGAGAAAAATCTGTAGATAAGGTTCGATCAGAAAACTAAAGTTATGGAGGCTCAAGTTTTAGCTTCAAACGACTCCAGTAAGAACTAAGGTGCAGTATCGCAACTGAAATTAAATTGAAATTTATCTTGAGCCAGAATGTTTATCAAATTAGATCCAATATTTTAGTCATCCATCATCATGTTTATTAATTCTAATTTAATTTTTCCTACAAGGGCTGATTTAACATTTTATCTAATCTTATTATAACTATAGAATTTCCTCTCAGTTTGGTATCTCAACCATAGTATAGGTAGTCATATGCCTTGAACTAAGTCTTCCATTAAACATACAGATGGAAATATTTTGAGATAAAAAATAATTAAAATAATCTTCTCCAGACAAATGCAATTATGTATCTCCAAATCATCTAGCAGGCGCATGCAAGAGAGAGAGATGTGTTTGAAGTGAGTAATATGGGGTCTGAATCCACTCATCATATGCATTCCTACGTAAAAAGCAATTGCAAGTCAAGATACTCACAACAAATGCATCCTGCATCGGCCATCCCCCACGAATCCTGGATACATCCTTAGTAGCTATATCCCTTCCAGCAGCAACCAAGATTTCATTGAAGACAGTGATTGTGTTAGTACTCTCCGCTAAGCATGATATCTTGTGGAGTCATGAAAAATAAATGCCTGATAAATACAGAAAGAACATCTTCTAGCCTAGTAAATGTAAATACAGAAAGAACATCTTCTAGCCTAGTAAATGTAAATACAGAAAGAACATCTTCTAGCCAAGTAAATGTACACTATCTAATAAGGATACAGCATTCAGCACTTCCTGACGAGTATGTTTATCACTAATAGTGACAGTTGCTGAAAGCAAAGATTGGGTTGTCCTAAAATGATAAGCACAATTAGATTACGATGTGTAGTACAACATTTGAGATGCAAACTGATAGATAAGACAAACACAAACCTTGAAATATCCAGTTCATGTAATTCATTGCCTCGCTTATTGATGAACTCAGTGACAGCCTGAATAGCACCATCTGCTGCTTGCTTGATCTTGTCACATATAGCCGAGGTGCATGTATGCAACGAGATAACTAGCTGTTCAAAGTATCAGTGCAAAATCAAATAGAGGAATAAGACACTAGAATGTCTGATCAACAAAAAAGTCAATTAGGTAACCTCATCTCTCATTAGCAGAGCACAAACAGATGAAATAACCCTATTAAAAGTTTCAGACTGATCTATAGATGCATCCTGCAAAGGCAAATGAGAATATGATTGCCAGTTGAATATTACCTGAACAGACTAATATATTAAACAGTATAAGATTCCTACCCTTCTTAAAATGGAAATGACATCTTCAAGAGAGGACAAGGCACTGTATGAAACTTCAATATCAGTATAATTAACAGATGCCACCAGTTTCGGAAGTGATAATGCAATGCTGAAGAATAGACCAAGAATCTATAAAAGTAATAAAATTGACTTAGTGGTCCAAAGCAAGAATATAATTTTTATAACTCAAATATATGTTCGTACCTGAGCTGCTAATTTACGAACTTCAGAGCTTGTATCCGCACACCGTGGAAGATACGTTATCACTCTTTCGCCCAGGCTCAGATAGTCCCGATTAGGCAATACGAATGCAGCTGAAAGCATAAAAAGAGCTTGAATAAAAGAAAGACATACAAAATCTATGAAGTCAATCGATGTTACATGGTAAATTGGAAAATTTTCTCTGTGCTGGTCTGTCTATCTGTTTACTGTGAGGACAACTTGAATGGCAGCCTAGACCACAAACTCCTCCGGAAAACATGTTTCGGAATTTTAGAAGTAGTTCATACACAGCAGCACAACCTCTTCTTCTTTGGTGCTCCACAGAAGATGAAACAAATGAATCTACCTGTCTAAGAATATGCAGCAACTGATCGGCTCGACTCCGGCCATCTTCACCACTGATCAAGCATGAATTTTATGATATCTCAAACAGTGATTAATATATATATATATATATATATATATATATATATATATATATATATATAAAAGAAAATCCCATAATACATTATTTGGCAAGAAGTTCAAAAAAACTATTGAACAATAAATATGCCTTAAACTAGATCATATCTAATATTTTTTTTTCTAAATACTCTGAATCTGGAACTTATAGATAAACTAAGATATAACAAAAAAAATGCAATAATAACACAACATCATGAAGACTTATTTATATTGGTCTTTTAAGAGTCAAAACAGGAGCCATTATATTGGTCTGTTATTTGATTAAACTACAATTTTTAAATGACGTATTCAAAAGGTAAGAGGTGATGGTCTTTAAAGGGCATGATATTATCTTCTTTGATACCCCCTCTTCTCCCCCCATACAAAACAGAAGGCAGCTACATATTTTGCAAAAGGTTGCCAATTAAATAAATAGATTGGATTCCGAAAGCAACTTTTTGAAGCAAAGAGTTGATATCAAACGAGAGACCGAGTTAAGGCTGATACTACTTTGAGAGACGAGGATATCAGAAAGAGAGCAATTGGAGTTCTGAGTTCTGACATCTACTTAGAGAGAGGAGAATAGAAAGAAAGAGATTACTAATCTATCTTTTTGAGGTTACAACCGACAAAGAAAAGTTTTGCATGAATAAGTAAAATTAAGGTTCTAATCACAGATATATGAGACAGGAGAAATTTTGGTAGGAGACTTAATTGTGAATCATTTTACTCCAAAAGAGAGTAAATGTTGGAAACTCTAATTTACACTAATCCCATGTTAAATCATTAACACAGAAACCAGATGAGAAAGAAACTAGCTCGTCTTAAGAATTGTGAAAAATAAATGCTTTAGATCTCTCATCATTTTTGTTTGAATGCTTTTCTCTATTGCTTCATCATTGACATCTAGAAAAAAACACTTCCAAAATCATCCCTCTCTCTCTTATTTTTTTGAATCAATTTCATCTCTCTAATTTTTTTAAAAATATGTTGCCTCCTGTTTTATCAAAATAAAAATAGCAAGTTGCACACTATCTATGTTCCATGTATTGACATGATAAAAGATTCAATTAGAAACAAAAACTTCAACTCAATTGCAATCCCAACCCTTTCTACGCTCAGAGGAACCGAAAAAATTGACACATTAAAGTCAGTTGTAATAACAAACCATTCATTAAAACATCAAACTGCATTGCAACTTCACATGTAAACACCAAACAAGAAAAATTCAGATCTATCATCTAAGATGCAACCAGAACAAGTCATTCAACTAAAATCTGGGGAAACCTTGAACAAATTCGAGCAAAATAGACCTGCTTTGATACTGTTAAAGTATCCTACCAAAGTGGGTTTCCATGGTTATAGGCATAACGTGACACCCATGTTGACCACACGACAATTTTTTGGACACCTATTAAGTCAAAATCAACTATGCCAAATCTAGCAGTAAATTTACGTTTTTTTCTTGGAACCTTGCTGGGATAATATCATCCAAATATGTTTCATTTTTTATCCATGAAAATTGTAATAACAAGATAAAAATAGCTTTGTTTGTGTAAGCACTGTTGGATTTTGTACTTCTTTGTTCATTGATGAATGTTTCCACCAAGTACACAATGCAAATCCATGATTTTGTATAGCTTCTTTGTTCTCCACAAGAAACTCAAATTGTAGTAGTTTCCTAGTCTAAGGCTAGCAGTTGGTTAGTTGAAAGTAAACTAGCAGTACGTAACCTATTGGTATCTAGCAGGAAAATATGGTCGCTTACAGTTCTCCATAAATATGGTCACTTACAGTACTCCATAATAACAAATCCATTGAGAGTCAAAGCTAGACTTTGGACTACCTGCTCTTCATGTGGGAAAAGGTGCAAGCATTAGAGAAGATAAAGAGAAAAAAAACAGCTACTAAAAGCGGAATATTAAACACTTATCAATTGCATGAAAAAGATAGCAGCACTTTCAAGTGATAAGGTTGTCACCTGGTTGAAAGAATAGCACATAATAAAGAAATTAAATTGTCTACGAGTGGACCGATAATATCCGAAGGATCACTTGGTAAAGCAAAGAAACCTAAAGTCGCCTGTAATAAAAAACTAAAATAAGGACAAGGCCAAAGGACTGGTGAACATATAAAACCTCTTAAGCATGCTACCTTCAGAACGTGGTTTCTAGCTTCAACAGGTAATCTTGGTTCGACTAAAACCAAAGTTTTACATGCACTCAAAGCAAGAGTCTGCAAAATATTGATCTCCACATGAACAAGAGCAAAGACATCTTTATCATCCCCAATAATGGAAACTCCAGTCTGACGAGGAAAAAACATAAATCACCTGAGTATGCAGATGCTCAGCACTTGAATCAACCAACTCCTCATTCTCATCTCTTCCCATCAATGTCAGGACATAATCAAGCATTTGATCTCTTCGTTTTAAAGGGAATGAGATGCCCATTTCAGCAGCATTGATGACAGCACGACCTTCACAGGAAGTGATAAAGTTATACAACATTTTAGAATGCACATTAAAATTTATCTGTTAACAGGAAGAAGAGGCTTGAACATGTCCAAACTAATAATATGAACCTCTCCTCCAAAGAGAAAGCAAAAAATAAAATCGCAAAAGAAAAGAAGAAATATTTGGCAGCAGTGTTTCAGCACAAGAAAAAAAATAGAAAATGTTCGCACAAATTAATCTAGGGCAAGCCAGATAACCTTTTTGTTGTTAAGAATTAAGTGAAGCATGTATTGGAAATGTTTTCAACTGGCAAACTGATTATTGGCATGTGTATTAGTTAGACTTAGCATATAAATAAGAAGACAAAAAAGGCAAATTTTTTAGTTGGCTAATCAGTCAAACTGGAGGGGCATAACCCAACCCAAACAAATCAAGAATACATTTTAGCAAAATTCACTCTGGTGCTGACAAATCCTGGTTTTCAGAAGACTACATAAGAACATGAAACACTAGGGTCTCTTAGCTCACTGTTATCACATATAGCTATTCTTCCTTCAAATGAGCCTATTGGTTGCTTTTCAATGCAACCTTCCTTTAAGCGCTAGAGATGGAAAATCAGCTTTACCAAATGGCCAATGCTTCAAGTGTTCACAAAAACATAAAAGAGAACATTCAAGATCTCACACCACTAAATTCTGGCATTTACATCAATGGAATCGATTTTTGCTAGATAAAGACTAAAGAATTTCGTTAGACTCATCTTTCTCTTATACATAGATATTTGACCTGTTCAAGAGTATCAAGATCCCTATTAAGACATTATACGCCTAACTGCTTAATATGGTTTTCCAGCTATAGCAATGGAAATTTCAAATTTAGGCCTAGGAATGAATGATAATGATTAAACAAGCACTTGGTTGAGCATTCCAAACTTGAGGTTTAAAACTGACCACAAGTTCCAATTAGTATATTTGAAAGAATCAAACCATTGTTTTGTTTTTTCCTTCTGGCCATACTTATTATCCAAAATCCTATGAGTATTGTGCAATGGAAATTAATAGCGACTTAGATGTGTTTTCCATTATTTAGGTCAGACTATCATTGCGAACAAAAAAAACATGAATGTCCCAATCACTTGTTTTCTTTGTTCAGACGGCAAATATGGATCATGTGTAGGTGCAGATCGATGAGACCAGAAAGCTAAGGGGGTTGAATAGCGCCTTAACCTACAAATAATTTTTGCCTTCTCTTGCATTTACAGAACCCTAATCCTACTTACAATCTATCGACACGTTAAGTTGATCACGAGGCAATCCCACTGAAAATCTCCTTGGATAAAGTGGAGAAACCTCCCTTACAAAAACCTTGTAGAAGAAGCCTTTTGATAGCATTAAGTTGCATTTATCTTGACCATACAAAGCTAGAAATCAAATATGATTTTTCATGCATTGTTCTAAGAAGAAACACAGTCATTGTTTATATAAGGAGGCCTCTACAGCTAGCCAACAATACTTTTTGAACTTGTCTAGACAGTTGAAATCTTCTTCGATTGACTCAAATTCAAATAAAAGTCATGCATCTCTTATTGACAATTTAATCAACTAACTAAAGTTTCAATTGACTCAAATTTTCTTTAGTCAATTGGACTCTTTATTCAGTCAATTCAAGTACAATAGAGCGCATTATGTTCGCGAGCAAATAGTTTGTAGTCAACTCAGCAGTTGACTCAACACTAGTGGACTCAATCTGCTTGAAGATTCTAATTTTGCTCACTTACACCTCCATAAGCCTATGTAAAGTTTTGGGATCGAGCTTGGACACCGACTACAACAAGAAACTCATGCTCCTAGGCTGAAGGCTATTTACAAGTCAAATTTACTCACGTCATTCTTGGATAATGTTGCCTAAATCACGTGAACCCCAAGATTGCAATTTAACATAATTCTAAGATCATTGCCTGAAGGACTTCGCTAGCTTGCCCAAGACCTCATGTCCTTAGGACTTCCTACCTAAAAGTCATGCTTCCATATCTTCCACATGTCCAAAGGCGACACCTTCAGGCACCTCTAGGCCTTCCTACACTTGGCCAAATGCCTCACCGCTTCAAGCACTTTCATTCCATTGTATGCAACCCTAACTCAAACCCTTTGTGATACATCTCGGCTGATGTTGACCACTTGAGGCACAATTGCACCAACATCATGCTCTTAGAAATAATATGAATAAAGCACTCACTTTCTTGCAAATTTTTTATTAATTAGTTAGACATATAGGCTACAACATATAAATACATAGGCTATAATTTCCTTATACAGCACCCTTTTTCAATGTCTCCTATATTCCTTGTTGCCAAATACTCTTCCCCCACTACAAGCCCTTTCTTTCATAGGATTTTTGCTGCCCAACTATGCTATCAACCACCCTTCTGCCAAGACCATATGTGTTCTTACTGTGACCCAGGTCCTTCCTTCCCTCATGAAACCATCTTCTCCAACAAAGTATATCTACCTGTCCTCACAGCTACACGTAAAAAAAAAAGTGCCAAGGAGCCATAAGTTTTGACCTCTGCCTACTACCCCAAGAAATAGAAGAGGATCCCTCTGCCTCTTTTCTTGGAGAACTGAATAGTTCGTCAGAGAATGCAACAGAATAGATACCCCTTGGAATATAACAAGGAATAGCTAGAAAGACGATTAGCGGAACAATAATTCTATGGTACTTGGTATTTCAAATTCATTTAGGTAACCAAACCTAAGAGTACTTATTCCACAAAAAAATCATAGGGAATAAAATAGTAATTACCACATAACTATTTTAGAAATCATGTAGCATTATAGTATTGAAATATGAAAACAATAATAATAAAAAAAAGGTATGCAACGTCCCAATATAAAGATTCAGAAAAAAAAACGCTTAAAAAGAAAGAAGACAATTTAGAGTCATAGTTGAGCTCATATCTCAAGCAAAATAGCAAACTTTCAGTAACTGATGAAAATACACTACTTGTGTATTTCAGACATGCAAGGAAATTGGAGAACAAGTAAAAATTCTATTTCAAATTCAAGATCACAAATAGGACAATTGCAATTACACTCTTGCTTTGCATGAGGATGCCGAACATGAGGATATTGGTTTAAAAGGTACACTACTTGCGTATTTCAGACATAAAAGATGGACAAGTGGAAATTCTATGTCAAATCCATGATCACCTAATAGGTCAATTGCAGTTATAACAGCCTGCTTTGCAGTAGGATGTTGGACATGAAGAAGACGTGAAAGCATATTGGTTCCCTGTAACAAAAAACAAAAAATAGTTATCTATTAGTCAAACAAATAAAAGAAGTGACTTATCAGATAACTGATAAAACCACTTCATCAATGTCTTGTAAAGACCACCAACAACTCATTTCACATTAGAAGTGAACTAAAACAAGAAACAAAATTAAGCTGGAAAACTTTTTAGTATTATGCCCAATGCAGGAAAAAAAAGTGGATGACCTAGCAAACAGCCAATTGAAAATCACATTCTGGGAATAACTATCCAATATAATGCAGCAGCATCTTGCATGATGTATATCACCTGAGAAAATATTAAACCTCCATAATCAAGGTGTTGATTGATTGTAGTTTTCCAACTTCCACCTAGTTAAAGGCATGTTTCCTTGGCCAAAAGCACCTTGAGAAGGAAACAACCCTAGGGACAGAGTTCCCTAACCACCCTTTCTCTTCAATTCCTTAGCATTTCCACCCAAGGAAACGAAGGGAAGGAAACGGCTAGGAACACTTTCTCCAATTTTGACTAAAATGACTTGTTCCAAAATTAGGCAGAATTAATTGACTGATAGTGCAAAACAAGGTTGATCCATCCTTTTAGACCATCATACAGCTTATAGTTACTATGCAAGGTTTAAAATATCGAGCCATGCTGAAGTTTCGATCCTGGATCGGAACGATACAGTTTCAGTACCGTATTGTATCATGCCGATATAATTTTGATATTTTTAAAATATAAAATATATTAACTAAAAATAAAAATTTTAATCTAAATATTTAAAACTAAAAAATAAAATATTTTTTAAAAAATAATAGGATAATTTTATGAGACTTTAATTAAACCTATTTAAATTATCCCAATTATAATTAGAAGTTGATTATTAAAACCTAAGTTTAAAAAAAAAAAATCAATTCCGCAACCGCGACTAGGCACGCACGGCCCGCGCGACGCCTCTAGAGGCATTACCGGACCCGAGCGATGCCTCCAAACAATATACCAGCCGGAACGCTAGTGTCGGTGCCGGTCCGTTGGCGGAACGAAAATTTTCACCAGTATCAAGTGAAACGGCTCGAGATTTCAATCCTTAACTATATGCATGTTAATTTTCTCTTAGCTGGACAAAATCAATTGAATAAAGAAAATTATTGCTTGTTATCAGTGCATAATTTTTAGAGTGTATGTTAAATGAATTTATTGAAGTCTTTGTCATTAGTTGGTAGTTGAATTACATTGGCAGGACAAAAAAGCGCTGGAAGTAATAATAGTCTGAGGCTCAAACTTATAAAAGTTAAACCTTCAGCACAAAAGACAAACATGTTTCAATCAGGTGAGAGGCCACATTCCCAAGTATACTATATCGTAACATCATGATGAGTTTTTAAAAAAGTAAGAGGGGATCAGAACAGGGATCATACCACTAGTGCATTTATTCTAGCTTCAATGACTGTTGAAGGAGCATATCTAGCAGCATATCCATACATTAGTGCTAAAGCTGCATATGTATCATCTGCATCCTCCAAAACTCTACCAGAAAAGTAGGACAAAAACCTAGAATAAATTTTAGAGAAATGAGATGATTGCTAGGATTTCCATAGAATAATTATTAGAAAACTTAACGAAATAAATAAATAATACAATGTGAACCTTTATCTGTGTCTTGTTGATGTTGATGTTAAACAAAAAAGGGGAAATATATATTTAAGAGTTAAAAAACAATACTTCTTAGAATCATGGTTTTCACTATTTTAGGCACTGACACCAGTTGGGTTGGAACCAAGACGGTATTAATATAGCAGGTAAAATTCTAAACCACATTGCAGGTAGAACTGTAAAACCAAACAGTACTGAAATCATATCTACCAGACAGTACCTGAATAGATTAAGAATTTTGCTCCAAAAACATACTAATATGCCAAAATGTTGAGGCAAGAACACTATGCATAGATTGAGTGTTTCTAATTCAAGTATACTTAAAAAACAACCTAGAAGAATAACAAATAACCATGGTTCAAAATTCCAGATCCATCTCACTCTTGTTTAAAATGTTAGTGTTGTCTCACACTTATCAGGCGAGACGTCCAATTCTGCTAATGACATGGCAATAAAACACGGCATAGTGAAGGAAAGTGAAAATACTATACTGCATTATTTTTTAAAAAGTATAATTACATGCATTCGCAGACTCAAAATGAAAACCTTAGACAACTTATTCTATCTCAACCATTGTCATAGTATAGTGATGCATTAATAAGCTAGATTGTAGATAACATCATGCAAATAGCATAGAATAGGATAAACACCTAGGTGATAAATGTCTCGATGATATAAGATTTAGAAATTGTGATAAGAATTTGACGGTGAAATTTTAAGGGTAATAATCACAACAATTGCAGAGACATAAGGAGTTTGGGATGACGAGATTAATAATATTGATATCAGGTGGGGATTGATGGCAAATAAAATCATGAATATGGCAATGCCAAGTCATTTAGTCTAAAGGTACATGTATAATATATAACTATTTAATGGTAGTTTTGAGTCCTTTCAAAATGCCCATTAGGGTAAAAGATGGGTTTTATAGGTTAGAATGTTGAGCAGTTAGGAAATAAGTAATAAATGCAAAGAAAAGAAAAATATTATAATGGATATGTGAAGTTACAAGAAAAGATAAAATAAAAAATATTATCCAAGAGAAATTAGATATAGCTTCAATAGATTATAAAATGAAAGAAAATGGATTAAAGGTGTGGAGTTGTTAAAAGATGAGAACCATGGCTATACAAGTTGAATCATTTTAGTTAGAGGCAAAGGTGTAGAGGATACAGGATGACAAAGATATTTTAGTTAACTTGATTAAAGTAATTTAAAAGATTCAGGGCTAGTGATATAGTCTTAAGTCTTCCGTAGAGTGCAATAGAGGGAGATAGCCTATGTAGTTGACAGTTGACACCATACCATTACGACTAAACAATGGGATGATGATGTTTGTTGAATATAATAACAATTTTAAATTAAATGAAATAAAAAAAATATCTTTACAGTTGTTTGATCAACGGTGATGTGAACCTGAATTCTCTAATTATGAATCACATGATTAGTGTGCAGTAAATCAAATTATTCTTTAAATAGGATAACATATTTTCATATCTTAAGAGAGGATTTTTAACATATATACATGCATAATTACACACACACACACACACATACCAATAATTACAGAAACAATTTACAATATGTGCCTCGTCTTGATAAACTTGGTTTGTATAACACCACTTGCAAATAGATTAAATTATTTATGTGTGACCATCAAAAGCACCATGCATGTACCTTTGAAATCTGTTATATCCAACATTGTCTAAAATGCGCTTTAATTTTTCCAAAACAGTATCGAGATGAGAAGCAGCAATCTGCAAGAGGCAAAATTTTGTGACAAATAATTCACATCAAAAGAATAGCACAATTTTCTTAATCAGCATACCAGCCCCATCCCTTTAGCAAGCCCAAGTCTATTTACAGGGATAGAGATGTTTGCATGATCATACATCCACTCTATCTTTTCACGAACATATATCCTATCATCGACTTTTTGAAGAAGCATTCCAAGACATCTGTCAAATAGGGAATAATTGAAGTATTGAGTATCAGACAAACTTTTATTAGATAAGATCTAAAAAGAGTGGAAGCCCCGTGTGTACTCATGAACATACTCAATTTTGAATGACGTCCATCCCATCAATGTTCACATCCATACAGTCCCAGCAATTTATAATAAATAAAACCGAACTATAGAATGATAGACCCTCTAGATTTGTACCTATGCAGGAGAGACAAATGCTCATCATCATCATCATAAAGAGCATACTGTCTTGCAAAAGCATTTCCTAAAGAAATGATCCATTCATTGTCTTGGACAACATCCAAAGATACAGCTAAAAACTGCAAAAACAAAAGAAATTCTCAGCCAAAGTTGAAGAATTAATATGGAATTAGAATAAAATAGAAGTTGTAACAAGTTATATGAGACTACTGACAATCACTTAAATCAAATGCCATTTGTATAAGGTACTTGATTATAAAAAAAAATATGTTGATACAAAGAAAAGGTAGAAAATATAATATATCACCAAACTGAAGATACAATCATGTTTCAGTAATGATCCATAAGCACAAAAGCTACCAAATTGATGATCCATAAGCACAAAAGCTACCAAATTGACACTTACATTGACTATCATGTCATCCCAAGTCTCTTGATAAGATAAATCCTGCCTCAGATCATCAAGATCACTTATATATGCCTTCATTTTTGGAACCTAGTACTTGCCAAAAAAAGACTTCATAAGATGCTTCCAAGCACCAATCTTGAATAAGCTAATGACAAGAACACTTTGAGAAGTTTGTAAGGAAAATTTTCCCAATTTTCTTCTCCAACAAAAAAAGTGGAAATGTGTGGTAAGGGAAGAAAAGCAGGTACACTCAAAATCTTCAAAAATAAAGAATTTTTGTTCTCATTTCTACATAATGATTGTTCATCCTCGAGTAAAAAGTACTTTTCATTTTTTTAGAAATGATGATAGAACTTGCTCCTTTTACTCATCTTTTAATTTCCAGATTCTATTTTTTCCATGGAAAAGAAAGACTGAAAAGGAAAAAGGAAAAAGGAAAAAAGAAAAGAAAACTTAAAGGTGATATAAGTATAACCACTTGGCGTCCACAAGAAAACTTAAGCTTTTGCAAAGCCCATAGGAAATATGATTAACACATTATTCTTGAAATTGGTATCAGTATCTGAGTTGGCTAATTAAAATATCAAAGTATTGATGGTAGCAAATTGTTGGAATCAGTGAAATTGAACTCGATAGGAAAAACTCTAAAAAATAGAAAAATAACAAAATTATTATACATGACATTATAAAAGATGTTTCAATATGCTAATTTCAGATAATAATAACATATATCGATGGTATCAATTTTTTTGTTGCTATTAATAATTTCAAATTATTTATGATAGAAAAATATAATAATTTTATAGGTTATATCTAGTAGCTCATTAAATAACAAATTGTAGTTATTAATATTATTCAATAAAATTGAATTTAGGGACACTATTAATCCTTCTTCTCTCTCTATGGCCATTGAGAAAGTGAGAGATGCTAAGCCGCCATGTGTGTAGCTAGGGGTGGAAAAGTTGAATGAGTCATCCTCAAGTTTGAGGTAAATCTTGAGTGGTATGGTTAATAGATTTAATGTGGGATTCAAGTAAGTGGTGAAGACTCCTCTTCCTATTTAAATTAGAAAAGGTGAAATGTAAGCCAAAGTGGATAAATTTTCAATGCTTAGCCCGATTCAAACAAATTTTAACTAATATCATCCATTTATGCTCTTAATTTAAAATAAAAAAATCATATCCCATCCATTTTCTAGTGAAATGTAACTGGTTTCTATCTAATTTCTTCAAATCTCTAATGCAACTTGGGTAATCAATAATGATATCAGTCAATTTTGACAATTATATTTTCACAATGTTTGCATGGTCAAAGTTAATCAAGTTAGTGCACCAGAAAAAAAATATTGGCGAAGTTGAGATTTTAGCAAGGAACAACATACAAAGAATGTCACATGCTATCCTGGTTTGGCTTAAAAGGCACCTCTAAATTCTTCAGAATCACTAATTAGGAGTGCAAGAACAGGTCGGGCAGGGTTGAAATCCAAAAGTTTTCTACACAATTTCCAAATCACGTCAGGGGACAGATTTTCTTTTTATCCAACTAATGCAGTTTGTTTGACCTGTTTCAGGTTCAAGTTGCAGTTAGGGGTGCACCTAACTCGGTATGTGTAAGAAGGGTTAAGTTTACCTACCTTGACTTGCTAGCCCATCAATATGCATATCATGAACAGAGCCCCTCTATATATGTAGATTGTGAGAACCTCGAATTACACTAAAAAAAAGTTTGATTACAATATTATTTTCATGATCACATTAAAACAAACTAAATATGCCTATAGAAGGCAACAGTATATATGTGTTTGTCTCTTCATATTTCTTGAATGCATGATTTGGAATTTAATTTGTCTTACCCACCCCTGGTGGAACAAGAGTCATGCAGGGACACCAGCATCAAAACCCATGGAACCTTGTCACCATGTGAACAACTAGGTAACAAAGTAAGATAGCTAATGAACTAGTGGGACAGTGGGTTTACATAGAGGACAACTTCAGCTAGCTACAATAGCTGACAACAAAATGCCTCTGCCAAACTAATAGAACCCTAAGCCTTGTAAATACTCTTCCTCTTCTTCACTTCTTCCTTCATTTCTTCTTCATCCTCCTCCTCCTCTTCCTCTTCTTCTTCTTCTTCCTTCTATATGGTGCCAAATGGCACCATCTCTTAATGACACATGGTTTGTTGGTCGGCATCGCAAGCCACCAATATAGGTACCTATACTTAAACTTTGTTTAGATATTCCACATGTTTCTGCTAGTTAGCATTGTATCTCTTTCCTTTCTATATTATCTCATCTTTACATATATAGGCACCTTTACTTTTCATGCATCCTGTTTTTTCCAAAAAATTTATTTTCTCCTCTTTGTTCTTTCTTTTGTTCAATCTCCACAATCACACATGAAAACCGCTACAAAAATAGTAGATCAAGATTGCATAAAAGGGCATGAAGAACACTTCCACCAATTACAGGTAAACTCTAGACTAGATCTAGGCAAATTCTGCACTAAGAGGAAGTAGTTAACATTGACATGGCATTGCCAACAAAGTAGGTGATACCTTTATAAGACAACTTCCAACAATGAAACCTCAAGAAAGGTTTACTGGACGTTGAACAAATCTTCACATAACCAAACTTACTCCAACTTTCCATATATTATTTTTGTAAGATCATTTCAATAACATCTTCAAATAATTACAGTGATAACTCATACATACATCCATCACACAAAATGTTAAATAAAGAACGGGCAAAAATTGATATATTCTTGGATGTTCAAATCTTATTATCTAGCACTAAGAAATTAATCTTCTTGCCGACATATTTAGAGGCCAATTCAAGAACAATCTACTCCAGATAACCATGACAGAGAGCAAACCATTACAGAAACTACAAGAAATGACAATCACAAAATATTGATGACTATAAAGCCCATTTAAAGAGTACCTTACAAGTGCTATACCTCATCGTGCCAAAGAAAACAGAGGTTTTTTGGGAACAAAGATCCTAAATAACACAAGACCTGCAAATAATAAAGTGTAAAAAGTTTAGTGACCATGATATAGAAACAGCACAGCTGCTACATAGGCATCACGTTTGTGATGATACACAATCAAACGACCTCATGACCCAGGTATTTGTTAATAAATATCTTACTCAGAAGAATTTACTAGGCAATATGTTGACAATCAACTTTAATACCAGACATTTTTATTTTTTTTTAAAAAAAATGATACATAGTAGGCCTTGTAAGATTTTCTTACATATGCAACCATGATCAACTAAGGACAAAGAGGTGAAAATTCCAAAAAAAATCAATGGTTTTTTCATACTTATAATTTGAAAATATGGTGAAATTTACTTTAAAATCTTCATCAGCTTTATATGCATCTTGGAACCCCTGCTCCAGTCACAACCTATTGAGCTTCAAAACCCCACTATCATAACTACTACTATCTCTACATGGCTCATACAAACATGATGGTTTCACTCTGGTCCAATATTTCATGAAACTAGGCTTTTGTCTCTTCTATGCCAAACCTTACCTCCGCAGCCAGACCCATCAACCAGCATAAAGAAAGTGAACAGGTTGATTCCGAATTTACTAATGTCGTTGTGAACAGGTTAAAGATACATGTGTTAGGTTGCAACTGTTAAAAAAGGTAAATGTACAATACCAAGAAATAGAAGCAACAAGTGTGCAGGAAAAATTAGAAACAAAATAAGATGTGAAATTTACAAACAGAATGGATGCATGTTAAACATCAAAGAACCATCACTCTTAAGCAATCACTTATGCACTGTATTCAACTCAGATAGCAGTAGCATTAAGCATGCATAAATGCTGAATAGCAGCTACTTTGTAATGGGGAGACTGTTCTACTTTTTGTTATATCTTATAAGTAAAACAACTACCAAGATGCACAAAGTAGTAGTAGGTAGTAGTAGTAGAAGAAGAAATAGACCGTCAGAATTTGAGTTGTCAGTTTCTCCCTTGCAAAAGGATCATGCATAAGCACAATTAAACGAGCAAAAAGGTCCTGCACAAAACAATAAGGCAACAACTAACAAGGATTACAAGTTAAGTAGCACATATTTAGCAACTAGCTTTACCTCAGAGCTAGGAATATCATTTGAAATGTTAAATTCACAAGACAATGGACTTGTCTGGAATGATCTGTGCCTACCCAACTCAGTTACACACTTGCAAACCTGCAAGGTCATCAATGCAAGAAAATGGATAGCATGGTACTACCAAATCTGTGATTAACTAGAATATATGTAGCTGTAATCTGACATCATGACTTAAATGAACTGGATGAGAGAGAGAGAGAGAGGAATGTTGAAACATCAAAAATTGTTCAAGGAAGAAATTGATCTTACTGTTGCAACTGCACCTGTATACTTTTTAGGCAAAAGCATCCTCAAGATGAAAGGCCAAAGTACATGCTGAAGAAATTGTAGACAAAACCATGACAGACAAATGGAATAGATTAAGAGAAAATGGTAAACATACAACTGAAAGAGAGGTCAAATAATGCTAGTCATGTTATACCTCCATCTCAGGAATGGTGATAGCTAGTAAAAGGAGACTTTTTTCACAAATCACTCTTAATTCAGATGGACTAACAGGACCAATCATTGCCTGAAAATTTGGAGCATGCTAAAATGCCAGTAAACAATTAAAAAAAGAAACAACTAGAAATAAACTACAATATAAGCTTAGGCAAACTAAACCTTAAGGTTCTTATTGTGGAATGTCTGGAATGGGATGCTTTTAAAAGAGGCTTCCTTGGAAGTCTTGTGCATTCTTATGTCATGATCTGATATAGCACAATGGCGTACAAGGTACTCCACAAAAAGTTCAGCAGGAGGTCCACTCAAGTAACAGTGTGAAGCCATGACAACAATTAACTGACAGAACAATAATTTTCATGATGATTATACAACCAAGCAAAACTAAGAAAACAAGAAGTAAAGAATTGATTTAAATTTAAAGGGGATACCTCTGAAAGTGCTTTTCTAACACCTAAACTTTGCTCATCGATCAACAATTTGACAGCTTCAACAAGCGATGCCCTTTTGTTATGCCAAGCTTCCAACAACCTAGATTGTTTAATATGGTGGAAAAAGATATGTTATTGGGTTCCAATCTTGAAACCAAATGGATAATTCTTTCCAATCTAATGTCTTTGCAACAGAATAGTTCAAATGTCCATTAACTGTAACTAAGATCCTGATCTTGATTTCCCATAAGGGAACCGATCATAATAACTTCAGAGAACTTGGGTAACGAAGAGAATAGTTTGGAATGATGAATTGCAAAGAATACCATTGCATAAAAAAATAACTATAAGTGTGATCAAACTAGGTAACAAGACCTGGGTAGTAGATGCTTTATTGCACAGAGTGCTCCAATCGTTGGCAGTTCATCTTTGGATTGACATTTCTGAAATATTAGGAAAGGGAAAGTTGATTAGAGACTAAGAAATTGATTTTCTTTAGGTGGATGAGGATAATGATGAGGGGTTTTTGCATGATATGCATTCTAATACTCATATAACTCAGCTGCAGGAGTTATTTTATCATGGTTGGTATTAAAGATAAGCCAGGCAATTAACAAAAAAGAGAACTTACAGCATTACTGTTACAGGTTTCAAGAAAGGTTCAGCTCGGATTTGAGTATGCTGAAGTTGATTATCTACCTACTTCTCCCAAAAGTTCAAGCGGTTAGGAAAGAGATCAATTGATATACCTATATTCCTAAATTCATCCCTTTCATGTATGAGTGACTATATTTGATTAAGCAAATCCATCACATGAATAGATCAGATAATATTTTTGACTAGGGAAGATTTGAATCTTACACCTCTTGCTTTGACACCATGTTAAAGTTAATTGGCTAGCCACTTACAAAGGATTGTTAGGAAAAGAACTAATTTAAATATTTAAATCCTTTAGAGTATATAACATACCCTTAGTGTCTGAAAGTTGTTCTTTATGACCCAGGTTAAATATGTTTTTGGGTAGAAGAATAATCAGCTGCTGCAGCCTTAAGATGAATCATTTCCAAGTTGGGCTATTTTAGCAATTATGCTTTCCTATCGACAACTACATCAAGTGCATTTCAGAAATCTAAGTAATTCACGAGTTCTATTTTCACAAAATTGTGATGCTTAACTTATTTTACAAATATAAAAAGGGCTCAAATTTAAAAGCTAAGTGTCAAATAGTTCCAGAATTATTATCAGTGAATCATGAGAATAATTGTTTTTATTGCCGGGTAAGTTTATTATCTCATGACTTTTTGTTTTAATAATAATATCTTTTACAACAATGTTTGGAAGCATTGCTTCAAAAAATTTTGTAATTGGCAAGAGTTGGTTCCTTTATGCAATACTATACATGTCACCACTTAAGGGGAACAACTCAGAAACCAGAATCTTTCTGTTGTTGTTTCCCAATTCACAGTGAAACAAAAAATGAGCACTATTGTACTGAAAGAAGGCATGATGACTACAATTTTTGTTCAAGACTAATTGAATCCCTAGCCCTACTATTTCATATGTTGCCACTTGCCAGATTATTTGAAGCCCTAGTACTAATATTCCACTTTAACCATTGCCTTCAGTTTTATCACATTGACATAAAATAAGAGTTCTGATTTAGATCATGTTACATGGCAGACAATTCCATAATGCCCTTCCTTTGATTTTAATGAGATTGAATATTGTATGAAGACCAAAGCTTACATGGATGAGGTAAAATTTAGTAGGTCATTTTGTGATATCATGCCAATTATCCAAGTCAAAGGTGCAGTTATTTAGATCTAAAAATTGATACAGAAACTATCTTTAGAAGTAACCAATAATAAAAGAATGTTCTAATTTAAAATGAAACTCACATTCAGAAGGAAGGCACACATATCATCAGGGTATACTGAGCCAATCACAAGAAAACAATGTTGAATTTCATTATAAGTCTGAAAATAGAAAATATACTGATTTAACTTCCAGAGTTTGAATACAGAAGGTTATATGTTAAATAAATGAAACAAAAAAAAAGAAATTGAATAAGAAAAATTGTATTCCTTATGAGAAAGTAACAAATTTATTAGCAACCATTAGATAGCATTCTTATAGAATTTCTAATTGTTGAATCATGAAGGCATGTGATTTATCAAGAAGCATCATGTAACAGAAATTCCAAATGAGAATTAAGCTCTTTTTCAGAAGCATGATACTACTACTGATTAATCTAATAGTTGGCATATATCCTTGAATTAATTTTGACAAATTCATAAGCTTCAAATCAAGGAATCTACAACCACTCATTTGTTATCTCCTTATATGTTAAACTGTTGACATTGGCCAAACATTGGAAGTAAAGTTGATTCTCAAGATAGTAGTTGTAATCAATCAAGAAAGTTCCAGGTGGCCCAATCTGTCTACTTGTATATCAAAATATACAATATTTACAGAAAGATACACATTTGTATATTTATAAAAATGTTCCACTCGAGCTGGTTTAAATCCCCAGAAGGCAATTCAAAATAGAACACCAACTTGTTAAAAATATATTGAATTATAAGACCTCCATTACTAGTGATATTGTCTACCATTTAGCTCATTGGAAGGATAAGATTCATGTAGCTGATCTAAAATATTTAGGACAAACTCAGGTCCATGATGATGATAGAGCCTCCTAAAGACTTGCCTAGTAAATCCATCAACTGGTCACTAGAAGTAACAAAAGTTGTAATAATTTTCTTAGACTGGATTTCCTCCTGTCCATACATGAAAGACCAGATTGGAGACTGTGCATGAGAGTCTCTAGTAATCACGATATAGCTTCATTGACTGTGTAATCAAACCTAAATGAGCAATCAGATATTTGAGCTAAATAAAGTTACATATTGAACATCTTTACATTCTACATTTCCACTTGATTGGGTGGGCCACTGCATTCTGTTTTTTATTTTTTCAATATGTTAGAATCACTCCCAAAACACAATACTTGATGGTGATCATCTATATCTAGGGAAATTTGCCAATGATATCAGTATAGGATATGATTTAGAGATTGTTTTCATAACAAGTGGATGAAATCCTTGCCTGCATAAGTCATGATCATATAATCCTTATAGCGACCTCCTAATGACCTGACATAGAAAAGAGTTTAGCTAACCACATGATAAAGTTGATATCGGGTCTAGTAATTGCAAGATTGTTCAATTTCCCAAGCAATATACCACATTACTCGGGTTCAGATAATCACTTTCCTTTTTAGATATTAGTCAAATATTTAGAATCATAGGAGTATCAACAAATCTAGAATCTAAATATCATCAATTTCTTCAAGCATATCAAGCTCGTTTTTTTTGGTTAGCTATAGGTTTCTTTCCCTAACTAAGCCATGTTCATTGTCATCATCCAGATGTGTATATATCAACTATTTGGGATCAACTACATGAATATTATCCCTCCATTGAGCTCCTATCCAATACAATGTCACTAGTAGCTTTCAAACTAACTAAATCATCTTTTTTACATCAACAAATACTCTTTTTGCTCTCCCTCTACATGTTAAGACATTTCACTTTAATAAATTCAATTCTTAACATTATAGAATATGTTAGTCATCTTTGGACATGTTCATACTATCTCAATTTATTTTCTTTAATTTTATCATTTATTAGAGCTACACCAATTACGCTCGAAAATTAATTGTTTTTTATCCTTCCTCACAACTCCAAGCATCAATATTAGCATTCTCATTTCTACCATTATTAACTTCATACATGTCGCCTAGACACCCAACACCTCCAATCTATAAAATATGATCTATCCTATGAGTCTCAAAAATTTTCCTTTCACCTGAAAGGGGTCACAATGATCACACAAGCCACCAAAACTTCCACTCATTTTGATCGTCCATTCTATTAATTGTATCTTAATTAATGTTCACTTCTTATCGAATGATAGGTTGTTAATGTGATTTTATTGTTGGTGCAATTAACCATGGTATGGATTGCATTTTGATATTTAAGCAATGTGTTTACTGTTAAGAGACGTTTGAGAAATTGTTGGTACAATCAGTCCCTATTCAAAATTGACAATTATATGTATATTTTCATTAATTGAGTCAAGTAGGTCAATTAAGACTATATACTAGGCAGTGGAAATCCAAGTAAATCAATGAGGACTAGATACTTGCAGCGGAAGTTCAGGTAGCTCAGTGAAAACTGGATACTTTGCACTGAAAGTCCTAGCAAATCAATAGTGACTATATGTTAAGCAATGGAAGTCCCGAAAGCATAGAGGCTTCTTGGCAATGGTGAAGTCTCAGAGATGAAGAGTTGCTTGGCAACCATGCTAGGTAATATGAGAATTGGAAAAGCATCAAAGACAACCATGAGGACTTCTACAACCACACTACACTAAAAGGTTCTTGAAGTTGAACAAGATAGAACACCTTTATTTGCTTAATGAAATTTATATTAGACGAAAAAATAGAAGAAAATAGTTTGCCAAGAATCCATCCCATAGCAAAAAATTGAAGTTATATAGCAAGTTCATATTCCCACACTCCGAGGGAAAAAAACAAAGACAATTCAAACATTAACTTCAAGAATATCAAATAACACATATTAAGATTGGAAAATTTGCTCCCAAGCATGATTATGCATCACTAATTAGCATCAAATGGCACACCTTTAGGCTCATTGAAAAATTTGAACTATGAGTTTGGTTGTTGATGCAAGAAATTGGAAGAAGATTGCATAAGATCACTATGAGTTCCTGCAGGAAAAGCCAAAAGAAACCAAACTCATATTTTATCATGAAAACTAGGAAAAGGAAAGTAAAAACAAAATTTATTATTGCAATAAACCCAAATATGCATATCATGGTATATCCTACTCTATAACAGAAACAACAAGAAACAATTGTGAAATCTCAACTATCTGAAGTGCGCTTAAATCACTGCTAACAATATTAAGTAGAAGGTGGGGAGAAAGAGAGCGAGAGAAACGGGAGAAGGCAGCTCTTAGGAGTGAGGTGGAGGATGAGATAGTTGGTGGGAGGAAGGGGAACTGGGAGGGTTCATCTGAGTATGAGGAGATGATGAGTGGTGGGAAAGAAAGGACGTGGTGGTGAAGAATGAAGAGGGATGAGAACAATATACACAGTTGGGTCACATAGCTCCTGTCATGCCAGAATGACTAGCAAATTAGGAGGGGGTTGCCTTAATATATATGTACATCATGGATCACCATACTCATTTATGTGGGACTATGGGCATGGAGCATTTTAATTTTAACTCAGATTCTCTGTTAGAAGGGCTAGTTTTCTAATAATTATATAGATTATTTAAAACAGGATGTCTAACACATAAGATAAATCTAAAGAAAAAATCAAACAAAGTTTTACTTCATAGACGATCGGTATAAGGTCTTGCAAAACCATCATGAATCCTTATGTAAGACATGCCTCAAAATCAAGTAGAGGTGGGCCACTCTCAGACAGGAGGCAAGCAGTGAGAAGATTGTGCAGACTGTGTGTAGCAAGAAAAGCAATCTCTTGATCTTTTCTGTATCTGTATAAAACAAACATATAGTAATCATATCTCATGTTGCGGCATAATTCTGCAAAACACAACTATCATATAAATACAAATTACTGACAAGTCCAAGATTGTAGGAATAAGCCTAGGCAACCCCGCCTTCAACTGTGAACGAGTAATAAGACCAACCATCTGCCCTAAAGCATCTACTGCACAAAGTCGTACCTGTGCCAGGAGATTCCAAGGTTAAAAACCAAATAGAAAGATTGCATTTGCCCTCTTAAATTGTTGAGTTTTGTTATAAAATTACAATTCTCAAGAAATAAAGAATACACTATATGCACTGAACCTCTGGTGTTTGTTTGAAGTGTGCACCTTATAAATATCTATATACAAATGAATACTTAGAATTAAGATATTATATTCAATAGATACCTTTAGATCTCGTGAACTAGCCCAAACTCTCAACAGTAGTTCAAAAACAGAGTTCATAAAAGACCTGAAGAACATTAAAATGTGAGGCTGAAAAATATATCTGATGACTAACAAAATGGTAGGGAAATGAGAAGTGTACATGACATCAGTATCAAGAAGTGGGTCAGAAGGAAAAGCCCCAATATATTGCCAAGCTGCTTGACACCAACATTTGAATGCTAGAACCACAAGCCAACCATAAAGTAATCAAGATTGATCAGTTACGACAAGAAACTTATTTTAGTATGCATGGTATCGAAAATAATTTAACAATTAGATACCATTTGCAAAAACTGGTCGTTGGGCATCCCGCACACTTCCAAGAATAGGTAATATACGCAGAAAAACGTCTTTCAAATGTGGAGCGAATTTCAGAGCTTCCCGTGTGGGAAAAAAAATACAGAAACAAAAATTGTTAAAAATATATAGACACTAAATACATTTAAGGGGAAAAGAAAAAGTTAAAGCACAAAGGAGATGTTGTACACCTTCAACAGTAGCAAAGTCTGCAAGTATCTGAACCATGGACTGCAAGGCTACGTTGGATCCAGACAAATGAAGAAAAACTTCCTCCATCATCTACAATAAAATATATTTAAAAAAAGTAAACACCATAATTGGCGATAGTACCCTTTAAACTATAAAATCGTATAAAATTCAAACTATTAAGCTTGAAGAAAAAGTCAACATTTTTTATTGTAGAAAAAGTCAACATTTTTTTTTGAGGATAAAGCAACTAATATTCAGATTGTTAATTTGGTAAGCTTCGACCAAATTATTTGAATGAACTTGTATATGGGTCTTTGTATATGCAATTGACTTTGGTGCATATGGAAGTCGACCATTTAGTCCTCCAAATAAAGCCAACTGCATATCAGGGACAGATATGTTATATACAATATATTCCCCTTACCCTTGTGCTGTTATGCAGCCACCTGAACCATTTTTTGGAACAGTGTTTTAAGTATTCCTTTAATTTTTCTTTATCGTACTATAGTTATATTTAATATATTCAATTGCAGTTCTAATTAGTGTAAACTTTGATTTCCAAGACTTGTATCCACAGTTTTGAACTTATTCTACCTGCTACAATTATCATATGAGAAACATATAATAAAATACCTAACGAGAATATGGAAGCACAAACTGGCCCTTTAGATATTCAAATCCTAACAGTTAAGAATAAACTGTTAGTAGATGTACAATCCAGCATAGACTGAAATAACCAAACTTGGCCCATCCGAATCATTACAAAAAGCTTGAACATACAACAATTAATTTGTTTAGCTCGGCCACTTGTCCAAAATGCGGTTCAAATTAATTTAGCTGATGACAGTTCATCTAAACTTGTAAAAACCTTTATTAGTCACAACCCTCCATGAAAGACTAAACTAGGATGACATAAAATAGAACTATCGTAATCTTCCATGGATGCCATGTATACAAACCAAAAAAAAAACAAATTTATTAATACTCAATCTTACAAAAAAAAATACCAATTCAGGCGCATGTGATCCAATTGAAACAAGTAGAGCAGCTGCCGCCCTTTGCCAATCAGCATTAAAATCCTATCATTAAGTATGGCAAAAAAAAGAGATAAAATAACCAAAAGTAGAAAAAAAACCAATTGCTACTTTAGTTATCATTTTTATCTTTGCACTCAGAAAAGGTCCTCCACACTCCTATAGTCATGCATAGAAAGGAAAGTATTGCTGTGATTCACTGAGAAATGATTACAGATTCCATAATTGTATCCTTGTCCAAGATAATCTATTGTTCTTAATCATCAAAATTTCAAAATCACATACCTTGAGTATCTAACGAGCATTAAGTTCCATCTGGGAAGGAAATCTTACCAGATGAAACAAGATCCCATTACAAATGCAATAATGTTATCATCAGCTATTTGATACAAGCAACAGATACTGAGCCTCATCATGTTTCTTATCCTTCATCTTCTTTAAATTCTTCTAATTAATTTTCCCTTTTACATTATCACAATATCAAATAAATCATTATCCAAACAACTTACACTGTTTGTTTTCTGAAAAAAAAAAAAAAGTTGATATCTAGTGATTTCTCTACAAACAATCATTCACCGGGACAGGCTCAGAGTTCTTTTAAAACATGTTAGAATCAACTGCCGCCATCAGTATACTGTACGGGATTTTTTAGGACACTAACACTAAAAGTCTGTGTGCCTCCTTTTATTCATAGAACTTACAGAATGTGTCATGCCAGATCTAACAAATAAGGAGGCATAAGAACTAAAGATATGCAATTTTCAGATTGAGGATCTTGAAGCAAGAGCTGGAAGATAGCACAGTACAGACCCTAGCCTCAAATAGAAGGAAATTGATTTTTAAAAAAAAGACCAATTTTAGCCTGAATATTCTAATTGTCAGACTGCAATTTGCTAACGCTAATGAACTACCCATTGCTTATGTAAACTTTCGATGTTTGAGTTCCTTTCACCTGTTTGATAAAACTACCACAATACTAACAACTAAAAAACTAGAATGCAACCTACAAAAATAGCATACTCATCAACCATCCTTCATGCAGTTTCAGTGTGCAAACATACAATAAAATCTAAACAAACCTCCTTAACCACAAGAGACTTTGCATTGCCTAATTTATCAGAGTAATCAAAATAAAGAAAATATTCATTATGGTTTAAATTGATTTGGGTTGAGCTGAACTTAGATTATAATTTGACTGGACTTGTTTAGGCACAGGTCAAGGTGCTAGCAAGGAGGAGAGTACGCAAAACATTGAATTGAGCAGTCCAAAGAGGTTGATTTCAATGGTTCTAATTGATTTCAATTGAGCTAAAATCAAATTATAATCTGTCATTTTGTCTGAACTAGTTTAGGCTCAGATCAAGGTGCTAGCAACGTGGAGAGTAGGCAACAATGTTGAGTTGAGCAATCAAAAGAGGTCAATTTCAAATCTAAATATTTAAGGTAAGATTTTTCTCTTTTCATGTAATTAATTATAAATGTCAAGACCTGCATTGTATGACGAACAAAATATTTTGATGAGTCGACCTAATCAATGGAAATTTTGTGGTTGAAGATAGGGTCTAAGGTTTCTTTTCCTGATCTAGAGTTGTGTCGTTGATTTGGTTTGAATTGGTTGACTCTCAAGTGTTGTGAAAATTTCCAATTTGTCACATTGAGTCATGATGTGTGTTTATTATACTTTTATGTGTATAATATAGAATTTTAATGGAGAAGATTCAATAGTGCATTATATGAGTCAGAATTGTGTCAGATAGAAAAGTCATATGAGGGATAATGACACCGAATTTTGAGGAAGGATGAGGAGTAGATGAGGTGTTAACTCAAGGGAAGTGTATCAGGCTCAGCATGGATTGAATAAATTTTCGGGGTATGCCAAGTAGTGTTTGATTTATGGTAGGGATGAAATTTTTCATTGTTCAGACATCAGTTATGTTGAGTTTTTTTTCCAAGTTTATAGGCTCTAGTTGTTCTCTTCTAATTAGTGGTTCATTGTGATCTTTGGTATTCTTCTTTCATTGTTCTTTTATATTAGATCTATAAGTGGAAAATGCACAAAGATTTAATGTTGAGTGTAAGTAAGGATGTTGATTTGTATGTTATTTATATCTATTGACTTATAATTGGGATTTACCACTTGTATTTTTGTCAAACTGTACCAGCCTTTTCACATTTAATCGTGATTAATGTTGCCGCATAACTTGTTATTAGTTGAGGTTACCTTAGTAGTTCCGTGTCACCACACCTGTTGTAGTTGGTATTATATTCATGTTGATATTGTTGTTAATGCACTTTTACTTATAGACATGATTGAACTAATGCACACACCTTTACACTTTCCTCCTTTGCATTTTTGTTCTAATTCGTAAGGTTACTAATTACCTCCAAATTCAATAGTGAATGTAGTGTTGGTTGCACTAAATTTTGAGGATTATTGTGATTGCACGGGAAAAAAAATACTCACTTCATCAGATTACATGTTTATATGATATATGTACGGTTGATGAGCTCCAGATAGAGGCTAACAGTAATTTACGACACTCAAGATTGCTGTGTTAGAAGGACAATTAAACAAAAAGTACCCATTAGCTTATGGACATCCGTACCTTAGAGGTGATGATCTCTGAGGAAGCTATCTTTGCAAGTTTAAGCATATATGTGGAATCAACATCCTTCGGATCCATTACCCGAACAGCACATGCCATTACGTGAAATACTCCCGCCATATTACCAAAGCGCTACCCATCAAACAAAATGCTAACCAATTGAACGCACGTGACAAAAAAAAATGTTACAGATTAGCTAAAAGCGAGAGTCACTTACCCGGCGCCCTCCTTTTGAGATTGAGACACAGCAATCGATCACTAAAATAGAATTCCTGGACAGCAAAACCTATCAGATTCGAAAAACAGACCACCGAAAAGGGATCTAGCAGCAAAACAATCGAGGAAGGTCGAATCATTACAAAGGGGCGATCTCTTTGAGAGAGGCTAGAGATGATTCTCTCACGACCGGCGATTCGTCGGCCAAGGACGAGACCAGCACCTGCACGGCCTCTGTCAAGAAACGTTGAAAAGGGGTTCAGAGATCAATCAACGGTGAGGGAGGAAAAACTAGTGAAATTGAGGACAAGAACTATCTTACCCAGCGCAGGTAGAGAGGCGGAGGAGGACGCCATGCCCCGTGGCGGAGGAATTGGCGAAGCGACCGGAATCGGAGAAGAACTGCGAGCGCAGGAAGTAACTAGAAGCCAATAAATACAAGCGGTGCCACCGCAGTGTATTCGATAAGCAATTTTAAAAACTAATTAAATAAATAAACACATATTTAAGAAAAATAACTAATCCTGACCGTCGACTTCCACTGGTGGATCAAGTTCAACCATTCATTTCATTTGATGGCCTGAAAATTATTCTCACCCAACATGTTTGATGCTTGCCGGGCAATGACCAATATGTATTTTTTTAATTAATGCCCTGTATCAAAGTATTCAAATAAGAATTCTCTTTTTTAAAAAAAAAAAAATAAAAATACCTTTATATTTTTGTATAACTCTACAAATTTATCATTAAAAAATATATTATGGTAAATAAAAAGGTCATTAGACTTATATTACACAAGAAACGTAATTAGATTATGTTTTAAGGAGTATTTAGAGAGGTAATTAGATTATGTTTTAAGCTAAGGAGTATTTAGAGCTGTTCATTTATTGTGAGCATGCATTTAGTTTAGAGTTTGTAATATTTGGAAAAAAAAATTATTTATACAAAGTAGAGTTGTTATGTCTTCCAGTAATATTGTATCACTCCATATATTTTATATGGACGCACATATAAAATCATCGTTTATATTAGACGGAAATTAGTAATCGACAACTCAAAACTCAATTAATCTTGAGATTTTGAGTTAGTTTTTATTGTTGACAAAATATTTGTGCAATGTTTTTTTTTAAAAATGGATATTAACGATTTAGAAGAGAAAAGTTAGTCCTACACATAATTGCATTTGCAACATTAGAAAGGTAGGTAGAGCTTATGAATTACAATTTTATCTTACCACACACACTACCATTAATGCATAACATTATTTATAATTTTATATTAAGCATGTAAATAGTTCTTAGATTATATTTGTATATTATGTTATATATTTAATATATAACATACATAATAACATAATAATAATAATTATTGACTAACTTTATACCATTTAAAAGTGCTTGTAATATAAGAGTATTTATTTTTTGAATTAATACAATTAAACATATAAAAATCCAAACTGTAACTGCCAATTAATTCAATTTCAAAACAAACCTATTATTTTAGTCATTTGTTCGATTTAATATAAAAAAACAAATATACAAACGTCTATTTTATTTGATTGATTCGGTTCGATTCAATTGAGTTTGAACTTTGGACTATATGGACCATTCCCATATCTGCAGGTTCGCAGTGGGCAGCGTGTTGGCAGCCGGTTGCGTCGCTTTACCTTTTCGCATTTTAGGCAGTGGAGTGGGTGCTGGCACCGTTACGTGTCCTTCCACGAACAGACTGTAAACCGGGGGCAGACGATTCTTGCAACGTGCACGGTAACGATCGTTGCAGGCCCTTTAATCCATCTCTTCCTACGACGAAGCATCAGATTCGTTCCTCGCCTCCTCACCGTCTATCTTCTCGGCCAAAAATGGCGGAGAACGGAACCAGCGTGGAGGAGAGCGAGGGGAGCGGGAAAAGCGATAGATTTGCGGCCTCCCCTGAGGGTAATCGTTGCGGTTTTTTTGCTTCCTATTTTGTGGTTTGGATGCTGGTCCGCCGGCTTCGTATTGGTGGCTGGAATTTTTTTGCCGTCGTTTGGTTGTGCAAGTATTTTTGTGAGCAGTGATTTGGAGATCTAGTGGATTGGTCGTGTGTGGCGATTCTACTGATGGGTTTTCGTGTGAGAAAGGACACTTTAGTTTGGCATTGATGATGGGGCTAGTAACCGAGTGGATTTCGTTGTTTGCTGTGTGATTATTGCATTAATCATCGGGCAAGTAACTGAGTGGATTTGGTCCCATAAGGATGCATGTAATTCTTCTTAGCGTCGGGCTCTCGTGAATCCTGTCGGTTCAAACTTTTTAAAAATGCTTATTCCGCTGGTTTTATGTTGTGATATTGGTGCTCGATGTTGCACCAACTATTTCCTCAAGGTCTAGTGCTAGTTCATTGATCTATCAAATATTGTTGATATGGAAAACCATTGGGAGTAGGAGTTATCAAGCAGATGTTAGCGAAATAGTTAATCAATGAATCAATAACCCCTTTTGTCATCATGTCTCTTTCCTATGTTCAAAGTGACTAACTTATCAAGCAGGCGATAGCGGACTAGTTATTAAATGAACCCTTTTGTTGTCATGTCTCTTTACCAGGTTGTTATTCCCTTCTTACCAAGCAGGCTATAGTGATTTATTGTTAGTGTTGATGCTGCGCTGTTGTTTCCTTTCTTATCAATACAGTCAAGCAGTTTCTCCAGAAGGCACGCTGATTGAAACATGAAAAAATCTTCATGGCTACTATACTTAATGGGTGTATTAACGCTCCTAAACATCTTTGGTTTTTGGTTGTTGCCATCTTGTTTATTTGGATGCCGACTAGTTGACTTAGATACACACTGTACTTGTTATAAAATTTTGTACTAACTGACCTGTGGACCCACTAAATGAGTGCTGTTATATGATCAAATAACAGAAAATTTAAGTGCCAATAATAAATCATACATGCTATATGAAGATTATTGGTGTCAGTGACCTATGAGGGACTGAGATAGTGAAATGTTACCACTATTCATTTCCTGCTATCTTATATGGTAACTGGGCTTCTAGAAGTTTAGGAAGACATTTGTATGCACAGAGGAAATGAAGATGGAAATATAGAGGAGAGAGCGAGAGAATTAAACACTTTTTGCATTTAGCTAGTTATGAGTTGGATAATGAATGGACTTGCATACGAAAATCTGATTTTCTTGAGACAGTAATATTTCTTTTGGAGTTAAATTATTTTTCCTGGTGTCAACACCTTATGATGCTGGTTGTGGTCAGATAACAGATGCAGAATTACTATTATAATTATAGACATCCACAAATGGGAAGTGCAAATATCTGATTATGTTTTAAATCAAATATTTATGTATTACAATGATATGCACCAATATTTTCTATTTGTTGTTTCAGTCGATAGAGGACTTCCTAGGGCAAATACTATGCCTGGTGGAAGAACAGAATGTGTTGAAAAATCAGAAGCTCCTTTAGAAAAAGAGAACCTAGAAAGGTCAAGAACTGAGAAACGTAGACAGAATCCCCATGAAGACCCAACAGCTAAATTATTCAGTGATAAGGTTCCTGATAAAGAAAAGGTTTGGTTTTTCTTTCACTCTTCTTGTGAATGTATCTTCATCATAGCATTTGATTGGTGTGAGACTGTGACTCTGTTGTTTTGTAATGCTGCAAGCCTACAACACCATTTAGTGCTGTCTTGATTGCATTTCTCTTGACTTAGTATCCAGGAGTCTGGACTCATTGTTTGCTATCTTCGTATTTTTCAGCATGATCAATCAGAACACAATTTTCTAGGGATGTAAAACCTTAAAGCAAATATCAGATATTAACTATGTTATTGATGTTTGATTGTAGATTGTCCATCTTCATCTTTTTCAAACTATGTTTAGCTCCTACATCGTTTAGCATTTGGAATTACTTGAGATGTCATAAAAAGGGGGGGGGGGGGGGGGGGCCACATATGTATCATCATCATCATCATTTGGAATTTGTCAATTTTTTCTTAAATTCTTAACTGTTTTTTTTTGTCTAGGTATACTTGTGTTTTTCTTCTCGCATTTTTCCTTTTCTTAAAGGTTGCTTCATGTTGCCTTTCCAAGGCAATTTATTTTTTATAAATTTATTTTCATCTATTATCTTGCTTGACACAGATCAGGGTGCTAAATCGAATAGCTACAGTCAAAGATGATGGAACTGTTGTTGTTGATGTTCCTAGCAATCTTGAAACTGCACACTCGGAATTGGGGTCAGAGAATAGAAATGGTGAAGCGCCTGATGATGAGCCATTTGATTTGATAGATCCCCAATACCGACCTCCTATGCAGATAGTCATCCTTATTGTTGGTACACGAGGTGATGTACAACCATTTGTCGCTATTGGAAAATGCTTGCAGGTTAGCTATCTCAATATTTAGTCTCAGGGTTCATTTTGGTCAGCAAGGGGGCTCAATTCAACCCAATCCACTATATGATTGAGTTTGAACTTTTAGAAGCACTCAATAGTAATATCTTCGGTTTATTTGTTTTTAACACTTGTGAGTTTCACGTGAACAATTAACTCCAATACTCCTGTTCCCCTCCCCCCACATAATCACCTCAAAGTTCACTGGAGTTTCCACTAGGATCTCAGACTATGCGAAATGAATCAAACCGTTGACCATTTCAATATTTTTCTATGCTTCTTTGCCAAGGTTCCTAAGACACTTTTTCTGACAGCGTTTTATTACCTGTCACTTAACTGCCTTTCTATATATTTTCATGACAGTTTCTTCCTTGGCAATTTTGTGAACTTCAATGGGAACTTGCCATTTCAGAGCATGATGAAAAGTAACATGATGGTGTTAGGAATCCTTTTAAGATTTCTTTCACAGCAATGCTGTTTTTGCGTCCACAATTAACAGAACGTCATTTAACACTATGGTGTCGAGCATTGTTTCTGATGCATGCAGTACATCAAACGTGTTTATATGCTAAGGGCACATACTGTGTTTTTAGCACAAAGCCACGTGTGTACCAGATCATTTTAGCTTTTATTAGGTTTTATCTATTCAAAGCTCTTGTTTCCATTTGTGATAGCAATTAGAGAAGTGTTGGACCCAAAAAGAAAACCAAGGGAGGCTAAATAAGTAAGTCAAAAGAGGATAGTATGGAGTAGATCACATATTTATCAAGTCAGTACTTGGAAACATCTTTACCAACTAGGTAGTGAACTGCCATTCAAAAGAATTATGGTGCCGTTGGCCAAAAGGAAAGGAGGATGTCCATATTACAAATCTAAAACTAAATTTATATAGAATATGAGTTCTTCTTGAGTGTTGCTGCCAAAGTTATTTAATCAGTAGTTCCAACAAAGAAAGCTATTACAGTAAATAACCAAAATATTGTCACATGGTGGCATCTAAAGCTAATTTTTGTTTTCAAAAAAATTAAAATAAAAAATGGACATACTTATGTTCGAAGAAGTGGGATTCATTGATCCGGAAGCTCTTTCTGTTAGGTCAATAGGTTGAGTACAAATATCTACCTTTCTCTCCTTTGAGCTCACTGCAGTGCTATGTTATTGTTTCTTCTTCTTCTCATATTCTTTCCTTTTCTTCAGCAATGTCAGATTGGTTGCTAACACATTGACAAAGAAGTGTCTGGGGGTGAGATAGTTTATTCAATGTAATAGTTTGCCTATGTATTTTGGTAAACCTTTGATCTCGAAAGGTTCTAATGCATGCTGGTAATAGAAAGTTATTTTTACTACTTCATGCATTACCACAATCCTCATTTGAATAGCTTTTGCAGTATCCACATATAGATTATACCCCATGGGACAGCAATCAGTGTCGATACTTCAAATAGGGAATATGCAAGGACTAAGTTTTTCACCCCTTCATTTATAGAATTGTTGGGTGGAGGTGATTTCTTTACAGGATCAGGCCATTTCTGAAGTCCGAAAAATGTGTGGTCCTTGTTTCAATTGTAATTTGGAAAAATGCAGGAAATCAACATTTTTTTCATTCCAGTTAGATTATATTGGAATAAATTTATCAGAAACTAATTTTCTCTCTTTGTGAAAAGAATTCCTTTCTTTTTTGTTTGTTAGATTCAGTGTCAGGTTCATTAGCTCATTATTTAATTGTCCAAGGAGAAGTTATAACATATAATATTTTAGTATCTGATCTCTTGTTTACATCAGCATCACATCAATGGAATAAACTCATTTCAGGATTATGGACATCGTGTGAGACTGGCAACTCATGCAAATTTCAAGGAGTTTGTATTGACTGCTGGCCTGGAATTTTATCCTCTAGGTGGAGACCCTAAGATTCTTGCTGAATGTATGAACATGAACCTTTGCTGTTATCGATGTTGATTGTGCATGTATTCCAATAGTTTCTCTTCTTTTCTTTGTTTATGGATTGCCAACTTTCCAGATATGGTGAAGAATAAAGGTTTCCTACCTTCTGCACCTTCGGAGATACCTATCCAACGTAAACAGATTCGGGAAATTATCTTTTCTTTGCTCTCAGCATGCAAGGATCCTGATGTTGACACTGGTATTCCTTTCAAAGCAGATGCTATAATTGCAAATCCACCTGCTTATGGTTAGATTTCATCTGAATCTCAATGCAATCAGCTGAAAGTAACTTTTCTGTTTTTCTTCTATTGGCCATTGATATCTTGCACCAAGTTTACTTATTAATTTTTGGTACTGAATAAAAAGTATTTATGTTCTTTGTGCATGCAGTCTAATACTGATCTGTTGACAGTTGCCTTGTGATATTATAGCCGATGACAGAATAAGCCCCTGCTGTCGTATCTCAAACTCACTGTTGGGTAGCACAGAACCATGTTTCTAGTTCAGGCTGCCATAATTGAATATATATGGCAAATGTTCCACGAGATTATGATAAATACATTTCATGTTCATTTCTGTGAAGTAAATGTTTTTCCTACCTAAGACAAAAATGAAACAAGGATAATGAGTCATGTGGGCAATCCAAATGAGAAATGGGTATTCCCAAGGGACAGTAATTTCAGCATGCAATTAATTAGCCATGGAATTAGATTGTAGATTGCAACATCTAACTTAATTCATATAACTGATTGTCCTCAAGTTTTTTTTCAGTGAATCCTCATTGAAACATCAGCATTTTAGTGGATAGTTGAAGGCCAACCAGAACATGCCAGAGAGTGGTATTCTCAACATCATCATCGCCACCTTCATCTTCTTCCAACATCTTGTTCTTCCCTGATCAGTACTGATGGGAACAAACCATCATCATCTTCTTGTAAATCGCTTGAGACTAATTTGCACTTTGATAAAGCAATGTCAAAATCTTGTCCTTCTTGATTGGACGGGCAAAATCATCTTCATCATCTTCTTCTAAATTGCTTGGTTGAGACATTTGCAATTTGATAAAGCAATGTCAAAGATGTTGGAAGGTTGAAAACATCAGTGTTGAACCATTCACAGCAGACACTAACAACCATCATCTTACTCTAATCACATATCTTTATTCTTAACCATTTCGAGCTACAAAAAAAAACATCTATCTTGTTACTGAACTTCACATGATTAATGCCCATTGATTTTTGTCTTTTCTGGTCTCAGTTAGTTGCTATAATTTGTTCTCAATTGGTTGGTTACTTGCATTAGTCCTGTTATTTTCTAATGTACCATCTCCCCTCATCTATATTGGTTTTTGTAATTTATTTTTTCATAAGTTAGTGATTTGTTAGTTTTTCAAGTTGAAATTTCCGCTAACTATCAATCTCAATGGATGATGGATCAGGACATACACATGTGGCTGAGGCATTGAACATACCAATTCACATATTTTTCACAATGCCATGGACGTGAGATATTATCTTCCTTCTCTCTCTGATACTGTTTCAGTATGCTGATACTTTAGAAATAGCAATTCTCTAATGGCGGTCACTGATACATTTATATATGCACAACCTCTTTAGATGAGAGCTGTTTAATGCTTTTCTGTTTCCTGATTTCAGGCCAACTAGTGAATTTCCACATCCTCTTTCCCGTGTCAAGCAACCTGCCGGATATAGGGTAAGAGAAATCAACTGGCGCTTTAATCTGGTCTGTTAATGTTTTTCTATATGTTGGCATATTTGACCTAAATCAATAACATGTCATTGTTCTAAAAAGCAGTCTACATAGCCATATAAACATATGCATGTTCTACCGCATTGCACATGCTTGTATATTCCAATGAAACATATATTGATTGCATATTTAAGTTAAACCAATTGCATGCCATTGTTCTAGAAAGTTGTCTATAAAGACATACGAGCATGTGCATGCTTAATTGCATTGCTTGCATATGCAAATGCAACTATATAGTGCTTTAATCTTCAATTGACCCCCCAATATCAAACTGACTTATTAGTTTAATCCAATTTAGTCCCATCTAGTAATAAATTAAACCAGAAAATGACAAATTTGGATTATCTTTTCTTTAATATAAATTTAAAGAATCAATACAATAAGAAGGTAAAATTTTCCCAAGAACTAATGAGTTATCTCCATGAAAAGTCCCCAGATTCACTTTTGCTTCCTAAAGAGGGATATGATGATTACATTGAATCCAATGATAATTATTCTTCCTAAAGCATATTGTTTGGCAATTTCTGCACATCAGCTGATGTAGTTTTTTTTGCATAAGCACTGCATGATTTGTTTATTTTTAAGTGTTAAAAACTCAAGCCTTGTGTATTTTGTATCTTTATGTGGGCGTAACCTTTTCTTATGACAGTTTATTTTTATTAAATTCTTAAGAATTAAATTATTTTTTAATGACTCCGAACCCATGATTGGATATATTGACCGTACCACATGAAGCCTGCATTCTTCTGTGTTGCAGTTTGACATCTGATATTGGCATAGAGTTACATAATTGCATTTTTTATTATCATATTGTATGATCCCTTAGCAATCTACCAGTGTTCTCTTTTAGTCTGTATGTTGAAGTTTATATTCCATGCATCATTTTGGAGTTTTTATTGTTTTTCCCTAATTAGTGCTGATAACTTGTATTCATGATACTCATTAAATATTTGAGCCATTATTACTCTTGTCCTACTTTAATAGTTCAATGATTGTTGATATCCTCCAAGCCTTATTCCCTTTTTGAATATCCAGGTCCTAAAATTATACTTATTCATGATTTATGAATTTTGTTTTGTGCAGCTATCATATCAAATTGTCGATTCAATGATTTGGCTTGGAATACGGGATATGATAAATGAATTCAGGAAAAAAAAATTGAAACTGCGACCTGTGACTTACTTGAGTGGTTCACAAGCTTCTACTTCTGACATACCTCATGGGTATATCTGGAGCCCCCATCTTGTTCCAAAACCAAAAGGTCTCTCTTTGTCTTTAACATCAGTTCAATCTTTTGGCTTGAATGCTCTAAACACTTGTATAGTGGATAAAAATCTCTTAAGCAAAATTAATAGCTCAGCTTTATGAAGTTGGGGTCTTAGTGTCATTCATTGTATCTCAACTAGCAGTTGAATGATGAAATCAAAAGTCTATCACATATTACTTTTAGTAATCAAAATGAATAAGTTAGCAAAAATGTCAATTTTATTATAGTAAATTCACCCGGTCATCATAAGCAATGTATTTGATGTGGCTGGATTCAGGGTGATGATTCATGATTGTGGTTATCATTTTCAGATTGGGGCCCCAAAATTGACGTGGTTGGGTTCTGCTTCCTTGACCTTGCATCCACGTACGAACCTCCTAAAGAACTTGTGGAATGGCTTGAAGCTGGTGAAAAGCCTATCTATATCGGGTTTGGTAGTCTTGTATGTTCATTGTGTTATTATTGGACGCTTTAGTCTCTCTTAAATCACTACACTTGCTCTCTGATGAAGTTTTGCTTTTCTAACATGCCCATTGTAAACATCTCCATTGATTTTATTTTACATTTTATCTCACCATATGGTTGGTATTCTGTCACTCAGAAAATATATGTACACCCAATGTGTCATGGGGTTTAGTGACACTCCATGTACCCCGATTTTCTCTCCTAGAATATCCACTTTAGCTCATAGTTGTCTATTTAATCAAAGTTAACATCAGTTAATGCGCATTTTATTGATCTAAATGACTTTTTGATCAGATATGTTTGTTAAAAGCATAAAACTAGAAGACCTAGATAAGCAAGACTTCCATAATGTTGTAAAAATCTAGGAGTTCATGTTTGACATTTAGGACAGTTATTAGTTTCTTTATGAATTCTCTCCTGGTATGCAAACTCTTCCTAACTATTTTCATTCAAAGTCTTATATGAAGTTTCATGAATATGGACGTAGTTTTTTTTTTTTTTGGAAAATTTCATGGATTCTTTTATTTGAATGTTTTCTGCATGTATAGCCTGTTCAAGAACCTCAAAAAATGACTGAGATAATTGTGAAAGCATTGGAAATAACTGGACAAAGAGGCATCATTAACAAGGGATGGGGTGGACTTGGGAACTGTAAGCTTACTTTGCATGACTGATTTATTTGTTTCTTCTTAAACATTTTTTTAAAAAAGAAATGTTTTTTTAAATTTTTTTTAGTGGCAGAACCAAAGGACTACGTTTATCTACTGGATAATGTTCCTCATGATTGGTTGTTCCTGCAGTGCAAGGCAGTGGTAAGCCTTTTGATATGACATTTTCATGTGGTCTCTACTTTTGGCTTGTGCATTGGATCCATTAATGTGCCCCAGGAAGCCGAAAATATATAACTACTTGATCAGTAGTCTTTTACACATTTTTAACAAGTTGCTGTGTTTTGTGTGCTCAGGTGCACCATGGTGGAGCTGGAACAACAGCTGCTGGGCTTAAGGCTGCTGTACTTCCTCTACACCTCTCCTCTTCTTCTGTGTGTAATAGCAGACTGCAAAAACATTTTGCCTAATATTAATGTTGGTTTTGTAGTGCCCGACTACTATTGTACCATTCTTTGGCGATCAACCTTTCTGGGGCGATCGAGTGCATGCTAGAGGGCTTGGACCACCACCCATCCCCGTTGATCAATTTTCGCTGCAAAAGTTGGTGGATTCTATAAAGTTCATGATGGACCCAAAGGTGCGCGTAAGCTTGAACTTTAAGGTTTTTTTTTTTACGTTGAACTTCATGCTGGAATTGTTTTTTTTTAATCTCCTATGGTCTTATAGGCAGTAGAGAATTTGTGTAATCCTTTGCGCTAGTGTTCTCTAGGTGAGGAACAAAAAAACTTGCATCTACTGATAAGAAGAAAAAAAAAATGCAGGTGAAGGAAAATGCTGTAGAACTTGCTAAGGCGATGGAAACAGAGGATGGTGTTTCAGGAGCAGTGAGAGCATTCTTAAAACATCTTCCCAAAAAGAAGTCGCCCCAGGCTGCAGCTGAACCGCCGAGCGTATTCGGTCCTTTGCTTTGCCCTTTTAGAAGATGTTTTGGTTGTTCCTAAATCCTTCTATTCTCTCCGAGTTCGTGTATAAATTGGTCTCTCTCGGTTATATAATTTTGTATGTACAAGGTTATGGCTGTATCATCCTCTTTATTTCCTTTTACAAGGTCATGATTCATAAAGCATGATATAAAGCACTGATGCAACTCTTGTTCTAAACCCTAATGTTTACCAATTTTCTTTGTGTTGTTGAATGTGGCAAATTGAATTTTTCAATCGATCGAGGATTTCCCCTTGTAATTTTCCCCTTGAGGGCGTTGGAAGATGTTGCCCACGACTTATCTGACGAATTGTTGGAGTCGTTTATTGCAGCTGAACCCTCAGCTTGCATTGCCCATTTACTTCTCTCTGCTTGCTTGGCTAGCCAGCTCATGTGGCCTCCGGTCTTGTTCATCGGCTGGATTAGTTTGTTTGGTCCATCCTGCTAGCTCAGCTCAACCTGTTCATTTTGCCTTGGTCTGTGCAACTCACTCAGCCATCCAATTTGCCCAGAGTTACATAGAGGGAACTAAATAACTGAAAAGAAGAAAACAGAATGTTGTAAATCAGCAATAGTATTATCTAATAATTCGCACCAAATAAGAAGAAATGGTATGAAAACTTTAGTTACACTAATAACTAGCAAAGTACACCCTGTTATTTTGAAGCTAGAATGCTCCACATGGAAAAGTATGATCTGTTATTCTATGTTAGAAGACTTCACTAGTCAGTTTGGGATCATTAGCTCTACATAGACAAGTGCAGTGGTCTATTATGTTTATATGCTAGAAGAGTGTTCTTCTCTCAACTAACCATAAGGGGAAAAAAAAGAACAACAACAACATAATTACCTCATCTATATAAGGAGATTTACAAAGTAACAGCCAATACTGCTGCATCAGAAGACGAGTCTGCATTTGGTCATTTTCCAGCCTTCCTGAATTTTTTCAGCTGCACAAAGAGGTTGTCTATTAGTGATCACAATGAACTTCAAAACAAAAATGAATCAAGATACCACATCATTAGCATCTGACTTCTCCTATAGCATACCTCATCTCAGGCATCTGGTGAACTCAATTTCAAGTTTTAGCACACACCATGCATCTTTAATTTTCTTTCTATGGTCTAAAGATGGATTTCACAATCTCCATGGCAACACTTTCAGCTGCACTTTTCGTTCCAATCTTCTCAAGGCAGAAAACAAGAGCCTGTATTGTTTCATAATCAGGAAAAATACCATTTGCTTTCATCATGGCCAATAAACTACGAGCTTCACTAATATTTCCCTCTTTACAGAATCCCCAAATGAGCATGCTGTAAAGTATCAAGTCAGGCTCCAGACCAGCATCCAACATCTTGTGAAATCGAACACTCGCATCGAACATGAGTCTTCTTTTGCAAAAACAATTAAGGAGAGCACTCCAGGTAACAACATCAGGTTTTATCCCATCATTGCTCATGCAACTCCATATGTGAAATGCTTCTTCCAAATTACCTTCTCTAGAACAACCGTCGATTAAATTGGTATAGGTGACTCTATTAGGAGTAAACCCTCTACTAACAAGCTCATTAAAAATTTCTCTTGATTGCAGGATGGCCCCTCTCTCGACAAGTCTATGCAAGATAATGTTGTAAGTGGTGACATCTGCAGTCACACCATCTTTTTCCATCCTATCCTTCAACTCGTATGCCTTCTGCATATGACCCACGTTGCTGTAACCATCGATCAATGTGTTATAAGCGACAACGTCCAGTTGAATGCCCTCCAGTTTCATCAGACTAAGTATGCTCTCTGCACCGGGAAGATCATGTCTGCGACAATAGCCTTCTAGCAATGTTGTATATGTCAAAATAGTCGGCCTAATCCCTCTTTTCAGCATAAGAGCAAATATCATCAATGCCAGCTCCACATCACACCCTTTACAGAAACCATCAATGATAGTCGTATAATTGGAGCAGTCAGGAGCCAACCCCTCCTGAAACATCTGGTCCAACAGCTTGAGAGCTTCTGCCATATTACCATTCCTGCAATACTCCATTATAAAGCTATTATACAGGAAAACATCAGGAGCTCCATTTAAGTAGTTCAAGAGATGGTCAGCTTCTGCAAACCGTCCAGCTTTGCAGTAACCATCAATTAGCAAAGAAACCAAAACATTGTCATGAGGTATCCCTAACTGCAGCATTTTATGCAAAAGCATGGTTGCCTCTTTGAGGAAGCCCCGCTTGCACAAAGAATGAATCACTATAGTATACACAACAACATCAGCTCGACCACCGTATCTCTGCATCTCGAATAGCAATTTACAGGCGCGTTCGAAGTGACTATGAACAGCTAGTTCAGATATAAATAAGCTTAGAATGGACTCTCTTGTGTCAATGAATCTACTTGGTATATTCATGAACACTTCCCATGCCAAGTTGAAGTCTTTGCACTCAAGTAGAACCTTAATGAAAGAATTATACACCCACATGGGCGGAAACAGATCGAGTTTCCTCATATCCTCCACTGACTTAACCATCACCTTTGTCATCTTTTTATCTGCATAACACTTAACAAGCATGCTATATACGATTTCAAGAACTTTCCTACTCCTGCTAGTTTCTCTCAACGCATCAAAAAGCAACTTTTGCATCTCATCACTGCAGTGATCATCCGAATCGCTAACGATCCTCATGAGAAGAGTCACAGCGATGTGATTCATATTGCCTAAGACGGCAATGTGCACCATAGTACTAACTGCGAGGATGTTATGCTTACGGCCATTACACCTCTCCGAGAACCGGAAGAAGTAGAAAGCCAACGCCGCGTCGGAGCTCGCATCGAACAAGTCGTTGAGAATGTCGACAACATTGCGCTCGTCAAGCTCGATGCTGGAGGAGCCCAAATCCCAACCCCGGAGCAAGAGGCAGGTGCGCATCCTCTCCCTCAATTCGCTTACAGAGAACCATTGTCGAGAAAAGGAGTACCTTTTGGGGGAATCCGAGAGATGGAGAGGGGGATAGCTGACCCTTTGGATGACTCTGCGTCCGCGGGGCGGGGGCGGGGGTGGCGGTCCCGGTGGTCGTCAGGGTAGGAGGAGGAGGGGTCGCTGTCGTCTGAAAGGAGGGATGGGCAGGGAAAGGAACGGCGTCGGCGGGGGAGTAGAGGGAGGTAGCCGTAGGAGGACTGCCGCACGGTGCGCCTCCATGGGAAACACAGCATCGCGCGCGGCGGCGGCGCCGGAGTCGGGGTTCGGGACCTCGAAGGCCAATGGAGTGAGTTGGTAGCTTGGGTTCGGTTTAATTGGTCCGTAAGATTTGGGCTTTGGGCTTTGGGCTTTGGCTTTGGGCTTGAGTCTGTAAACAGAAAGCCCATTTAGATCCAGTTGAAATCTTTCGAAACAGTCCCTCGAACTTTTAGATTCAGACCCAGTCGAAACTTGAGCTACAACTTTATTTAATTTTATATTAATATTTCTCAATTTCGTTGCCTGTTCATATGCGTAGAAAAGAAAAGTAGAATTGTTATCTGAACAGAGATGGAACACATCTCCAGTCATCTCTCCTCATATCTTCCATTAGACAATCAGCTAATAATACATAACAAAACTAGTTATTACAGAGACGTGTCTTCTAGCTTTCCTTCACTCCTTCTCTCTATCTTTGAGTCCTCGACAGTCGACATGGATTACAAAACCTTTGGATCCTCAACAGTGGTCATGGATGACACACATCATTCACTATGCAATCAAGCCTTCGAACACATGATCATTTCCTAAATATTTTTCTGCTCCCCATGCAAAGCACACAGTTCGCAAAAGAGTCTGGATTCATCTGTAGCAGAGACCGAAGACACCTCGAGCTGAGACCTCGCCACTTTATTTTCATTAGATCATCAAATGGAGGAGGTTGAGCCACATCCTGTCACCACCAACTTGCTCTTAAACTAAACTCCATCTGCACTTAAAAATATATCAGGCATCACAGTACCTTTTGAATAGAAAGCACATGGAACAGCCACATCCCTTGCCTATAAATGATAAATCCATATGCTTTCACTTCTCACAGTTTCAGCCATCAAGTTGGAGGCAAGGCAAGAGGGTTTTGAGAAATGAAGGTGAGTGATAAATTTTGGGTGATTGATTGTTTGATTTCTGTTTATAAACTAGGTGAAGTTATTAATTTTGGTTCACTTTCCATGTGAAACATGTGCAACCTATTAAGCCATGGATTAGATTATATATACACACCTAAATGACAATACACTTGTTCATTGTCAATCCAAGATATAGTAGTGTGGAGGGGTCTCATTGATATTCATACATATTCAATAGTTGAATTGCATTTTGATTTGATTTTTCATGTTATAATTTCCAGCTTAAAACCCTGTTTATTTCTTTTATTTAAACTGACAGTTTCAAACTGTATATAAGTTGGTTTCCGTTTGAAATGTTCAAACCAAAATATTTTGATCTGATTCAGAATTTTGGTGTCATTTAGGGACTTCGGTGGATAGTCAAGACTCTTAACAATCACAAAAGAGGTGCCAAGAGCCAGTGCAACTGGGAATTACATGGTGATCTTTAGATTTCAATACACGTTTGCATCAAGTAGAATGAGTGATTTGAATTGAGTACCTGATGATGGTTGTTCCTTGTTAATTCTGCCCTGCAGGATGCTCCGCTGAAGAAGGCAAACCCCGCGATGCACTGATGAACTGTCAAGAATGTTTAGGATCTGATACCGGGACAGAAATTGGCAAAATGTGCAAGAAGAGTACTGAATTCAGAGTTTTGGAGGATGCTAACTGTGAAAGAATAATGTTCTATGATGCATTGCGGATGAAACTTCTCGAAAGCCTTTACTACGATCATCACCAGCAGTTTTCCCAGTCTGCGATCGAAGAGATCTGGCAAACATTGCATCAGTTGTAGCCAACAATGCAATTTTATGGACTGTCAGCTCTGAGATAGTGAGGCTGGTGAAAAAACATGCTACATTGAATTGTACAATATCAACTAGAAATCGTTGGATTGCATTACTTACTTTCCCTTGCAAAGACATTAATTTTCTGATAGTTCCTTTTCGAACATCGACTGAAAGTGAAACCCTCTCCACTGAGCTTTGTATTGTCGATCCCTGTTATTGAGTGAAAGATGATGTTACAATAGTAGTTAACTAAACTAATGAATAATAGAATCCACTACTGTATTTGACATAGTATAATAACACCTATTGAGCAAATGAAAACCAAAGTTAAGTACTTAGTCCAAATTACTTAACAAACAGGCGTAAGAATTAGATCTCCTCAATTGGAGATTTGAGTTTGGGCATATAATATCACTTACTGAGCAAAAGGAGCGGAAGATGCACAAATACCAAACTGCAAAGAACTGACATCCAGGATAAATAATTGATAGCAAGATCTTGACTGAACTGATCACAAACAACATATCGAATACGAAATAAACTCATGTGAGCTATGTATCTCATAAAAGGATCAGTCAATATATATTGTTGAGAATGTAATTTCCTTTCTGACAGCATTTCTTAAGGAAATTTTGTAAGCAGTGTTACCTCAGCCCCTGTTCCAGGAGAGCATGTCAGGATCACCTGAACAATTCCGTATACACTAGCCTCCAGGAACAATCCTATAAGGAGAATTACAAAGAATATTGTATCCCTCTTGCAAGTAATAGAACAAGCATTGTACATGAGGAACAGAAGTAACACATGAGACTGCTACCTGGATTTGCTTTCCCATCTATCTGGTACATAATATGGAATAAGAGTCTTCTAAATGATATACATATTAAGGGATTATTCGCATTCTGTGTATAAGCTAGACTATGGTGTATGAACAAGATCATGAGCAATTTTTCATTGAGTGGTACAATTACAACGATCAAACAAACTCTCAGGCAAACTGCTCTGAAGCAAATCAACTGGCGATGGTAAAGAGCAAAACTAAATTACCATTCTGAATTGCATATACAACATCATCCTTTCTAATTTTTCTAGGAGACAATCCCATGCTAAGTTTTTTATTGCATGCGACTTCTGCCATCAGTTTTGCTCCAACAAAATTTCCTCAACTTCTCCAAACACATGATCTTATACAAATTGAATACGGGCTTACATTTTCCACAACAAAGTATCATTTGCTGTACAAAAAATATACATTGCACTCAAATACAACTAATGCTTAGTTGCTGGAAAAAGTTCAAGCCGAGGTCTTCCAGTTGTACAAAAACTGCATCTTAATTCTGTCAGCATTAATGATGTGCACCTTCAGAAGCTTCACAAATTGCTTCCAGATTTTTTGTTGCTATCCAGGACATTGCAGAACGAACGCAAGTGGAAGTGATAAAGAAACAGGCATCGGCTCCCTATGAGAACACATCTTTTGGAGGTTTCTTGAATCCATCACCTGGCCTGTAAACATCATATCAAATCTTTCACCATGGAACATGCTTTAGAAGTAACCATAAATTTGAACTCCCCATTATCTCATGTTTTCTTAACGAAATATTGGTGAATAATAGCAAATTACCAATGTGAGCAGAGTTCCTGATCCAATGGTTTACGTCAACACTGTTGGTTAGAGTAAGATTTTTAAGATGGAGAATCTCACGAAACACAGATGAGAGGAAAAATAAAGGACCTACACAATCATTTCTCACACTAGAAAGGAAGCACAACATTCTGCAATTAAGCTCAAGATACAATGCAACCATTTATGTGGGCCTCTTGTGGCCATATTACCTGGTCCTAAATTTGATGACCACATATCAAATTCAATTTCCAAGTAAAGGACATCATAAGAAGGAAAGTTTAACAAACACTAGTGATGCACAAGATAATTCCAGTAACGTATATCACTATTACGACTAAAGAAGGTAAGACAATGCAAGGCTTCCAACTAATAGGTCTTAATATATATGTATGTCAAACATGCATGCCCATTTAACTCAACAACAAAAGTTGTGCTTAAAGTTTCCCAATTAAACAACCTCAAGAGCTGAAGATAAGAGATTCACCAGCATGTCATATTTTGTAATTACGAAAAGAGTGCAAAGAGATATAGGAGAATAAATGAAATGAGAAAGCATGTCATATATGCACTTCTCCTTTACAAATATAAGTGATTTAATAAAAACAAAACACATCTTACTTAGAAAGTAGAAACAATTAAATTGTATTCCTGAACATAAAATCATCCATGTACAAGTCGAAAACAGTTGCTTATTGTTAGTAATGAAAATACATAAATTTGCAAATGAAGAACATATTGGTCAAATTTGTAATATGCTAGCAATTCTGCAATCAATAGACAGGAATATATTATGCCAAATACAAATAAAAAAACAAAACAATGGTAAAAGTTAATTTTAAGGTTAAAAATTTTGCATATTTCTTAAGCCTAGTGTAACATATCAAGTAGTCAGAAAATGTAAGCAACTTTAAGCAACTATCCTATAACAGCAGAAGGAAAGAGAGATACAGAAGATTTAGAAAATTTACCATAGAACCATTGGACTCCCACACCAGTTATAAATCCCAAGCATAATGACTTCAAAATCTATCACTTCCGACAGTGTAACTGGCTACATTGTTAGTTTCTCCACGGGTTCGTCTACCACCCCATAATCAATGCTCAGTTCTCTCAGTGGAGGTATGTTCTCCATTGCGAAGATCATAACATGAGGATACAGCAAATTATTATGATCAAATAGTACAAATTGTGCAAACACATTCGGTCTGCAACTATGACTCAGATAACATGCGACATTCCTTGATCTTGAAACATCAATTGAGAAGTCTACACTCGGCATCATAGGATAGTTAGGTGGAACATATTCTGGATTGACATCAGATATGTCGCCCCATTCAATCCATCTTCCTGGAAACTGGCCAGGGTGTACCAGACAATGGCCTTTGGAGGCAAGAATCTCAGTTTGTTGGCTAGTGAGTACAATGCCACTGAACTCACAAATGAATGACCCTGCTCGAATAAGATCCAGTGATCTCACTCCCCATCCTGTCTCATTTGAACGAAACACTTCCAACCGATGCTTCACCCCCTTTTGGCTCACTCGGTTGGGACAAGTTGGTGGACAACTGCATGAGGGGCCACACTCATATATCAATGGTTTCCCTCTGACAAGAAACCCATTTGAATCATATGGAAATTGCCCTCCATTTTTCATCACACAGAAACAGCCCACTGTGCAATTTGAAACACATGCACACCCACTTCCTCCATCAGCATTTGCCTTACCTTGAAAAGCTTCAGCTGGGAAAATTGGTCGGAAAAGATACTCAAAGAGTGATGGTTCCCGATCATCATCAATGTCATTAAACAATGAGACAGGGAAGTTCTCCTTGCCTGTTGAGATATCAAGACTCACGTAACCAGTTGGCCTTGCACTCAACGGATTTACCTTCAACTCTTCCGCAAACTTAAGAATCTCACTACCCATCTCCTCCTGGCCTTCAATTCTCAACAGCTTGTACTTGTAAATGCCAAACCCTGACTTGCCTACATCCATCCAACATTTGACGATCTTGTAAAGGCCGTCGTAGACATAAATCTTTCCTCCAGGGCTGTGACGAGACCTTATCCCACGGATCACACGAATTTCGATGCCATAATTCATACTCCGTTCCAGAGCTAGATTTCCCCCTTCCAGCTTCTGATCCATGCTATGCTTGAACATGTTGGGACCGCGGCCACCATGACCAGTGTAGACAAGCATGAGCCCACTATCCTCGTCATCCTCGTAGCCGCCTGATACAATAATGCTTGTGGCAACGGGCTCGCCGGTGGCACTTCGACTAGCTGGAACGTAGTCGATCCCTGCCTGGCTCTGCCCATGCAAGCCAAGGACGCAAAGCTCCATGCGGAAGAAGAAGATGTCACCGACCCCGATGCCGGGGATGGAACCGATGATCCTCCGGTCACGGTTGAGCCAGAGATCATGATCGGCCATGATGGTCGCGGCCTTGAGGTCGGGGCGGGTCCTCTTGCCCCAGATCGCCTCAAAGGCCTCACCTTTCTCCTCCTCCTGGAGGAAAAACACCCGCAGGGAATCAAACGTGATCCGGGTTCGGCGGACGATGTCACGGAAGTGGAGTAGGTCGTGGATGTTCAAAGAGGAGGCGCGAACCATCTCGCCCGACCGAGGCTTACGCTTCTTCCGGGCGGAGACGACGGCGTGGGAACTGGCCGACGGATCTGGCGGGGCGGGGATGATAGAAAGGGGGTTATGATTGGCGGAGGAGGCGGCATAGAGATGAGCAAGGCGGAGATACTCGGCGAAGAGCGAGGCGTTATCATAGCCGGAAGCGGGGTCGATCCAGGTGCTCGGACTCGGGCTAGGGCTAAAGGTGGGGCTGGGAGGCGGTAGGAAGGGCTCAAGGGGAACCGTCGGGCCGGTTACGGCGGCATGGAGATCGTCCACAGGCTCGGCTTTAGGCTCGATCTTGGGAAATGGGACGAGGTTGAGATCCGGGGTGACCGCCGGCGAAGACGGCGGCGGTATCATCGCAGGAATGCGGCTCGGCAAGGTTCCCCTCGATTGGGAGCGGAGGAGACAGACTGTACAGAATCTAGAGAGAGCGAGGGGTAAAATGGGAACTATAACGATGTTAGTCCCCGCAACAAAAAGAGAAAAAAGAAGGACTTTTTTGTAAATCGCCCCTCAAGATGATGTCACGAACCGAACAGGATTCAGGCTACCTGGAACATGTTGCTATGCAGTTGGTCTTATTCAGGGCTCCAGCTTTTTCTTTAAAGAATTTTCCTGCGCGGTGTTTCGGATGACGAAGTATGGCGTCCTCACCGATTTAAACAACACCGATATTTGGCTGTGTCACTGACTTAGGATTAATATATATCGGACTCCATCGAATGAATCGCCCGCTCCAGTCACAACTTAACTCACAATTACTTTGTTATTTCAATTGAAAAATAAAATAAAAATTAATTATCTTACAAAATCAGTGGAATCCATCCACCCAACGGCTCCACATGATCAATTCCACGATCATCTATAAGAAGGTAAATTGAGAAGTTGCAGTTGATCATGACGGAGAAAGGCATGGTCTCAGCTTCATCAAGATTCGATTCTTGTCAATTTCAATAACTCTGTTCCGTCGTAACCAACTCAACTATGTCTCGAAGATAATTCTTTTATCAAATATTAGTTATATAATGATTTATATAAACCTTCATAAATATTCAAGATCTCTACCAAATCTAAATATAAGATTATTTTGATATGATCTTAAACATTTAGGATTCTTCACATTGGCACCCTATTATTTTATTTAGGAATCATTTGAAGAAAAAAAATTAAAAAGAAAACTGTTAAAACTTAAAACAACTATTATAGTGTAAAACAATTCAATCAAATTATTTGTAACAGTTAGGACTATAATAATTACATATTATAGCAATTATATTCAAAATTATTACAAATCATAACAACTATAATCATAACTTTTATAATATTAAATAATTTAAATAAAATTACTCATGATAATTATAATCGTAATTTTATATACTAATAGAATAAAAATATTTTTAAAATAAAAGACAATTTAAAAAATAAGAATAAAAAATAGAGCACCACAATAAAAAATACCTTTTTGATTTTCAACTATGATTATTATGTAAAAAAATATAAGTTTCAATATCTTGTTTGACTTTCATCTGTTTCCCTATGAATTTACAATTTCACCCCTCATCTATCGCCAAATTCCTCAATATGGGTCAAGAAATCGAGAGAAGAATTGCGAAGCTGCAGTTGGATTTAGGGTTTATCGATCCGGGAAGATCAGGATCAGGTAGAGGTTTAATTTGGGTGCGAAAGGGTTTATCGATCTCTCGATCTGACGGCGGAGCAGAGGATGGGGCGGTGCGCCGGCGGCGGCGTCGTGGTGCTGTTCCCGTTCATGGCGCGCGGCCACATCAACCCCTTCCTTGACCTTGCCCGTCTCCTCTCCGCTCGGTATCCCTCCCTCTGCCTCACCCTCGTCACCACCTCCGGCAACCTCCCCCTCTTTCGCCGCCTCCCCCACCCCGCCTCCCTCCGCTTCGCCGTCCTCCCCTTCTGCCCGTCCGACCACGGTCTCCCTCCCGACGCCGACTCCACCTTCGCCCTCCCTCCTCACCTTGTCTCCCGAATCTACCACGCCGCTGAGGCCTCCCTCCCCCCCTCCTTCCGCGCCCTCCTAATGGATCTCCTTGACGACGAAGACGAATCATCCCCTCCCCTGCACTGCCTTATCGCCGACATGTTCCTCGCCTGGACGGTCCCCATCGCCGAGGAGCTCGGCGTCTTCCAAGCCACCTTGTACACCTCCGGCCCCTACGCCATGTCCATGTACAACTCCTTATGGATCAGTCTTCCGCACGCCGACGGCCGCGATGGTGATGACGACGAGATAGCCGTCCCCGGCCTCCCCGGCGTCACAGTGCGCCGCCGTCAATTAGCTCCCAATGTGCGCTCCGCCACGTCGACCGATAACCCGGTCTCCCAATTCGTGCTGCGCCAGGCGGAGTTCTGCCGCCGCTCCCGCGCTACACTGTGGAACACCGCCGAGGTCATCGAGAAGCCGTACCTCAAACTGTGGGCGAGGTCGATGAATCAACCGGTGTACGCGGTGGGCCCCTTGTTCGCCGTCGCCTCTGCCGGCGCTCGGAGAGCAGCCACGGACGACTACGGCGGACTCGCCGCGGAGTGCCTCGCTTGGCTGGACGAACGCGCGCCGGAATCGGTGGTGTATGTTTCATTCGGATCGCAGAATAGGATGCCGCAGGAGGAGATGCTGGAGCTGCTGGCGGCACTGGAAAAGCAGGGTAGGCCGTTCCTGTGGGCCGCCCCGGCGGCGGACCAAGCGCCGCCTCCGGAGGCGACGACGGGAGGCGGCGGTTTGGTGGCGAGGGGGTGGGTACCGCAGGCAGAGATCCTGGCGCACGCGGCGGTAGGGGTTTTTGTGAGCCACGGCGGGTGGAACTCGGTGCTGGAGAGCCTCCGCTTCGGGGTGCCGGTGGTGATCCGGCCGATGGGAGGGGAGCAGTTCTGCAATGCCAAACTGGTGACGGGGATCCTAGGGGCAGGGGCGGAGGCTTCGGGGGGAGCGGAGGCTGCGGCGGCGGTGGCGGAAGTGATGGGGGAGGGGGAGAGGGGGAGGGAGGTGAGGCGGAGGGCGAGTGAGATCGCGGCGGGGCTTGCGGCCGCCGTGGCGGAGGCAAATGCCGGCGGCGCCGATGGCATGGGCCCCTCGCTGTGTGCGTTGGACGAGTTCATCAAATCGGTTACCATGTAGAAAGTCGACACGTGCCCACTTCCTGTGCCATCTGTCGCACCGGACTTGCACGTGAACTGTGTTTTCGTTTATCGAATAAAATAATTACTTATTATAATGCAAATGGTTCTTCTCGGTTGGCCATCTGAGACGATTTACTGTCGATGCTTTCATAAATTCTTACAAAACAAAATATATAAATATAAATATAAACAATGAGAATAATAAAATTAAGAATCGTTTTAATGATATTATTATATATCTTAAGGAGTTTTCTTTTATTTTAAACATATTCAATATACAATTTTTACTTAAACACACGATAACTAAAACACAACATTCCATTTGCAAAATAAACACAAGAAAAAGGAAAGGAAAGGGATTAATTCGGAATTAAATCCCCTCCCATGAGCCAAGCATCAGACTTGCCTTACATCCTCACACATCTTCATCTTCGTCTTCTCCTTCATAGCGGATTCCTATCGAGCTTCATGATCTCGATCGATCAATCTTGAAGTGTTATGGGGTGAGGCCTTCGCCAAGTAATCGGGAGAAGGCAATAGCAATCAAGTTTCCACCAAGTATAATATAAACACATAAAGGAACAAGAGTTAGCAAAGGATGATTCATGGTTCCACTTCTTATGAGAAGAAAAATGAGAATGCAATGAGGGTTACAACTCATATTTTCCGAATAAGTTATTGGCAACCATGGTTAAGCTGATTAAAGAGAGTATCGTAGGAGAGGGATTCAATAGCTAGTATGGCTAAGGATAACAAAAGTACCTTTTCCATTCGGCTTAATTATATTTTAATTTGTGGAATAAAAAATTATGGAGACCATGCTACATGTGTTTCCACAAGGTCGTTTGTGGATTATGAGTTTGGATGACACGGTTCTTTGTCAATTTGACACATGTTAGTTGGACCTTTTAATCATAGATTATTAGCTCGTATGGTATAATGGTGCATAATGGTCAGAGATCGATTCTAGAAGACAATGATCTGAAGTTAATCCTGACATGTGTCTAATGTCTATGTATCTGCATAAACCTCTCTATATATCTGCAGAACCAGCTCTAAGAGAGCTGTTAAGGTAGTAAATCTTTTTTTTTATTAACTATAAATTATTACACCAATCAAAGAATAATATTATTTGGAGTAGGTAGTGTGAGAAAACAAATTAATTTTCTCTAGAATAACTCACTTAGATCTTACTTCAAAAATTTTTCTTATAAATTCATTTGTTTAGTTTGTGATCTTCATATTTATTATTGATAGAAAATTTTTATAGGATAGAATGAATCACTTTAAAAATCAATTACTAATTTATCTGAATTATAAAAGGAAAAAAATCTGAATATCTAATATAAAAGAGACATGAAAAATCTAGACAAAATATCGTGTTTTTTTTCTATCAACTAGTGCTCTGACAATGACACCACCAACTGAAAGTGGAGAAACAGTGATTAGAGTTTTCTTAACCCTAAAAACATAATTAATGGACTTTAATTATCCTCAACGAACAAATGGATAATATTAATAATGTCGCCTACTCACTAATTAGGTCCTTGTCACATGCAGATTTAAAATTAATGGATGAGAAAGTGAAATCTCTAAAAGAACAATTATTTTCTTAAATTTTAAAAAGCGGTCGAGATTAAATTTAAATCGGTCGGTTCGGTCTGATTTTAAAATATTGATTTCAACGAATTTGAGAAAAAATGGTCAGCGTCATGGTCAACGCTCTCTCAATTCGTCGTCCAATCATAATGATTTTATCTTTCCGTGGACTTCAAATACGATGCGCCGCGGAACATCATATGATAAACAGTTCCGTTTCGCTCCCCTAATGACGTTCAGAAACCTTATGATATGTGGAACACGTTTATTTAGGATGTTCCGCCGGTGAAGTGTTCGTCTCCACCGTCGATTACGACGTCGGCGAGTTTTTCGCCGAAAGGGAAAGCGAACTGCGAGCGGATGCATTCACGCCTTGGCATCGTGGTCGAGCCGCAGCCAAGCCTTGATTCGGCATCGTTGAAGGAACATTCGCCTTTGATGCCTCGATCGGCAAGGACGGGTTGGTAATTGATCGAGAGAAGGCAAGGCGATTAATGGGGGTTGACAGGAGGCAGAAATCGATCGTTTTGGTGGCGCAGGGGGTGTATTGTAGCCATTGATTGCCGGCGATGGAGAGGTGGAAATGGTTTTGTTGGAGCCGAGGAATGGCTCCCCGTGCCAGTAATTTCGAGCCGGAACCCTACTCCCTCCCTTGCCCGATGCCTGATTGGCCACAAGGTGAGTTTTTTCCCCATCATCTTTGAGATTGTGCCTAAATCTAATGCACCGATTTCCGAACTCACTGACGGTCTTTTTGCTTCCTATTTGGTGGTTCCTTCTTAATTTATGCGATATTTGATGTGCCTTCGAACACATTCCAAACAAATTCTGTCTTTTGGGGCTTGATCTTACGATCGATTTGTTTTCTTCCAATGACTATGTTTTATTTTTTGACGATTTTTGGAGAAATGGATCCAGTTTTGCTCCTTCAATCTGGTCAAGGACGCTCTTTTTGCACGCCCCTTGGCAAATTTTGCACTGCTTCCTTTGGTTGCACTTGCAACAACAATGATTTCCCCCTTCCCCAACAAATGCATAGCTTTCAGTAGTATTTATTTCCTCACTTGATTTTCCTGAGGAATTATCTTTTTTTCCTTACTTCTCTCAGTTTCGATCGGTAGCTATAGTTCTTTTAACTGTAAATCATCATCATCATCTTCTTCTTCTTCTTCAACATCATCGTAAAGCTTTGTTCTTTTATCCATGAAACTAACCTTCCTAAATGCATAGGATGCAGAAGTGAGTCTGTTTTATCTTGCTTGGACTTTACGTGCTCTAATGCTAGTTTTTTAGGTGGAGAGTTTGCTAAAGGATCAATATGCATTGGGGAACTTGAAGTTGTGCAAATTACTCGGTTTGAGCGCATCTGGAGTTGTCTTTCCTCGAAAGAAAAGGGTAACAGAGCGATATTCTACAAGCCCTCATCTATACCAGAAGGATTTTTCAGCCTTGGTCATTTTTGCCATCGCTGTGACCAACCTCTGCACGGTTTTGTTCTTGTCGTGAGAGAAAATGCAGCAACTAAGCACTCAACTGGCCTACCAGCTCTTGTGGAACCAGTAGACTATGCACTTATCTGGAGTTCAGACGACTTTAGCGACGACTACGATTGCGGTTGCGGTTACTTCTGGCTTCCAATACCACCCGAGGGGTATCGAGCATTGGGCATCTTTGTCACTAGTAGACCCAACAAGCCCTCCATTGGAGAAGCTAGATGTGTTCGAGTCGATCTTACTGATTCGAGCGAAGCTCATGAATTAATGATCGATTTGGAAGCAATTTTCCCACATCTCCCTTGCCAAGTTTGGAAGACGAGACCTTCTTCTCGCGGCTTGTTGGGAACAGGTGTTTTGGTAGGGACATTCTGTTGCAACACTGACTCGAGCTCTCAAGACAAATTGAGTGTTCATTGTTTGAAGAACTTAGATTCTTCTCTAAATGGGATGCCGAATTTAGAACAGATTCATGCTCTCATTCAGCATTATGGCCCGACCCTTATGTTTCATCCGAAAGAAGTTTATTTGCCTTCTTCAGTTTCATGGTTTTTCGAGAATGGTGCTACTCTTCATAAAAAGGATGTTAAAGCAGGAGAGCTCATAGATGTAAAAGGCTCAAACCTTCCATTAGGTGGCCAAAATGATGGTGAGTACTGGATAGATCTCCCCGACGACGACGATAGGGACAATTTCATCAAGAAAGGAAACATAGAAACTGCTGAACTTTATGTTCATGTGAAACCAGCCCTGGGAGGCACTTTCACTGATATTGCAATGTGGATATTCTGCCCCTTCAACGGCCCTGCTACGATCAAAGTCGGAGCAGCAAACTTTTCGCTGAGCAAAGTCGGACAGCATGTTGGAGATTGGGAGCATTACACTCTTCGTATAAGCAACTTCAATGGCGAACTTTGGAGTATATATTTCTCTCAGCATAGTGGAGGAGAATGGGTTGATGCATCTGGCTTGGAGTTCCTTGGAGGCAATAAGGCAGTAGTTTACTCCTCAAAGAGTGGCCATGCGAGCTTCCCTCACCCGGGAAACTACCTCCAGGGCTCGGAAAAGCTCGGAATTGGCATCCGAAACGATGCTGCTCGCAGCAAGTTTTCCGTCGACTCCAGCACTAGGTATCAGATTGTTGCAGCAGAGTATCTTGGAGATGTGGAAGAACCATTGTGGTTGCAGTACATGCGAGAATGGGGACCGACTATAAAGTACAATTCAAGGTCAGAAATCGATAGAATTCTGAGCTTTCTACCATTCAGGATCAGGAATGCAGTGGAGAATATATTCAACAGTCTTCCTATGGAGCTATATGGAGAGGAAGGACCCACAGGGCCCAAGGAAAAGAACAACTGGGTAGGCGATGAAAGATGGTGAACTGAACGATCGATGATCTTCTCCTTCAGGAACACGACGAACACATCAAGGTTTCATAAACGCCAAGTGGTCACAGAATGAGAGTTGCTTAATTTCCATCGACCATTGCACTGCCGCAATTGTATGATGATTTGTGATCAACGCAACGGTGGCTCGAGCAGATCAGGGCCTTAAGCTCAAGATCTTGTCATGCAGTTTTGTTTTGTTTTCCTTGTTTCTCCAGTGCTGGCTCTGTTTTTGCTTTTTTTGGAAATTTGGTTCGAGTATCATTCATGTAGATGATCGAAGCAGTCGACAATTGCAGTTCGTTGTGTATTATGAGAATTTGATCTAACTGTAATCTATATATCCATTTTGGTTAAATGAATACTGCATGTTTAGGTGATTCTGGCTCATATTCTTGTTTTTATTTGGCTTTTACTACAAAATTATCTTGCAATGAGTTTGAGAATTAACATATCATCAATCAATCAGCCAAACATGCACCTTAATTAGCGCTGTTGAGATTCCTTAAAATTAAATAATTTAATCCTTCACAGAGTAGAATATTCGCTACACGACAATCTACCAATCCACCCATTCAATCCTGTGTGTCTTCCAATTTTCTGGCACTGCTCATCAGTTGACTTTCCCACCCAAAATTAAAAATTAACAAAAAATAGTAATGAAAATCTTGGAAGAGAAAAAAAAAAGCAATGGAAACAGAGTCGAAGCCACTTCTGAGTTTGCTTTCCATTGCTTTATCGTTCATCATGCACTACTTCTCTTCATAAAAAAATAGAGAAACTGCCAATTGAGTTCGAACTTTCTTTTCTCTCCAAAAAAAAACAATTTTTATGTTACAATACGAGTAAAAATCCAATTTTGGTGTACTTTGTAAAGGAAAGATCGCATTTTGCCGTTCAACCCCATGGTCGCCCAGCAGGTGGACTTCCCATTGCTTCCTTCCTTGGCTAGTCCTTTTCGCCTTCTCACCAGCCGCTGATGCTTTCATTGACATTAATGGCGGATCGGGCCGTTAGACTTGTCGACGTCATTTGATTGCCGTTTTTGTCTCTTGCTCAATCCTCAGCGAACTGTTCCTGTTCAATGCTCGAAGCAGAAACTGATGCAGAGAAGTTGAAACAGATACACTCATCTCATCTCCCTTTACAATTCTAATTCTGTTTCCCCATTCTCTTCTTTGTTTGTGTCTGCTTCCAATTCCTATCCTTCGGATTCTTCATTCTTTTCTCACCCCCCAAAAAAAAAAACCATCCTTTTCCTGCTCTGCTTGTTGATCCTCTGATTCTGGCTCTATGAATGGTTAAATTTCAGCATGTTGATGGAGAAAGATGGTCTCACGTTCAATATCTCAGGTTTGCAATTTGATTTTTTTGTTTGCAAGAGTTCTGTGAACTTTTTTCTCTTGAGCTCTCACGCTTTGACTTTGTTATGAATTCTACGATTTTCTCCTTAATTATCATTGCAGCATCACAGCCATAGTTCATGCGGTTTCTGAGTTCATTATGGAAAGCAGTTCTGAATCTAGGAAAGATAGATATTCAAATATTAGTTGTTTGGAAATTAAATACGAGTCGAAAAGATTATCGACGAGCCAGTAGCTTTGCTTTTGCATCCCAAACAACCAAAATGTACTATAAGATTAAGGCAGATGCAAAGAACATTGCCTTGCAGCCATGAATTGAGCTTCCATGAGTGCATGTTCAGTATCATCAACCACCAAATTAGGAGGATAACTCAAAGTATGAACAATGGGGAAGGATGAGATTTTCGTATCGGTTGTTCGATCGGGAAATGTAGTCATGATACCTTCTTCAATCATGCATGATTCTATAAAAGACATGGTGAAAAGAATGAGTCTCAAGGAAACCTCATTGACTAGATTAACAAGTGTCAAAGAAAAGAGAATGATCAAGATCGACAAGGCTTTAGATTCCAAAAACTTGACTGTTTCTTCGTCTAACTACTCCGCATCACCTACTTCTTGTTTTTCAACAGCACTTATTCACTGTGTTTGGGAGAGTGATCTTCCCTATTTCGAGTTTGTTTCGGATGATCATAGAGGTGAAGCTTTTGTGGCAAGTCCTGTGGAAGTCAAAACTCCGGCAAACAAGTCCTTGGATTACGTTTATATCTTCCAATTGCCGAACAAAAGTGTAAAATTTAGTGATGCTACTTCACATGTTGTTGGGAAGATGACAGTGTCAAGTTCTCTAATTGTGAGCTTGGACAGATCCAAGTTCATGGAAACCGAGTTTGTTTTGTTTGCCGCGAATGGAGAACAATTGAAAGAAAAAGATACATCTTCATTGCAATCCAAAAATCTCACTGAGATACTGCCACCAAGAAGTTCACTGAAGCACAATCCTAAACACAAGTTTGGAGGATCCAATTCTGATCAGTTTAAGTTCCTACAGCAAACAATCAACGAATCGGAGCCCCTTACGAATGGCCTTTTACCGAATTTTGAATCAGCCACAATAGTTCTCCGAGATTACGAATACAAAGGCTCATCACAAGTTGAACCTTATGGTGGTTGGGGCCTCAAGTTCCTTGAGCAAGCACCATCACAAAGTCACAAAGAAAGACACAAGGATTTGAATGTTCTACTTCCTGCAGGACTACATGGTGGACCAGTTACAAAACACGGCGGTCCGTTGAGTCTCATCGATCGATGGAAGTCCGGTAGACACTGTGACTGTGGAGGTTGGGATGTTGGGTGCCCTTTGACAGTGCTGAAAAATGATTCAGTCTGTTCCAAGGCTGATATGGAAGAGGACTCCAAGCCATTTGAACTTTTCATAGAGGTAGTACATATATAAACTTTCTTTGTTTTGCATGATCAATCGATCGATCGATTTAGATTATATGACTAAATATTCATGTAATTTTCAGGATGAAAAGAAGAGTAGTGATCCAACTCTCAAACTGTTGAACATGAGCAAAGGGATTTATGTTGTGAACTTTGTGCCAACTCTATCAGCTCTCCAGGCTTTTGCCATAGCAGTTGCTTTCATCCATTCTCAGACACCAGATTTGTGTCCAAAGTTGTAGTACAATTCAACCATATTGCTACTTTTTTACGAGCAATTAGGATCGCAATTGTGATGTCGATCGAATTACTTTGAATCGTTTATGGTGTTTAGATTATAAACTGTTGACGACTGGATGAAGTTTAGGCCAAAACTAGAACTCACTCGACCATAAAGAGTTTCACAAACTTTTTTGTAGCATTACTCAGAATCAGTTCAATCCAGCAATCCAATTTCATGAACATAAAAGAGTTTCATTCAAAGGCAATCTTATTCCATTGAATTATACTCAATTAATCATATTTGATAGATCTAAGATCAAAAGAAGAGAACAAAAAGTAATTAAAAAATGATAGAAATTGAAAATTTTCTTTTCCATTAGATCTTCTAGCTAAGTAATTGGCCAACTCAGAATCAGTATCTCAATCTTCTTTTTAATTTAATTAATAAATTAAAGGGGAAAAGAAAAAAAAAGGGACAAAAAACCTCAAAGAATCTTTCATAGATTAAAATTGCAAAATCATGGCCAATCAATTGAGAAGTGACACATGTTTTCCAGAAACTTTTTAAATAAAATGGAGAACAAAAGGAAGAATCCACTTAGCTTCTCCTGTCTCAAATCGAGTAAAATTTTCATTTCAGTTCAGAATTTAGTTTCTTTTTTTTTTAAATGTATTTAATCTCTTACCATTTCACTCCTTAATTATTATCTCTGTTAATTCACCACTTTCATCAACTCAAATAATCATATTATTGGTAGAGTTCTTTTGGCTATTTTAAAATTGTGAAGGATACTTTAGAAAAAAGGAGTAAATTCTGGGCCGAAATGATTTTTTAAAAGAAAGTAATGGTCCACTGAGAAAGAACAGAGCAAAGTCGTGTGGAAAAGGAATTTCCCTACTAAAAAAAGGAACTGTTCTTGGGAATCTCACCTAGTTGGAAGCCAAAATGCAATGTTTTTTTTTCTCTTTCTTTTTTTTAAATATATAAATTTTTTTATAGAAACCAAAAAAAAAATTTGTAAGTTGGATCTGACTCATATTTTTGTGGAGTTAGTCGGTTTTGACACTATGCTAAATGTTAGTGTTGGTGTTGGGTATCTTTCTTGATGTTTTGATGTGTAGACTATTCAATGTGATAAAGCCTATGTTCGTTGGATCGAGCTATTCTTTCTCGATCGATCCGATGTTGATCTTTCGCGAAAGTAGACTAGCAAACAACTTAGATTCGAGGAGACAAGAGTTTGTATGTGTTTTTATTTGTGTTGCTTAGGCCGAAACAATCTCTCTTGATGGACTTAAATGCTTAATGTACTCTTATCTTAATTATACATAATTACTAAATATTATCTTTTTTTATTATATTAAGCTGTATTAATCGTTATTTTAAATTTCAAAGAACTTAAATATCGAGTTTTTATTTAGTTAAATGGCTTCATTTTAATTGTCTAGAAAACTAGAAAACTTAAAAAGGAAGGGCATTCTTAGAAAAATTATGATTGGTAAATAATTAAAAGTAGGGCGTGATTCGGTTAAAAATTCAGTCTGGGCTAAATTTGGTAAAACTCAATATTAGAGGGGCTTATTTTGGAGTAAGTGTCTTTGTGATTTTTACCCATTTCAAAATATCACAAACTAAATTTTAGAAAAGATGCGGGGGTTTATGAAAAATAAATTCCCTAATATGAGAAAATTTTCTCATAACCAAATCTAAGAGGTGGTAATTGAAAAAGAATTTCTCTTCCGACTATTTTAATCGCTATCGGCAGGAGCCGTGTTGAAGTTGGCGCCGGCGTTCCTCCATTCGTGTTACCTCTTCGACGACGGCGAAGGCGGCGGCGGCGGCGACGACTCCGTGCGCTCCTGCTTCATCTTTTCTGCCCTACACCTCAATTCCTGGCCTTTCCTCCTTCGAATCGTCGCTTGTAGGTGTGCACGCCCAGAGGGCAACTCGAGCCGGCGTTTGATTCGGCTTCTTTTGGTGTCGGCTTTTCTTGCGCCTTTGGAGCGATTCGGCCGTGGCCCAGGAATATTTTCTCATGTTGCTTGCTTTATGGATAAGAATATCGAAAGGTCAGCTCGGGCCCTGGATTTCTTCGTTCCTTGTTCTCCTCTATGGGAATCGATCTTAGTTTGGGAGGTTTTGGGGCTCTCTCTGGCTGCTCTACGCTTGATGTTTCCACTTTAATCGCGGTTTATCATTTTCGATCACTTTTTGTTTAACCGATAAGATGAAAAAAAATTCCTATCTTGATGTCTAGGATTGGTACGAAACAACTTAGCAATTTGTGACTTCTTATTTTGCCTTTCCGGGTCTTGCTTATATTCGGAGTCATAATATATATTTCCCCTTGTGTTATTTGATTGGTGAACACTAGTTTGGAAGATAACTCCCGAAAGGATCTTTCTTCTGAATTTTAGTTGAAGTCTAGTCTAGGTAAGGAAAAATAACTGTTTTCCCCCCCTTGGATTCCTTTTCTGTACATAGCAAACACTCTTTGATTAGTGATCATGCTATTGATATGTCCATGACGATGAAATATAATAGCTATTCTCTCTCAATTGTCTTCTGGATTGGTATACTAAAAGACGGATAGGAGTTCAGACAAACCCACTTTTCGTGTAGAATCCTACTGTTAGCGCTCCTATGCTGGTGTAACAAGCCAATCTAATTCTGTGATTGATGCTGCTTGCTGAAAGTGTTCTTCCTTGAGAAAATTGACGGACTTTGTTCTTACACCCATGGCTAGGGACTTTTTTTCTCCATGTCCGAAGTTGTTTTAGGCTACAGTGGCAGCTAGATATCTGGTGTTGGTTTTCGGTTTAATTATGTTGGTGTTGTCTTGTCCACTTTTTATGTTGACTTTTGAGAAATATTGTTAATCCGATTGATCTTCTTATAGAAATCTTTCATTATTGTTAGTGATTCTATATTTTTGTTGGTGATTATTATAAAAATATACCATGGCATCAGAAACTACTCCTAGTTATCTATAGTTACAGAGTCTATCATGACGCTTTTTGATAAGAGAATTAGTATGGCTGTGTTACCAATTACTAATTAAAGTGATACTTGTGCATGTATTTGTCTGGTGCATTGAACTCACCAAATTTTACATGTTTGAAGTTTACATCTTTAACTTTGTCATCAACTTGGGCATCTAATAGTTCTCATGATTAGCAAAACTGAGATGATCTGTGTTTCAACTAGTAGAATTTATGGGTTTCTTATTTTTCCCACATTATGTTGCTTAGTTTTAGCATTTACTTATATCTGTTATCAACTACTTTGCAATGAAGTTGGGAAATTCTTACCCTAGCTGTACTTTGGCAAACTGATTAAGATGATCTTTGAACTACGGTAGACAACTTCCACGAGTAATTTTATTTTATGGTCAACATGTCTGTCTGCAGTTTAATTTAACATATATTTGATCAATTCATGAATTATAATTTTTTACCTCAGGTCTATGACATACATTTCTTTTTTAGTAATACTAGATACTGCATAATCTGGTTATGTGCTTAATTACCCTTTTTCTAGTATTGCTTATTGCCATGGAATAACCTGATAAGACTGACATTTTGGGATTTTTAATCTGATTCTAAATGTAAGGCGAAGGAAGGTGAGAAAGGGCAGGCAGGCAAGTGTATCACATTTGACATTGTGGCATGAATTATCCTCAGCATGTTCTTTGTCCTAGCAATGATGAGGCAAATAGGCAGAGCCTGAGGAGTAGAGAGGAACAAAGGGAGAGAGTGGAAGAGGGTGGGAGGAAAAAGGTAGAAGAAGATGAATTAACTAAAAAAGCTAAAATAAATTTTTTATTTAGAAAAATGCCAACTGAGTGTTGCAGAATGCTTTGCACTCACCTTCCTCAAGAAATTTGACGGGCTAATTTGAATGACACAGTTAAGTTCATCAGCACAGCAAGAAAATCTTGTACATTTTAAAAATTGAGTCTCTTATTTCATTTATTGTTTATGCAATTAGCCCTATGTTATAAGAACCATTTTGCTCCTGGTATCTTTGTTGATAGTATGCCCAGATTTATAACAGGAGGTTTGCAATAGGCTTGCCTATTGCATTAACAGCATCAACATCATTAGTCTGAACTACATAAATCATATTCTCCACACTCTCGATAAGGCTATATTAACATCAACAAGCTGGTAGTTCTAATAGGCTTCAATAGGTTTATCTATTACATTCTGACATAATATTTTCTGGTTCTAGTGAGAATTTTGTTTATTATTTTTATGCTACCTGACAGAAGTTTATGACTAAACTTTATTCTACTTTTCTTCTGACATAGTTGTATTGTTACATGTTCAAGAAAAATTGCTGATGTATATCCTTTTTTGTCTATAATAAGCGCTTGTCACATGGAAGTAAGTTTTACAGCTGATACTAAATATTTTTTATTGTTTTTGTACAGACAATGCATAGATGGAAAGAAATGGAAACTCGGTTAGCATTTCCAGCAGGGAAGGTAACTGTTGAGCAACTCTGTAAGTCTGGAAATTCTGGGTTTATCTCATCGTCTCTACCTGAGTTACCAGTCACTGTTGAAGAAAGGTTCCCTGAATTACCAGATTCCCAACAGATTCCGATGGATGAAATGGGGAATCTCTTAGTTTCTCCTTACAGTCCTTATGTTTCCAACACTGGAAATGCTCAAAATTTGCACTCATCACCTTCAGGATTTTCTTCAGTTTTTCATTATCCTCCAATACTTCCCCATGAGAGACATGGAAATACAAATAGTACTGCTATTAATGCGGGAAACTCATTGTCAACCTACTCATACAAAGGAGCTTTTCAAGCATCGACTGATAACTTCTCCAAAAATTCAGCTGAAGTGGCCTGGAGTCTAGATTCAGTTCAGGGAATTCTTAACTCAGATGATGACATTACTGGGAGCAATCCTATCCAAAGTAGCTCGGTTCTGATAACTGATGACCTTAATAAGCAAAAAGAATGGTGGAACAATATTGAGAATGAAGATTGGAAAGAGATTCTTAACGACACAACTATTGTTGAATCTCAATCAAAGGTTCTTGCTTTATCTATTAGCTAAAGAATTTCTGATCATATCATCATAGCATGTTAATAAAATATTACTCTGTTCATTTCATGATATTTAGCATTGATATATTGTTGAAAATGATTTATCTTCCTATCATGTAACAACTTTTATTTTCTGGTTAAAAAATTATAAGACAGTTCCCTGCCCAAATAAGCTATAAGAGAGTTGGTACTATATTGATACAAACTCGTATGACACTGTGCAAGTTCATTTTCACTTGTTGTCATTGTATATATAGTTGTTTACATATTGTATTATTACTTAAGAATAATTTCTAATTGATCTGGGTTCAAATGTGAACAAATTAATTTTGATCAATGTAAAACAACATATGGAAGGATAATATTGATTGACTCTCCCCCTCTTCTTTCTTTGCATCTGCGTGAGATTAGAGAGATCATATGACATCAATCCAAAAATAAAAGAGGACCCGATGATGGGATTTTTTGGATAGCAATCATATGGTGGTGTGAGGGGGCAACAAGCAATGGAAGGAGATAAAGTGCAATGACAGATTGAGTGGACCCCAAGATGATGAGAAGAAGAGGAAGAGAAGAATATCTAGTAGATAACTCACCCTTCTTGATTGCAGTCAGAGTTCGTTTAATAGGGTACAAGCTGAATCAAAGGCAAATATGACCTATATGGGCCATACATGATTGGTATAGTGTAGCAGGAGTAAAAAAAGTAATGTTTGCTTGCATTAATCTAGTTTCAATTTCGGCCCACTAGATTAACGATAAGTTTCTGCCATCCCAATTGACAGATAATGGTGATCTGAAACTATGCTAAATATTACACATGGACTTAAGTCACTGACTAATGTAGTTGGATAAACATCTCTGATTGTTTCATTTATACACAAACTTCCATAGAAAATTTACGCTAAAGTTCTGTTACTTAAGGTAGCAACTGATCTATCTCTAGGTTGTGTACCTGGCCGCACAAACTTCCCCTAATGTATCTGTTCTCCATCCACAAATTTATCAGCCTGTTCCATGCCATTCTGGAGATCTTATAGCTGCCACTAGTCCATCGTCCACTACTACAGTTGCGGCCAAGCCGCGTATGAGGTGGACTCCAGAGCTACATGAATGCTTCGTAAATGCTGTTGATCAGCTTGGTGGTGGTGAAAGTATGCTCCATCCATTATCCTAGTACTTTTTTTTTATTGTTTTAATTTTAATTTCAATTTTTATCTTCATCATTTTATACTGTACGTTCAGAAGCTACTCCTAAAGGAGTACTGAAACTCATGAAAGTGGAAGGTTTGACAATATACCATGTGAAGAGTCATTTACAGGTTCACTTGTTTGTCCTATTTTGAATAATTATCTACTGCATGGTATTTTTTCTTCCTTGCTTAATAGTTTTCATCCTTTTCTATTTATTTCAGAAATACAGAACAGCCCGCTATAGGCCAGATTCATCAGAAGGTTGGTCAAAGCTGTTTGTTTTCTGCGTCAATTTGACCATATCTTCTGATAACATTTATTCATTTTATTGGATGGAAAATTTAACAGTTACAAGATGTAACAGAGTTTGGTTTAATTAGAATATGTTTTCCTTGATGTAACAGGGATGTCTGAAAAAAAAACAACTCAGAGTGAGGAAATCCCGCCTCTAGATCTGAAGAAGTAAGTTAACTTTTGCCTCAAACGATATGGTGCCATCTATTCAGCATTTTAAGTAACTCATTCTGTGTGTTTGTTGTTTTTATTTTGAGAAACAGCTCATTCTGTCTTGAGTACTGTCAAAAGAGAAAATGAGTGTTAATTTGAAAGAAATAATAATCCATTTTATCAAGAATTCACCACTTTTGGTTGCCTTTATTTTCTAAAGGATCTAGGGATATGGTTGCTAACTCTTAACTTGTTGAATGTAAATGCATATCGTTTTTCTTGCCTTCAACCTCACTGATATTTATAAATAGAGAAAACGTTACTGATTTCCAACCAATAATATCCAAGTAATGGGTTCTTGTTCAATGCCATATTTTGTTTATACATCTTGTCCATTATGCTTATGTTAAATTATTTGACGTTCATTTTGGTTTTGAGCACATTTTATTAGCAATATTAAATGAAACTTCCTTTCTTCTTACCACTTTATTGTAATCTTAATAACAAATCAAAGAATAAGTAGCTACATCTTATCCCTGCTTTTCTAGTCATTAAGGCAACAAGCAGTCTTGTTGAAATGATTCACCTTGTGACACATCTTATTTCAGAGGTATTGATCTAACTGAGGCATTGCGGCTCCAGATGGAAGTTCAGAAACGCCTTCATGAACAACTTGAGGTATCTTTTATAATTGAGTTATGAGCATGCTCTTGCATTGTTCTATTTCCTTTTTTCTATCTTTGACATGATCCAGGGGATAAATTTATGAAATTTTATTTGGTATTTTTCTCAACAAACTTTCATCACACAGTATGTGATTTCTATGTACATGAGACAGATGAGTATGATGCTCAACAATGACCTTTAGGAATATGACCAAGGATGGAATTGGTGATCCCCCTAGGTTTTGGACAGGTTCTTTTCACAAAATGTTGTAATTTGAAATGAGATTTGCAGTCGATCATTGATTCCCACCGAATTTGAAATTTGAATTGGCTGTTGCATGAATGTTGATTTTACATCTCACTTCAAAAAACAAGCAGCAGCTACTTCTATTCTATATGAATCTTATCGCTCAACTCACAGCTGCATCGTTGGTAATATTCTTTGCTAGTTCTATACCAGCAACAGCTAACTCTCTCTCAATATTTTCAACAGATTCAGAGAAATCTACAACTCAGAATCGAGGAGCAAGGGAAGTACCTGCAGATGATGTTTGAGAAACAATGCAAGTCAACCATGGACAAATTCCACGCTCCTTCCACTGCAGAAGAGCCATCAAGCGTATCTTCTGATCCGATTGACATGGCTGCGAAGACCGATACCTGCATCAACTCAAAGGGAGCAGAAAGTTCCAAGCAAGCAGCTACCAAAAGGAAGATGCCAGAGCTTGATCCTTCAAATCCAAGTGCTTCTTCATCCGCCAAGTCTGCAAGGGCCGAGGATGAAGAGGCATGAATTCCGATATCTCATGAGGCCGAAAAACTCTTCAGCAAAGTTATTTATCATGAAGAGCCACTAACAAGTTGACATTGAAGAATTTCTTGATGATTATGGCCAGTTTTTTAGTGACAGGGTGTAGATTTTTCAGAGTCTCACCTTGAGATGGTGTCATGAATAAGGATTCAATGTGACATTGTGAAGGATGAAGATTAGTCTTTTTGTTTAAGACAATTATGCTATAAAAATGTTGAATAGAGATATTTATTCCTTCAATAAAAGTGTCAATGCAGCAATTTCTATCTCATATCTGTTGGTGTATTTTGTTTCATAAAAACTCAAAATAAAAAATATATTTCAGTTTTAATTTTATATTTTCTTGTTATTAAAATGATAATTCTCCTCTTTCTTCTGTTAAAATACTAAAAAAGTAAGACTCCTTGCTGACGTGTCATCCCCATCAGTAGCCGTCGCCGATGGTTCTCGCGTCTCACGAATCTTAAAGCGGGCACCTCGCTTTCATAAGCTGCCACCGCATGAACGGAAGCACTTTTCTTCTCCGATTTGGTGTTCTTTTTGTGATCGCTCAGAAGAACCCTAGAAATTGGGGAGGAGAGGCGGTTGGAGGAGAGGAATCTGATCGAGAGCACCTTATCATTTGGCCGAGATGCTGTTCCAGGTGGGAGGCCAGGGCACGCGGCCGACCTTCTTCGAGATGGCGGCGGCGCAGCAGCTTCCAGTCAGTCTCCGTGCTGCGCTCAATTACTCCCTCGGGGTACCACGCTTCTCTTTACTGCCTCCGTTTTTCTTCCCTGCCGTTGTGGCCTAAGCTTTCCGGTTATGTTCCAAAAGGCTTCTTTGCTTTTCTTGACTGCTGTTTTGTGTTGCTTTATGTTGAATTTTCTTGGCCATGAATCACTGGGATTGTGGTATTAATTTAAAGATCACTTTTTCCCCTGCCAGCATCAGTCTAAGGGTGTATGGTTGAATGCATCGCATAAAGCGAAACTTTTCCTTGGAAATGGGTTCTTTGCTTGATTACTTTTGAGTTTAGATTTAGTATTTGCCAGTTATTTGTTTCACTATTGTGACGCCCTAGTTTAATCCCGAGTTGTGGACTAATAACAAAGAAGTTTTATTTAGATGGGCGTACTATTCTTAGTGCGGTCTTAAACATTTTGGATTAGTGGTTGATTTTATTAAGTAAATGTATCAGCTCTCTCTAAATGGGTCATGACAATTGGTATCTAAGTGGATCAAATCCTAGGCAAGGTACCACCTCTCATCCTAGGCAAAGTTGTTGGAAGGGTTGTTTGCATGATGGTGTTGATGGGAATTTACCGCTAGGGATGATTTTCAGTGAAATTATGACGTTCCAATTTAGCCCATTGCTAACCTGGTGAGCTGTGGACTAACAAAGAAGTTTTATAAGCTTAGATGAATGAACTATTCAGGCTTAACCATTTTGGATTAGTGGTTGGGCCTTACAAGTAAATGTGTTAATCTCTCATTTAAGTGGGTCCTGACAACTATGATCATAAATAGGGGAGATTCATTTCCCAGTTATGTCATCTGGTTGTATACATATGTGAACTTTAATGGGATTTCATTCCTGTATGAATAAGTTCCTTTGATTAAGTGACTTGTCTGGACAAGGAAACAAATCATGATTTTAGTGGGATTCAGATAGTAGAAGCTGTATATGTTTTGATCCATTCTGGCTTTGAATTTGTTTCTAATAGTTAGCTTTTTATTAACTTTGTATATATTCCAATTAGTAAAGTTTGCTTACCTCTCTTTTCTCACTGCTTGATTTGTTCAACAAATTATCATTTTATTTTTTGTTTTTTATGTTAATACCACAAACTAGACTAATTACAGTTGGTGTTGTTCTTATTTTTTATCTCATGCATTATGGCTAGAGGGATGGGCAAAGCAAAGAGATATATGCCTATATTTCTTAACCTTTGGTATTGAGGCATTTACAAGAAATCTCTTTGTTAGGCTATTGTTTGCTAATCTAATCTATTCTCCGCATTTGTTGTACTTAACAAGTTAGTACAGATAGGTGTTTAGTTGTGCTCCTTGTGCAGGTGTTCGCTTTAAGAAGACCATTTCTTCACAAGGTGCTAGATTATGATGATGAATTCTTTGCCTTGTTGATGTTGGTACTTGAGGCTCATAGTTTACGAACAACAGGTTCTCCATTTATTTTTTCAGCACTGCATAGTTGTTATATATATATTTTTGTTTCATGGATTGAATTGATAAAATTTGTGCTTCTATGTAATAAATTGTTGCTTACTTTTTTTTCCCGATAAATCTAGCAATGCTAGGGTCTATTATAGAAATGATTCCGTTGTGTTGGCAGTCACTGCTTAAGTTTTGACAGAACACTGTCAAAATACTAGAATTGTTGCCTAAGCAGACAGATATACTGGAGGCATAATATATTTAAGATGCCAGATAAATACATTACATGTATTATTATCTTTAACTCTAAATCTGTTTATCTGTTCTATTAGATTTATGAATTATCCATCATTGAGATTCACATATTTTTGAACTTGTTCTTTTACTTTATTAATAGGTAATTAATTGAGTAAATTGGATTTAAGCTTCAGTAGTGTTGCCATATAGGTCACTCACCAAGGCTATGTGAAAGAAAGAAGATGGTGTTAATTCCATGTAACTTAAATAATGCAAGGAGAATGATTAGTGACATCCACTTCTTGGCCATAGCATCTTACCTAGAATTAGTTTACAGATATTCAGCATACTATACCTTTAGTTTATTATTTGCAGATGAAATGTATGAGGTCATAAGATGCATGTGCAATCTTTTTTTTCTTCTCATTTCTCAATGGCAAATTTCATTGCATACTACTCCATTGTTTCTGCTTTTCCTTTTAACTTGAAGATTCCTGTTGCCTGATGCATCTATTCATTGGCAAAACATGTATCGAACTAATCCTTTTATCACCCATGTAATAAGTAGTCCCAATGTCCATAGGCATTGTGTATTTATGGTACACTTCTGATTTTTTTTCATCGAGGTTTGAAGAAATTACATTTTGTGAGTTACTACTTTTATCTATTTACCATGACATTGCTGTTTGCTACATATTTCTCTCCAGATGCTTCTTTTTCAGAATCCTTGTATGGTCTAAGAAGGAGATCTGTGAAGATAAGATCCAATAAGAACACTTCAAACAAGGAATCAAGTGATAAGCTTCCTCGTTCTGGATTAGAGAAGCGCCAAAAACTTCTATCTGTTGCAATTCTGGTATCAAATTTGCTAGTGTTCATTGATATATTGGTTTCGATTTTTTTTTTTCGTTCAATAAATTGAGGATGGTGATTCTAGTTCATGGATTAATCAGTTGGTTATAAACTTGGCTATTCTTGTACACTTTTTGAAGTTCAGATTGTTATTTTATTTGATAATGCGAGTAATCTCTTTGGCATAACAGAAATTTATGAAGCTCTCATTTTTATCCCTTAATTTTCTTGAAATGTATCATTTGTTTTCTCAATTTGTATGTAGCTGTAGACTTACAAATGTAAAACAAAAAACATTTACCAATGATAATCTTGTATTAGGAAACTGATTATATGAACCTTGCTCTTAGTTATTAGTTTCTTTGTTGTTTTCTTTTCAATTAATCTTGCTAGGAACCATTAATCTTCTTGGGAGAGTTCCATATAAGAACCTCATATCCTGGATCCAAATTTGTCGAATGTTTCATTGTTATAACTTCTTCTATATAAGTGTACTTGTATTTAGATGGGCGATTGCATTAGTTATTAAGTGTTTGTGACTCTAACCTTTGTTGGATTGAAGGTGCTCTAAGCATTGTGAAAATAACAAAATAATAATTGTCATTATTTCCTTTCTTTGGTCTAGGTCATTTTGCCATATCTCAAATCAAAGCTGCAGGCTATTTACAATAAAGAGAGGGAAGCAAGGCTTCAAGCTACTCTTTGGGGCAGTGATGATGCAAGATTGGATGATGTAGGTTTTCTTTTAGATCAAGGAGAGATTTCTCATGGAAGGATCCAGCTGCCAAGTGAAGCAGGCTCAATTATGCTGGATCTGAAAAAGAAAATTAAGGCAATTATAGGTGCTTGCTATCCATGGATTCATGCAACAAATGAAGGTATTTTCTTCATGACAGAAATGAGCCTTCTTTGCCTACAAGGATCAATATGCCAGGAGCCATTTCATGTGTTGCTCCTTGTTTGTAGTGCATATGATATATTAAATTATTTCTTTCAGCACTCTGGAAGAATGACACTTGCAAATGATCTTGTACTCTTCATTTTTTTTTTGTGTTCCCATCTATCATGTACGTTCAGACTAGTGCCTCAGTATCATACCTGTTGTCGACAGATATCCTTGAGTAATTTTCTATTAGCTGATTGCTTCATTTTTTTTGAAAGATTGTTTTTGGTCGATCGAAATATCTGCAGATTATCAATTAGTTTGGAATATTTTTTTTAATAATATGCAACGATTGCAGAGTTCAAATAGAGAGGTTCTATGTAGTCAGTTCCAAATTGTTGGGGTTTACACAATTTGATGATATGTTGAAGAAGAAGACACAACAGATCCTTGTGAATGACTTGTTTACTAGTTTTGGAATAATATGTATGAGTAATCATTGCAATTTGCAAGATCTTATAAATCCTCACTTTAAAGTATAAGCTATTTTGGTTGCTGGATTCTGATACCAGAATGTGGACATCTTTAACCTTTATATATTATGTGTTGATGTTGAATTTTGAACAACCTAGTTAAAAGGAGTTAATAATAGCTCAATGATGTATCTTGTAATAGAAAAATTTTCCCACAAGTTCTTTTACTACTTTGGATAACATGTGTTGGTAGATGGAGTGAGGAATTTAAGGACCCCCTTTTCATTAAGTGGGTATTAGGTTATGAGCAGTTAGGAATATGTTATGATTACAAAACCCTGTTGTGTGGTTGGTAAGTTATGTTTATCTTCTGAGATATACGTGGTTTTAGTGTCTACCACTTTTGGGTACTTCGCCATCCCAGGGAAGGAACTAAAGGAAGATTATCTCTTTCTTTTATTGTTGAGTTTCTGATTTATAGTTTATACTTTCCTATCTTTTGGCATGCATGCTCGGTTGTTTTGAGGCCCTAGTTCCTTTGCCTCTCTGTTGAATTGGCTTTCTGATAGTTAACTATTATGTTTTAATACCAGTAACCCATGTTATGAAATTCTAAAATTACAATTTTTGCGGTTAATTTGTGTTAAGCGGACAGAGTAGAGATTTGAAAGACTACCTTTTTACTGCGTTGTTGAGTTTATGAATAGTCAATGTATTAGGTTATATTGTGAAAAAAAAAATTTCTGTTTAAACCAAGGTGGCATATGTGTATCTTGTCAAATGTACATTATTTTTATTTGTATTTCCACTGGCTACTTTTTCATTCAAGGGAAAGAGCTTACAAGACAAGATTCTCTTTCTGTTCTTGTTGAATTCTGTTTTTTATTCAACTATTTTTACATGTATACCATTTGTTCTTTGTTATTTTCAGGTGCTGGTTTCTTTTGCTCTGTTGAATAGGCTATCTGATAGTTAAGTTTTATCTAACATCATGTTATTGCATTCTAGAATTAAAGTTTGTTAGGATACCTCATTGAATGTGAAACAGACCTGGAGTTAGTGACCAATTCTCTTTGCTCATGAATGAAGTCATTTTTTTTCATAAACTAACTGGTTTCTCAGGATTCCATTGATAGGAGAATCAGGTACTTAAGTTTTTTCTACTCTTGTCAGGTCTTTCTTTTGCTTATCAACTTTTGTATCTTCTGGATGCTACTGGGTACTACTGTCCAGGATTACATGTTCTTGGTGTTCATGTATGCCGTGCCACAGGCCAAGAACTGGTATATTAGGTGGCAGTATGATTATTTTAAATTCATTGTTCAACTCTAAACTCTGCTTCAAATGGTATTCTTTCTAATCATTCTTATACCTAATTCAATGCCTGTCTAGATGGATTCATCTTCTAGAATATCGAGAATCAGAAGTCGTGAGCGAGAGAGACTTCGTGGTCCTCCATGGTTGAAGGCGGTTCAGAGAGTGATGCTAACTTGCATCTACACTACACTGGATTATGCTCAGACTGGACTAATAGCTGCTGTATTCTTCTTTAAAGTGAGCAAACCACTACCTGATATGTGCCTTTTATTCCTCAGCATAGATTTAGTCTAAGGTTGCATCAATGTTATTGCTTATTGCTATCATTTAAACATGTTGGCAAATTTTTTTTATAATACTTTTTCAGGATACCCTTTTTTTCTTCAATAATTCTATGCTAATGGAAGCATGGTAATCCATGTCTCACTTTCAAATTACATATCACCTCATTTTCCATTGGTGTAGATGATGGAATGGTGGTACCAATCTGCGGAAGAAAGAATGTCAGCTCCGACAGTTTACCCGCCACCCCCACCTCCACCTCTTCCAAAGGTTTGTTTGTTTTATCTTACATGTTGAGTCTTTCTTTAGAATCCACAAGAATTCAAGAATTTTCTTACCAAATGTTAAAATTTTTTGCTTGGTCAGGTTGAGCTTTTCTTTTCTTTTTCCCTTTTCCTTTCTTCCTTTGTATCTATCTGTATTATGTCTTTGATGTTCAACTCAGTCTGAGAACATGTTATTTATGTCCCATTGATTATGTCAACTTTTATAGTGGGATGCAGTAGGTTGGTTGTTGATGGCTTGGTGTTCCATCAATATGTTAATACTGAAGAGAATGGTGTTTTGCAACTCAACTACTATGCAGTTCAGTTTTATATGATATTGAAGAGAATAATTTATATTGAAAATTGAAGGATTGATTAGACAACCTTCTCGTTCCTTTTTGAGCACTTATGATTCCTGAACTACAGGTTGCGAAAGGCGGGATTCCACTGCCACAAGACAGGTCGCTGTGTCCTCTATGCTCCCAGAAACGAGCAAATCCATCGGTCATCGCAGTTTCTGGTTTTGTCTTCTGCTATTCTTGCATATTCAAATATGTTTCTCAGGTGAGACCTGCAGCGATTACGTAGTTACCATGACTTCATTGCACTTGCATCCTGCAGTATGGAATTGTCTATCCCAAGCTCCCTCTGGTGAAGACTTATTCACATTCTTCTTTTGAATGATGATCTCTTCCTTGTAACAGTACAAGAGATGCCCAATCACGTTGATGCCAGCCTCAGTCGAACACATTCGGAGGCTCTTCCATGATTTGTGATCAAGATGAAGCTTGCGAAGAGCAATTCAGACGAAAAACCGAAAGCAGCCGCAGTAGTGACTTGGTAACATGCTAACTTATTCTGAAGTGGTGCAAATTACTCCATTGATCTGACCTTCAAGAATTAATCTTTCGACCATGATTTGGTCTTCCGTTATCTGCATGGGTTGAAGTGATTCACATTGATCTGCAGTATCGAAAGAGCAGCATGGCCTGTAAATTCCTAAGAAGAGTGAAAAAAATTGTGTAATTTATTTGAGTTCTTATGCACAAGGGAAGGATTTTCTGTAAATTATTCATGATCTAACATCTTCACAAGATGAGAAGGTTTGGTATTAGTTGAAAAATAAACTGCCTGCTCTTTTTAAACTTCAGCTTCCTTCAAATATAGTGATGGCGAGGTAAAGATTCATGTAAATGGCTGCAAATACTGAAGAATCAAAATGAGAACATGTAGCTTCTTTTATGTTTATAGTATTCAAGCTTGGATAGATCTATTGTGGCTAATTCAACTTTTGTTCCAAGAATTGTGGAACAACGATTCCTTCATTTCCTTTGTAGCTAAATTCACATTTTAAAAATTCTATGTGCAATATTTAATATTAGATGATCTAACAGCTTAGACCGGGCCGGGCCGGCCTTATTCTCTCCGTATATAACGGTAGACGAACCAGATCGCAAACCCTTTCTGGGTGCCTCTCTTCTCCCGATTGGTAGCAGAGGAAGATGGCTGAGACGGCGGCGGTGAGCACTGGGGCGGAGGGTGGAGAGGCCGTGCCCCATCCGCTGCAGAGGAAGTGGACGTTCTGGTTCGATAACCTGTCCAAGTCCAAGCAAGGCGCCGCCTGGGGGGCCTCCCTTCGCCAGGTCTATACCTTCGACACCGTCGAGGAGTTCTGGTGGTGCGATCTCTCTCTCTCTCTCTCTCTCTCTCGCTCGCTCTTGCTTGCTTACTCTATTATCTTTGATCCCCGATCTATAAAACTGGACTTATGTTCGATGAAGATTCGTCATTTGAATTTGCGACCCTCTGCAACTGCTTCATCGATTTTTTGTTAGAATTTGGCTAAGATTTGCGTTTACTCAAGCCCTAATTTTGTTTTGTTGATTTATCTAGTGTAGACATTAGTTCAGTTCACGATCAGCCTTACCTGGTCGTTAAAATTAGGCGTAGTTCAAATAGATAATCAACCTTACCTGGTCATTAAAATTAGGCGTAGCTCAAATAGATAATAAAATGAGAGAAATAGGTTTGGACGATATGAGTATGTTTAAAGGTAACTATTAGATTCTATAGTTAGAAGAGAAATGAGTTATAATAGAAGGTGAACTGAATATTAATTATTCCAATAATAATAGTGATATTGTCTTGCTTTGAGTTTAATGAAGGATGAGATGCATGCAACCGATCCGAAATAGATGGGACAAACACATTGAGAAAATTCTGTAAAGTTGTAATTTGGCCTCTTTTCTAATACCTGAAGCTGTTGAAACCACAGCCACTTAATGAAACTTTAGTGCTACGAGTGGTACTGTGGCAATCTTATGATTTCCTTGTCTATGCACATCTTAGTGAGAACTAATCAGATTCAGTTTGGGAATCTTTGTGAATCATTTTCTGTACTTATAAATAGCTGAAACTATTATCCTTTTAAATTTTTGTATTATTATGTGTGCCTGAGTTTTATGTTTAAATGGATGTTGTTACATAAGCTGGGATGCATATCTGCAGGGCATTGGTTAGAAAGATACAAGACAATAGAACTTAGAATACTAGTATGGTGCAATATTGCATATATAAAGAAATTTAAATCTTCAACCATTGGATAAGAAACAACATATTTAGAATCATTAATATCGCTAGTAATTAAAAAATTGGATTTTCATATTCTTAAAAATAAATTGATCACTTATGGAATGGTGTTGCTTCAGCCAATGTGCTTTTTTGGTAAGCGAACCAACTCAAACCTCATCTGATATTGTGTTGTAATTTAATTCTAATCCATAGGATAGTAGTTGAAGCTCATGACATCGTAAGGGAGTTCCTTAGTCTCTTACACTATTACTTAGGAACATTTGGAGGACACATAATTTCATGACTTCTTGATGTTTTTAAGTGGTTAAATAAATGTCATTCACCCTTGTGTTCTAAAATGACTATTTTCTCTTTTTTTATTCATAATTTCAATATTCTTGCTAAATGGTCGGCTTATTTGGCTCTTCTGTTTTGGTAGCCTGCATGATCAAATATTTCAACCCAGCAAATTGCCTGCTAATGCTGACTTCCACTGTTTCAAGACTGGGATAGAACCCAAATGGGAAGACCCTGAATGTGCAAATGGTGGAAAATGGTCTATTACATGTAAACAAAGGGCTGCTCTTGACGACATGTGGTTGGAAACGGTGTGCTGATTATTCTTTTAAGAGAAAACTGTTGTAGTTTTTGGATATTAACTCCCAGTTTTAAGTGACATGGTTTGGAGCATAAAAAACTACAACTCACACTAATTCATGGTTTAGAAAATTGATTATGCAGTTGATGGCTTTGATTGGGGAGCAGTTTGATGAAAGTGAGGAAATATGTGGAGTTGTTGCTAGTGTGCGCCCCAGGCAGGATAAACTTGCATTGTGGACTAAGGCTGCAAACAATGAAGCTGTTCAGGTACTCTAGTCATATAGTAGATTTATCAAAAACAAGTTTTATACTTCAGAGTTCTCATGTGTAGATTCTCAATTTAAATATAAGTAGGATATATTCTACTGATTTATTCTTGTGCTTTTCTAGCTATTTCGGCACTAAGATATGTAATGTGGTATACTTTGGTTTCATTTACTTTCATGCTTTCTGATGGTTGTTTCTGATTAACCAAGCAATTTAGCTTTATTGTTCACTAGAAACTATCACTGGTGTTATTAGCTTCTACTTTTTGTTCTAAGCTTTGATGTTTGATGTCTACAATGCATTCATAGTACAACCTGAGTTAAGCTAGTTTGCTCAGATATATTCATTTTGTCCTGCTTGCTCAATTCTAGACTTCTAGGCTCTGTTTAATTCGAGCGTAACTATGTGGCTACCAAAACAATTTAGCATAGTTCAGGAAAATCAGGCCCTTCCAACCTATCCTCACCAATGAACTCAGAAGCCTTATTGATTTTCTTTTTGTTTTTAAATCCAAACTTAGTGACATAATAATGTATTTTTAATCTATCAGAAGCTTCATGTCCTTATAGTATCAAACTAACTCTGAAGTAATTTATGCAGATGACTATTGGGAGGAAGTGGAAAGAAATATTGGACATAAATGAGAAGATATCCTACAGCTTCCATGTACATTCCCTCACAACTTCTAACGCTTATATGTTGTCCGTTATCTTTACATTTTGCAATATACCTGGATCAATTTTTAGAACAAATTTGTCGAATTTACTAGTTCCTCGAGCAGATTACAAAATAAACTTTGCGCCATCATCCATTCTTAGCATTCATTCATTTCATTTCATTTTCTGTTTTGCTTTAGGATGACTCCAAAAGGGACAAGTCAAGCAGAGGTGGTCGGTACAATCTTTAATAAGACGTCAAGTAGCTAGTTAATTATTTGAAAGTTTTGTAGCCAAATACTTGGAAACCTTCCCAAATTATCTTTCAAGATTGCTTAATGACTACTACTGTTAATTTGTTACTTTACTATGAGTCCGTCAACGTTTCTTGCATTTATTAACGAGCTTAGGTCATAATTAATTCTGGAAGACTCATGAAAGTTTAGTCATGCAAATCCTGTGATTGTTAAATAGAAGTTAGGCATTTGTATCCTGTGACTGTAATTTCAAAATCAAGTTGCACATTGTTTTACTAATTAAACTTTTATTTGAAATCCTGTCAACTTAAACATTTTGAGTCCAAACGTTAAGGTTTAATCACGCAATCTTCCTGAATTTGCCCAACATATGTAAATTCTCTCTTACAACAAAAATTCACATGAAAATGCCTGTGTCACATCCAACATGAACATGCCTGTGTCACATCCAAATGCACTGACCAAATCACGTGAACCGTGCATGGAAACCTGGGAAGCGGGCCCCTCGTGAACCCACCCAACATAATTAGCATTTCCATTTAATTTCTACAGCATAATTATATATTGCATACCTATCACAAGATGCCACGTAATTACTCTTCAGTAATTAAATTACCCATCGCGGCCCTTCTATTTAAATGCCCACAAACACCAAAATCCCTCTCTCCATCAGTGTAGTCGATTTTATCAATGGATCGTTCCGTCCTTGCCTTTCTCCTTCTGCTCGCCGCCTTCGCTGTCGGCGGAGCTGGAGCTGGAGCTGAGCTGGAGCTGGAGCCTCCTCGACGACTGAGTTCGTGCGCGACGCCTGCAGGCGCACGCGCTACCCGGACCTCTGCGAGCAGTGCCTGGCGGCCTACGCCCCGGCGCTGCACCGCAGCAAGCTCGCCCTCGCCCGCGCGGCCCTCACCGTCAGCGCCGACCGCGCCGGCGTCGCCTCCTCCTTCGTCGGCCGCATTTCGGCCTCGACCACCGGGTCCCGGAAGAGTCTCGAGGCCGGCGCGGTGCGCGACTGCGTCGAGACCCTGCGCGACGGCGTGGACCGCCTCCGGTGCTCAGTGAAGGAGATGGCCGCCATGTCCCGCGGCGCCGGCTCCCAGCGGAGCCGGTTCGCCTGGCACCTCAGTAACGTGCAGACTTGGGTCAGCGCCTCGCTCACCGACGAGACCACCTGCCTCGACGGCCTCGCGCAGTTCGCCGGCCCCGCCTTGCGCGCCGCTGTCCGGAAGAAGGTGGTGGAAGTGGCGCAGGTCACCAGTAACGCCCTCGCACTCGTCAACCAGCTCAGTCCCAGGAACTGAACTGAACTCGAACTCTCGGGTAGTCATCCTCTGTTTTGACCTCTATATAAATGGTGTCGTTCCCATGCTTTCTACGTTTGTACGTACGTACGTATGTATATATATAACGGAGTGGGATCGAAGAATGTAGTATAATGATATGTGTTGATGTGTAATATTTTCTTAAGGAAGCATGTATAAGTTGGATTTTTGACAAGATGATGAAAACTTGTGTGGGTATGTAAATCTTTCTTAATTACTTGGATCCGGATCCATGTACTAATTATGAAAACTTTTGTATATATGTATGTTTCACTCTTCTCTGATCATATAGATATATATTAGTTCATTATAATCCATTTTAAGAGATTAATAATTTTCCTTTGTGTTAGCATATCAACGTTGCGAATTTGTCAATGCTTGGCCAATTTTTCATATGAAAAGACGTTCTGGACGAATGAACTAGTGTGTGATGTTCACTTGGCGAGAGAGAGAGAGAGAGCACGTTTAAGATTTTGAAAAGTGGTGATCTATATCGTCAAGTCACATAAGCTGTGAAGGATCCGTTTACGTTACAAATGCAAATCGACAAGTGATATTTAGAATGCATGTCATTACCTATCTGCATCAAGCAACATGGAAGATTAAGCTCATTAACAGTAGTCACTTGACCATGCCTGCAAAGCAAAGCAAAGACAATTGATCATGGTAAAGATGAAAAGGAAAGCCAGTAACTAATACTTAATTCTTGCTTCATCTCTACTCCAATTAAAGCTACTGTTTCAGTCATCTGTCAACAGGATAAAACTCCCATGAAGCCTGCCTGATCATCACCAATCAATATCATACATTGAAGAAAAAGCTTAAAGAACTCAAAACTTGTTACTAACGCACACATGCTTAACAAATCGTGGTTCCTTTCATAAAGTAGAACTCTGACACAATTTGGTTCGAGGGCATTAATTGTTATCGGCTAAGGGAGCCACCAGTCGACAAACCCGCCGGACTTCACGCGGCGTCAGCCACATGGTCCTGCATAGAGCACATGGCCCTGCAGTATTCTTAATTACCACTGCTGCAGTAAGTTTTCACTTTGATCTTTCCAAGTTTGCTTTTACTTGCTATTTCGCTTCAGATTTGATCCTGGAGTTTATGACTATAAATGGAAGATAAAAATAACCCTTATCAACATACTGTTAATTTTGTGCTTTTTAATTAACAGTAGTGTCAGGGATATGTTGTCGGTATGAGAGGACAAGTCATGGGGCCTCTTCTGCATCCTTGTCTCTCCAATTGCCAGCCATGGCCCTACAATAAGCTATGGAAAGGACAGTCTTACACTGATACAATTACTTTTTAGTTCGTTCTGGATAATTCACAGAGAAAACTGGTGGTGGAAGTATCAAACACGCGTGCATGGCACAGATAAATTACAGACAGTTCAGAGATTTATTATGTTAGGGTTCCTCTGATTCCGATATCAACTTAAAAATTAGTTGTTTGGTATGAATATTGGCAGCTGTTAAAAATTACTTACTGCAAATGACATGCAGTCCTCTGGGTATCAAACTTGTCCAATGTTACCATAACTTTATACGATGGTTCGAAGATGCCATAATTATTCATTCTAATGATGGCTTTTGGGATGATTGTGCTCAGTGTTGATGATGAGAAGGAAGGAAGTGGGCAAGCGGCGTTTCTGTTAATTAAAACTTGTATGATTAAACAGGACCTCTGTTGTATATAATTGCAGTCTTAATTATCAATTAAGAAGAGAAGGGGACTGTGTTCATCATTAGATGCACTTGCTTTGCCACACTTTAGAGAATTCCATTCTTGTTTTAATTTTAAACATTGAGCAATTAGGAAGATGCATCTGCTTTGAACATGGCAAAGCACAATTGAGTAATTAGGAAGATGATTTAGGATTAATTAGTGCAAACAAGTTTAAGGTCAAGGACCACTTAAAAGGTAGAAAGGTGAGGCTAACTCAAAGCCAAGCTTGTAAAGGTAATTAAGAGAGGTGAACGAGTAGTTCTAGCTAGCTAGGTTTAATTTTGTTCTATGGTGAAACTATTTGGCTATCATGAAGTTGGATCTTACTTAGCTTCTTTTACATGTTAAATTATTCATAAATTTTATAAATAAGTGTTGATTGATAAAGATAAACAGTGTCAAACAACCTTAAATAGGTTTGGCAAAGTTTAAGTAGTCTCAGTACTCCTTGTGATTGGTTAGCCATTTAGAAGAAATAATTTGAGTAAGAAAGATTATTATTACTTTTTAATTGAAATGAAATGATAAGAGTTTAAAATTTTTAATATATATTTTATTTAGCAGTAAAACTATTATTATTATTTTTTGGGTGGTTTTAAATTAAGAAGAATTGTGAGGTAGTGATTGTTCGCGCGCGGCCCTTTTTTAATTTAATGTTCCATAGCTATCACTTCTCTTCCCATTAAATACTGCTCTCGCGATCACTGAGACCATCCATCGAACACCTCGACGACATGGCACACACCACGGGAAAAAGTCTCCGGAATGCCGCCATTGCCTGCCTCCTTCCTCTCCCATCGCTCCTCTTCTACCTCTCCTTCCTACGCGCCTCCTCCTCTTCCTCCCCTCCTCCCTTCTCCGCCCTCTGGGCCTGGTGCTCCCGCCACCCGCTCCTCCTCGCCAACCTCCTCTTCTTCGCCAACGTCGACGTTCTCTTCTGGATCATCGGCCTCCTCCTCTCCAACCACTGGGTGAGTTCACTCCCCTTCGCACTTTGAAGTGATTTTCCTGCTGCCCTAATCGGTAAAAATCCCTCCTTTGCAGTTGATCGATCTGTATTGGACGGTGATCCCGGTGATGCTGGTCCACTATTACGCCAGCCACCCGATGGCCAAGGCGGACGCGGCGAGGTCTGCTGTGGCGATTGGGCTGACGTGGGTGTGGAGCGTCAGGCTCACGCACAACTACTTCAGGAGGGAGCAGTGGCAATGGGGCGCGAAGGAGGACTGGCGGTTCAACGATATGAGGAGGGAGTATGGGAAGCCATGGTGGTGGATCTCCTTCTTCGCCGTCTACCTCTCGCAGCAGGTGACAAAATGCCATCTTTTCCTTTCTTTTCTCTGTGCATCGTCAAACTGTTTGAAGGAATGCCTACTCGAATCTCAACTCATGTTGCTTGCTTTAGAAAATTTTCACCGATCATATGCCAAAATAAGGATCTGCTTGTTGGATAATATGCTTAAATTGATCTACACATTATGGTCTGAACTGATGGCATGAATTCTTGAGATAGATACTGCAATTCAGAAACACAAACCACCATGGGGTTTTGACTATCGAGTGATTGATAAGAACAGCAATCCAAACTTGGCTTATAGCTTCATTCAGCTCCCAGGGTTCAATTGTCTATCTAAAACTCCAAATATCTATCTAAAGTTCAATATTTTGACATCTTGACAATGATGCTTACTTTTTTGGTTATTATGTATCCTTTGTCGTTTTTATCTATCCAAGGGGTGGGTTGAAGAGCAGAAACATTTGGGATTTCTTCTAGTTAAGAATTATGGTTCGACAATCACTAGCCAATATGTCTTTTTCTCATTCCTTTCTTTGTTCATGGTTTGGTTATATATTTGGTGTCATAGTTGTGGAGCAACCACAACAATCCATCTCGAACTTGATGCTTAAACTCAGTATGGCAATGATACAATAGCGGAGTTCTTGTAGAAAAATAGTTTGTTTGCACTAGAATGATAAAAGGCTTAACACCCCTTGTTCGACTTTTTTCCTTTACAGAAATATGAAAGAGATACAAAATCTAAAATTCAAAGGCCTTTATATTTAAAATCCCAATTATGACATCTCTTTTCTATGGGTTCACATCTCAGAGCACATAGTTCTACTTCTTTTGGATAGATGAGTAGAGATCCACACATGGACTGATAGAGCAAGCTCAGTTGTTTCTTCAACTTGATTTTGTTTTGTCCAATGTATTGTATGTCATACTTCTATCTTATCAATGGTCTCTAAATAGATATGATGCAACATTCTAACTAGCTTTTATTTTGTAGGTCTTTCTTATTGGTTTATCCTTGCCAATGTATGCTATCCACAGTAGTGATAAGCCATGGAATATATGGGATTCCATTGCGACAGGTGCCTGCTTAACTGGAATCGTCATAGCATACTTTGCGGACACACAATTGTATGAGTTCGTAAGTAGAAATGAACATTTGGGTAAAGTTGGTGAGCCCATAGTGCCAAATCTTGAGGAAGGGCTTTGGAAGTATTCTCGCCACCCAAACTACTTTGGAGAGCAGCTCTGGTGGTGGTCTTTGTTTCTGTTTGCTTGGAATGTCGGGCAAGGATGGATGTTTGTTGGTCCCCTAGTGAACACTTTGTGCTTGGCATATGTCACAGTGCTCGTCGAGCGGAGAATGTTGAAGAAAGATCATCGGGCAGAGGCCTTTAGAGAGTATCAACGGACAACATCTGTCTGGATTCCTTGGTTCAAACGAACCATTAGGGAGAAGGCAAAGAGTAGCTAAGGCTTAATGTGCAAAGACTAGATCATTTTATCAGAAAATCCTATGGATTTGGACGTATCTTTCCTTTAAAACTGTCATGTGAATCCTACTAGTCAAGTGGCTCTTATGGTGTCCTACCTCCAGAAGAATGTATCGGTCCTACTTGTAAGTTTCATTTTCCATCAAATAAAGCTTCATCCTTCATTCTTCATGCTTCATGTTTCATGTTTTTTTTAAAAAACTGTGTAACTGAGACAATAACTAAAGTTGATCATTCAATTGATCATATAGGCAAACTTTGGTTTAGAAACTGGACCTTGTAGCATTAATTTGATCACTCACAGTACTATGACCAATTTCAGATATAGTTTTGTTTATACACTACTAAGAAAAGATATTGCGAAATATCAATGAGACAACAACTCTATATATGAATGAAACAGTCTGTTTCAGAAACTGAACAGCAACCTAGCAGTCTAAATAGATTATCCAATCAAATCAAACGATAATTTCTTCTGTAAAAGGTGGAATTCACCATCCCAACGGCTCCACACGATCGGCTCTACGATCATATGTGAGAAGGTAAATCAAGAAACTGCAGTTGGTCATGACAAAAGAGAGTATTGTTCAGCTTTGCTAAGATTCAAATCCTTGCCCTCTTCTATAAGTCTGCTCCGTCATAATCAACTCAGTTATATCCCGAGAGCAATGAAATGACAATCTCAAACTCAAGGTTAATAGCTTTAATTGTGTGAATTGTCAAGCAATAAGCTTGTTGCTAATTCAAAACTTGATGCAAGCCTGTTGCCATCCTCTGAGCTAAAGCTCCTAAGTGAATTTATTTAATTTAATATAAACTAAATTATTATTATTATTATTAAGGAAAAAAAGGTTCATTACATGACACAATGTAATGTGGGTTTCAGAGAAGGTGCGCTCCAAAGAGTAGATTCAATTTATCATTTTTTAATATCTTCCACTACGCTTCATATATCTTTTATATTTCTGAAACAGTTGTATTTCTCAAACTTGTTCTGCTATACAACAGTATGTACATGCGCGTCCAATAGTTATCCAAGTGAACAAGTGTCGGCCAATAGGAAACTGACAGCGCAGCGGGGAGTCAAATCAACCGATCTCCATCCCCTATCCCCAAGAAACCGTCCGCCTCCTCCCCCTCCCCCTCACACACAAACCCCCAATACGAGCAGCCTCCCCTCCGGCCGCCGCCCCCCTCCCCCTCCCCCCTCACACACAAATAGAAGCAGGACCCCCCCCCCCCCCCCCCCCCCCCCCCCCCCCGGCCGCCGCCGCCGTCGTCGTCTCACACACAAATAGGAGCAAGTCCCCCCCACCCCCCCCCCCCCCCGCGCCGCCCCCTCCCGCTCAACAGGACCCCCCCTGCCGCCGCCCCCTCCCGCTCAACAGGGCGCCCCCCCCCCCCTCTCGCTCAACAGGGCCCCCTGGCGCCGCCCCCCTCCCCCCCCCCCCTCACACACAAATAGGAGCAGGACCCCCCCCCCCCCCCCCCCCCCCCCCCCCCCCCCCCCCCGGCCGCCGCCGCCGTCGTCTCACACACAAATAAGAGCAAGTCCACCCCCCCCCCCGGGCGCCGCCCCCTCCCGCTCAACAGGACCCCCCCTGCCGCCGCCCCCTCCCGCTCAACAGGGCGCCCCCCCCCCCCCCCCTCTGCTGCCGCCGCCCCCTCTCGCTCAACAGGGCCCCCTGGCGCCGCCCCCCCCTGCCGACGCCCCCTCCCGCTCAACAGGGCCCCTCCTGCGCCGCCCCCTCCCGCTCAGCAGGGCGCCCCCCCCCCCCCCCCCCCCCCCCCCCCCCCCCTCTCGCTCAACAGGGCCCCCTGGCGCCGCCCCCCCGCCCCCCCCCCCCCCCCCCCCCCCCCTGCCGACGCCCCCTCCCGCTCAACAGGGCCCCCCTGGCCCAACCCCTCCCCGCTCAACAGGGCGCCCCCCCCCCCCTGGGCCGCCCCCTCTCGCTCAACAGGGCCCCCTGCGCCGCCCCCCTCCCGCTCAACAGGGCCCCTCCTGGCGCCAACCCCTCCCGCTCAGCAGGGCGCCCCCTCCCCCCCTGGCGCCGCCCCCTCTCGCTCAACAGGGCCCCCTGGCGCCGCCCCCCTCCCCCCTGGCGCCGCCCCCCCCCTCCCGCCCCCCCCCCCCCCCCCCCCCCCCCCCCCCGGGCGCCGCCCCCTCCCGCTCAACAGGCCCCCCCCTCCCCCTCACACACAAATACGAGCAGGGCCCCCACGCCCCCCCCCCCCCCCCCCCCCCCCCCCCCCCCCCCCCCGGCTGCCGCCGCCGCCGCCGCCGCCGCCGCCGCCGCCGCCCCCGTCCCCCGCCGCCCCCCCCCCCCCCCCCCCCCTCCCGCTCAGCAGGCCCCTGCCGCCGCCCCCTCCACCCACCCCCCAGGCGCCGCCCCCCTCCCGCCCCGCCGCCCCCCCCCGCCAGCCCCTCGCCGCCCTCCCGCTCAACAGGACCCCCTTGTCGCCGCCCCCTCCCGCTCAACAGGGCCCCTCCCTGCCGCCGCCCCCCTCCCACTCAGCAAGCCCCCCGCGGGCGCCGCCCCCCTCCCGCTCAACAGGACCCCCCCTGCCGCCGCCCCCTCCCGCTCAACAGGGCCCCCCTGCCGCCGTCCCCTCCCGCTCAAACAGGGCCCCCTGCCGCCGCCCCCCTCCCCCTCACACACAAATACGAGCAAGGCCCCCGCCCCCCGCTAGATTGTGCGATATGTTTATTCATTGATTTGATCGAACACGATGACTAAGCTACTATCTCGAAATGAATGGTGAGTAAAAATTTAATTAAATCAATCGAATTAAAAAAATTTAATTCAATTATTTTAAAATTTTAATTATTTTTTTAAAATTAATTAATTCAGTTCAATTTTAAAATTTCTTATTCAATTAAATCAAAAAATTAAATTAATCAAAATTTTAAAAAATAATTTCTAAATAAATAAATTTATAAATTCTTAATTAATTAATAAAATTTTTATAATATTTAAAAATTTTAATTATTTTGATTAATTTGAACGAAAATCAAATTAATCGATATTTTATCAATTCGATTTATTTAATTTTTATTTAAAAATTCAATCGATTTGATTAATTTAAAAAAAAATCAATTCGATTCAATTTTAATTAATTCTATTCGATTTTAACCAAATCCTCAACTCTATCCAAAACCAATATGAGTTGAGTCGAGTCGAGTCTCGTTCCTTTTCTTTCTCAGACAAAGTGCAAGGGTTTGACAATAATATTCTGTTGATAGCTAAGGTCATAGAACAGATACAATATTATGTTGGTTGTGAAACTTTGGATAGGCTTCTTTCTATGTACAGATCACTAGTTTTAGAAACTTTCCTGTCTCGCATCACAAATGTGTTCCATTTAGTTTGCTACAACACTTTCCTTTATATATACAAAGCCAATAAAGAAAATTTACAAGCATATGGACTTAACGGAGGATAGGAAGAAATGAACAAGTGAATACAATCTCAATCATATTGCGTTGTACAAGAAATATTCTAATATTGTTCTAGAAATTCTTCTACGAATAGATGTCAGAGAAACAGACATCATTTTATTGTTGAAAAATGATCAGTGTGTACAGTAACAGACAACATTATGGAAGTAGAAAAAGAACAATGCAAACAATGTAGATCCTGCTATAAGTCCATTAGAATTTTCTTCAATCCCCCGAGGAAAGGCCGCGAGTTAATTTTGTAGACAGTCTTCCTTCACTGTCATACATCATAATTTTCTTAATGGGTGCAGATATAGTTAGTTCATTTGATTGCCAAAACCTGAATAATTGATGAGAATATTATTGACGCATGCGAAATTTGAACCCCAATGCATCCTGACACCAAGTTGAGTTGAACTATTGTAATATAACTTTTATATGATATGTAAAAATTTGACATAATACCCTACAACTACAACATCTAATCTAATATAATTAACAAGTATCGCCTCCAATAACACTAACAAAAAAGAAAACCTGCTCTTAAACTGAACAGAAAATATTTCAATACCTGCATGTGCAAGTTTTATGGTTCTAACTGGAGAGGCTCTAGAGAACCCCATGTTTTGCCGAATTTTAGTTTGACCCGCAGAGGAACTGGAACAATCAACAAAGCTGCTAAGTACAATTAAACATAGACTATGATATCGAAATGAGGCAATAAAGTTCTGATCCATATGATACCAAGAAGTGATACAGCATTTTCCATACACGACTGCAGAAAATTCCCTGCAGCTTTGATTAAACTTGGCTCAACTTCTAGTACCAATTCATCATGTACCTGATTGGTTCAGCAAAAGGACGGGATTCAGTCACATTGATGCACATCCAAAAAGTGCCCAAGAAGAGCAACGAATATAACAATTAATACCCAATTTAATTATCAGATAAAAGTAACTTCATATTTAGTAGTAAATAACACGTCAGTCACATGAGGGGAATCCAAAAGCAATCCTATATTTGTCAGAATGAACAGTTCCTTGAATTATAACAATAAATTGAATCCATATGCAGATAAGCCCTCTTAATTGCTCCAAAAGGAGCCCTCTTACTACCACAATAACATTATCATAAAGATTAACTGGTCATTATGAAAGAAGAGACATACATATGCACATAAGCCAGACATGTACCTAAGAATGACAGAAAGCACTGATTAGACAACAAATACTGTATGAATTTTGAAACAATGGAATTTGACAGGTTACATTGGTTTCAAGATATGGTGTTGAATGTCCAAAAGTATCAAAACAACAAGGTTTTAGATTATGATTTTGGTACACTAGGCACCAATCTGACCACATTGACCTATATTTTGGGGATGAAATTAAAAAAAAAAACACCCAATGTATAATCACAACTCTCCAAATGACACTTTAAACGCTAATTTAAAAAGTATGCTTCCTTTTCCTATGCATATATATTAGGTATTTAGGCATGACATTAGGATTATATTACTAATTTTCCATAATTTATTATATTTGTATGACTATTAATCTTCATATCACTCACATTGAGCTTTGTATTACTTGTATCAAGCTCTGTGCTACTTGATATATAGATATCAAGCAAATACAAAAAGAAATCAAGTATCTCTCATTCAGCCAACGTATATATCAAGCATGGAATATTATACAAATCTCACTTGTATCACTAAATAAGATATGAAATTAAATCCATTAAAAAAGCTAATATACATGTAATCCATGATTTCAAATATTACTAATACTTTAACTTGATCTTTGACAAAAGAAACATGGATATAAAAGTAACTTGCCCAATGGCTTGTTTAGTTAAACCAATGCATAGGAGTAATTAATTGGCAAAATAAGATGCTAAATGACAATATTTTATCATGAAATACTTTTAACGTATACTCAATAATTTGTTCACACCAGTACTAGCTGAGCCATTATATTTAAGATATACATCTTTGGACTATGTTATTTGCAGACAATACCATGGTAATTAATGATAGTGTATATAAATCAAATTGAAGGCCAAAATTATGAAAAGAAATTTAGAAACTAAAATTTTCAAGTTAGGTAAAACTAAAACTTGCAATTACAATCATAAGAAAAGAATAAATTAGTTAAGATGAATCAACATGAAATTCCTACAGGAGCTTTAGGCATTTTAAATTTATTATACAACAACAGAGATATAATTGATAGAATAAAGAATGGATAGTTGAAAAGGGAAATGGACTTGTAGAGTCTTGTGCGATCATCATATGGTCTTAAGACTGATTAAGAAAATATTATAAGAATGCAGTGCAATCTGCCATCCTTTATCAAAAGAGTGATGGATGTTAGGAAGAACACACAAAAAGTTAATGTACATAGCTTTACATAAACCTGTATGGAGGGAAGACATTTATATAACAGATTCCAAATAGTTGGGACAAATACTGTTTGGCAATGATAGAACAAATTTTCTGTCAATAACAACCTGCAAAATTATTCGGCAGTGTCCTTTGAGATTAGGATACTCTGCAGTGATCCCATTGAAGTTTGATCTTCCATCAACAATTGCAGAGTGAACATTTAGCATTGCTACCTTAACTATATCAGCCGCAGATCCCTGAAAAGAAAAGTCACCTAAGAATTTTAAACAAATAAGAGCTATAAATAATCCCTGCTACCTGACAAATTGAGTTAACCGCTTGTCTTTGAGCTTTAGCTTTCTCTTTGTTGTTTCCAAATTTGATTTTCGATAGAAAACGCTTTCTGCCCATCAAGGTTTTGATATATCTGCAATGGTCATAGAGAAATCCAGAACTGAATACTCTTGGATGTAATACACAAACAATATTTTATTTTGACAGAATGAAATACTACAAACATAACAGGAACAAGATAGATGTTATGTTTTCCAATATTTCACTTGAATTAGAGGAAGTCAAGAAAAGAAACCATATTCAAAATTACAGTCAAACAACCACACAATTCAAAGTAATGATCATTATGGTAGCATTTAAGAAAGAGAAACATTATATTACATTGTATTTTATGAAGGATGACGGCATATTTATAAATTCAACATAAAAATCTTAAACACGATTAATTCTATCAAAATAATTAATTATATTTAAAGCATAGACATAGGACTAGGTATGCCTAAAACTAGCATCTTATATTTTTATTTAAGTCTCCTGTCAAGTTGTTCTATTCCCAATTTGCTATATAAACTAGAATAACTCTAAAAAAACTTAAACTAGACACGTGATAGAGAAACATATAGATAGAAAGATATTTGATATTTTCTTGTTCTAGTTGTCCATTATGGGCAGTGAATATGCAACATGCAAATAAGATAGAATAGGATGAGACATTAGATGACAAATCTCTCAAGTTGACCCCTTCATGTAGGTGCATTAGCAGCAGGAGATAAAACCAGAGAAGGAAATCACACAGTGAAGGCCCTAGAAACGTTGCAGCACATAAATAGCAGGCCAAACATAGCGATCAACAAGAAGAGGACAAGAAAATACGAGGAAGCAAAAGAAAAAGAAAGATGGTTGTAGAAGGAAAGTAGGACGGCAACACAAAGGCTTGAGGATTAAAATATAAATAAACAGCCTTTTGACATTGTCTCAAATCTAGTGCATCCTTTAATTATTTTTCAAATCTAACTCATTTATAAATCATGTTAAAATCAATCACCAATTAGATTTCCATTCATCCGTCATTAGCAAGTGTGGCACTTACGAGACGTTGCCAATTCAGCAAAGTGTATATTAGGATGCCTACATGGATTAATAGGTTGTCAAGCCCTTTACAACTCTAATAACCCTCCAAAGGTGTAAACCAGTTTCGGGTTTGAACTTTTAAGTACTCCTACGTGTACAGTTGACCAGCACCCATGCATCCCTGACCTCTAGAGGGTGACCTACTAGTTGAGGAAGCAGACAACACTCTATGTTCTTTGCCATCGGTCTGTCCGTAGTCAACCCATGCAGCTCAGTTGCAAATAAGACTGTTGTATCACATATTTGCAATTGATATTGAACTGCACACAGTTAAAAATAATGCATATTTCATTGCTCAGAAAAACCAGAAAATTTGCCATTTTTAATATTTAGACTATAATCAAGTGGAGTTGCTTCTAATTAACTGTGATAAAAGTAAACTAACCCTTTTTGTCGGCAAGATGAAACTGCTTCATCAAGCCAAGTAGAGATACCAGGAAATGAATATTTGAAGCTTTGAATTTTTTCTGTGGCTTCCTCAGGGCTGCATTGAAGTTGTTCTCCAAGGGCATTAGGACCCATACCATACAAGATGCCATAGACCAACCTTTTAGTGTAATCTCTCTCATCAGAGTTAATTGAGGATTCTGGTTTAG